>NC_091282.1:1109429305-1109733750 GCF_032444005.1 Ranitomeya imitator
ATCTCAGCAGCTTCCCATCTCCTCAGCAGACTCAAGACTCCTCAGCAGCCTCCTCTCTTCTCAGCAGCCTTCCTTCTCAGCAGCCTTCCTTCTCAGCAGCCTCCCTTGTCCTCAGAAGCCTCACATCTCTTCAGCAGCCTTCCATCTCATCAGCAGCCTCCAATCTCCTCATCAGCCTCCCCTCAGAAGTCTCCCATCTCCTCAGCAACCTCCAAAGTCCTGAGCAGCCTCCCATCTCCTCATCAGCCTCCCATCTCCTCAGCAGCCTCCCATCTCTTCAACAGCCTCCCATCTCTTCAACAGCCTCCCCTCTCCTCAACAGCCTCCCCTCTCCTCAGCAGCCTCTCATCTCCTCAGCAGCCTCCTCTCTCCTCAGCAGCCTTCCTTCTCTGCAGCCTCCCCTCTCCTCAGGAGCCTCACATCTCTTCAGCAGCCTCCCATCTCCTCAGCCACCTCCACTCAGCTGCATCCCAACTCCTCAGCAGCCTCCCATCTCTTCAGCAGTCTCCAATCTCATCAGCAGTCCCCCATCCCATCAGCAGCCTCCCATCTCCTCAGCTGTCTCCATTCTCCTTTGGTGCGTTTCATCTCCTCAGCAGCCTCCCATCTCTTCACCAGCCTCCAATCTCATCAGAAGTCTCCCATCCCATCAGCAGCCCCTATCTTCTCAGCAGCCTCCCATCTCCTCCGGTGAATTTCATCTCAGCAGCCTCCCATCTCTTCAGCAGCCTCCAATCTCATCAGAAATCCCCCATCCCATCAAAAGCCTCCCATCTCCTCAGCAGCCTCCCATCTCTTCAGCAGCCTCCTATCTCCACAGCATCCTCCAATCTTTTCGGCAGCCTCCCATCTCCTCAGCAGCCTCCCATCTCCTCAGCTGCATTTCATCTCCTCAGCAGCCTCCCATTTCTTATGCAGCCTCCAATCTAATCTGCAGTCCCCCATCCCATCAGCAGCCTTCCATCTCCTCAGCAGCCTCCCATCTCCTCAGCAGCCTCCCATCTCTTCAGCAGCCTTCCATCTCCTTAGCAGCCTCCCAATTCTTCAGCAGCATCCCTCTACCTAAGCTGCATTTCATCTCCTCAGCAGCCTCCCTTCTTCTCAGCAACTTTTCATCACCTCAACAGCCTCCCACCTTATCAGCAGCCTCCCATGTGCTCAGCAGCCTCCCATCTCCTCAGCAGCCCCCATCTCATCAGCAGCCTCCTATCTCATCAGCAGCCTCCCATGTCATCAGCAGCCTCCCATCTCCTCCGCAGCCTTTCATCTCCTCAGCAGCCTCCCCTCTCCTCAGCAGCCTCCCCTCTCCTCAGCAACCTCCCCTCCCCTCAGCAAACTCCCTCAGCAGCCACCCATCTCCTCAGCAACCTCCCTCTGCAGCATTACATCTCCTGTGCAGCCTCCAAACTCTTCAGCAGCCTCCCATCTCCTCAGCAGCCTCCAAACTCCTCAGCAGCATCCCAACTTTTCAGCAGCCCTCATCTCTTAATTTGCCTCCCATCTCCTCAGCAGCCTCTCATCTCCTCAGCAGACTCCCCTAAGCAGCCTCCTATCTCCACATCAGCCTCCACACTCCTCTGCAGCCTCCCATCTCCTTATCAGCATCCAAACTCCTCAGCTGCCTCCCATCTCCTCAGCAGCCTCCCATCTCTTCAGCAGCCTCTCATCCCATCAGCAGTCCCCATCCCATCAGCCTCCCATCTCCTCATCAGCCTCCCCACTCCTCTGCAGCCTCTTATATCTTCAGCAGCCTCCCATCTCCTCAGCTGTGTTTCATCTCCTCACCAGCCTTACATTGCATTAGCAGCCTCCCTTCTTCTCAGCAGCCTTTCATCACCTCAAGAGCCTTCCACAATATCAGCAGCCTCCCATCTCCTCAGCAACCTCCCCTCAGCAGACTCCTATCTCCTCATCAACCTACCATCTCCTCATCAGCCTCCAAACTCCTCAGCTGCCTCCTATCTCCTCAGCAGCCTCCCATCTCTTCAGCAGCCTCCCATCACATCAACAGTGCCCCATACCATCAGCCTCACATCTCCTCAGCAGCCTCACATCTCCTCAGCAGCCTCCCATCTCCACAGCTACGTTTCAACCCCTCAGCAGCCTCCCATCGCATTAGCAGCCTCCCATCTCCTCAGCAGCCTTTCATCACCTCAACAGCCTCCTGCCTTATCAGCAGCCTCCCATCTTCTCAGCAACCTCCCATTGCCTCAGCAGCCTCCCATCTCCTTAGCAGCTTTCCCTCTCTTCAGCAGCCTCCCCTCCCATCAGCAGCCTCTCCTCCCCTCAGCAGCCATCCATCTCAGCAATCTCTCCTCAGCAGGCTTCCACCTCCTCAGCAGCCTCCTATCTCCTCATCATCCTCCTATCTCCTCATCAGCCTCCAAACTCCTCAGCAGAATCCCATCTCCTCAGTAGCCCCCATCCCTTCATCAGCCTCCCATCTCCTCAGCAGTCACCCATCTCCCCAGCAACCTCCCCTCAGCAGCCTTCCATCTCTTCATCAGCCTCCAAACTCCTCAGCTGCCTCCCATCTCCTCAGCAGCCTCCCATCTCTTCAGCAGCCTCCCATCTCATCAGCAGTCCCCCATCCCATCAGCAGCCTTCTATCTCTTCATCAGCCTCCAAACTCCTCTTCAGCCTCCCATCTACTCATCAGCCTCCAAACTCCTCTTCAGCCTCCCATCTACTCATCAGCCTCCAAACTCCTCAGCTGCCTCCCATCTTCTCAGCAGCCTCCTATCTCCTCAGCAGTCTCCCATCTCTTCAGCAGCTTCCTATCCCCTCAGCAGCCTCTCATCGCTTCAGCAAGCCTCTTATGTCCTCAGCAGCCTCCCATCTCCTCAGCAGCCTCACATCTCCTCAGCAGCCACCCATCTCCTCAGCAATCTCCCCTCAGCAGCCTTCCATCTACGCTAAACTCTTCAACAGCCTCCCATCTCCTCATCAGCCTCCAGACTCCTCAGCAGAATCCCATCTCCTCAGCAGCCCTCCCATCTCTTCATCAGCCTCCCATCTCCTCAGCAGTCTTCCATCTCCTCAGCAACCTCCCCTCAGCAGCCTCCCATCTCCTCATCAGCCTCCAAACTCCTCAGCAGCCTCCTATCTCCTCAGCAGCCTCCCATCTCTTCAGCAGCTTCCTATCTCCTCAGCAGCCTCTCATCTCTTCAGCAACCTCTCATCTCCTCAGCTGCATTTCTACTCCTCAACAGCCTCCCATCGCCTTATCAGCAGCCTCCCATCTTCTCAGCAACCTCCCATTGCCTCAGCAGCCTCCCATCTCCTTAGCAGCTTTCCCTCTCTTCAGCAGCCTCCCCTCCCATCAGCAGCCTCTCCTCCCCTCAGCAGCCATCCATCTCAGCAATCTCTCCTCAGCAGGCTTCCACCTCCTCAGCAGCCTCCTATCTCCTCATCATCCTCCTATCTCCTCATCAGCCTCCAAACTCCTCAGCAGAATCCCATCTCCTCAGTAGCCCCCATCCCTTCATCAGCCTCCCATCTCCTCAGCAGTCACCCATCTCCCCAGCAACCTCCCCTCAGCAGCCTTCCATCTCTTCATCAGCCTCCAAACTCCTCAGCTGCCTCCCATCTCCTCAGCAGCCTCCCATCTCTTCAGCAGCCTCCCATCTCATCAGCAGTCCCCCATCCCATCAGCAGCCTTCTATCTCTTCATCAGCCTCCAAACTCCTCTTCAGCCTCCCATCTACTCATCAGCCTCCAAACTCCTCTTCAGCCTCCCATCTACTCATCAGCCTCCAAACTCCTCAGCTGCCTCCCATCTTCTCAGCAGCCTCCTATCTCCTCAGCAGTCTCCCATCTCTTCAGCAGCTTCCTATCCCCTCAGCAGCCTCTCATCGCTTCAGCAAGCCTCTTATGTCCTCAGCAGCCTCCCATCTCCTCAGCAGCCTCACATCTCCTCAGCAGCCACCCATCTCCTCAGCAATCTCCCCTCAGCAGCCTTCCATCTACGCTAAACTCTTCAACAGCCTCCCATCTCCTCATCAGCCTCCAGACTCCTCAGCAGAATCCCATCTCCTCAGCAGCCCTCCCATCTCTTCATCAGCCTCCCATCTCCTCAGCAGTCTTCCATCTCCTCAGCAACCTCCCCTCAGCAGCCTCCCATCTCCTCATCAGCCTCCAAACTCCTCAGCAGCCTCCTATCTCCTCAGCAGCCTCCCATCTCTTCAGCAGCTTCCTATCTCCTCAGCAGCCTCTCATCTCTTCAGCAGCCTCTCATCTCCTCAGCTGCATTTCTACTCCTCAACAGCCTCCCATCGCATCAGCAGCCTCCCATCGCATCAGCAGCCTCCCATCTCCTCAGCAGCCTTACTCAGCAGCCACCCATCTCCTCAGTAATCTCCCCTCAGCAGCCTTCCATCAAATCAGCAGCCGCTAAACTCTTCAGCAGCCTCCCATCTCATCAGCCTCCAGACTCCTCAGCAGAATCCCATCTCCTCAGCAGCCCTCCCATCTCTTCATCAGCCTCCCATCTCCTCAGCAGTCTCCCATCTCCTCAGCAACCTCCCCTCAGCAGCCTCCCATCTCCTCATCAGCCTCCAAACTTCTCTGCAGCCTCCCATCTCCTCATCAGCATCCAAACTCCTCAGCTGCCTCCATTCTCCTCCGGTGCATTTCATCTCCTCAGCAGCCTCTCATCTCTTCAGCAGCCTCTCATCCCATCAGCAGTCCCCCATCCCATCAGCCTCCGATCTCCTCAGCAGCCTCCCCTGTCCTCTGCAGCCTCCCATCGCATCAGCAGCCTCCCATCTCATCAGCAGCCTTTCATCACCTCAACAGCCTCACACCTTATCAGCAGCCTCCCATCTCCTCAGCAGCTTCCCATCTCCTCAGCAGCCTCCCATCTCATCAGCAGACTCCCATCTCCTCAGAAGCCTTTCATCTCCTCAGCAGCCTCCCATCTCCTCAGCAGCCTCCTCTCTCCTCAGCAGCATCCCTTCTCCTCAGCTGCGTTTCATCTCCACAGCAGCCTCCCAGCTCCTCAGCAGCCTTTCATCACCTCAACAGCCTCTCACCATGTCAGCAGCCTCCCATCTCCTCAGCAGCCTCTCATCTCTTCATCAGCCTCCCAACTCCTCAGCAACCTCCCCTCAGCAGCCTAATATCTCCTCATCAGCCTCCAATCTCTTCAGCAGCCTCCCATGCCATCAACTGTCCCCCATCCCATCAGCCTCACATCTCCTCAGCAGCCTCCCATCTCCACAGCAGCTTCCCATCTCTTTAGCAGCCTCCCATCTCCTCAGCTGTGTTTCATCTCCTCAGCAGCCTCCCATCGCATCAGCAGCCTCCCATCTCCTCAGCAGCCTTTAATCACCTCAACAGCCTCCCACCTTATCAGCAGCCTCCCATCTCCTCAGCAGCCTCCCATCTCCTCAGCAGCCTTTCATCTCCTCATCAGTCTCCCATCTTATCAGCAGACTCCCATCTCCTCAGCAGCCTTTCTTCTCCTCAGCAGCCTCCCATCTCCTCAGAAGCCTCCCATCTCCTCAGCAGCCTTTAATCACCTCAACAGCCTCCCACCTTATCAGCAGCCTCCCATCTCCTCAGCAGCCTCCCATCTCCTCAGCAGCCTTTCATCTCCTCATCAGCCTCCCATCTCATCAGCAGCCTCCCATCTCCTCAGCAGCCACCCATCTCCTCTGCAATCTCCCCTCAGCAGGCTTCCATCTCCTCAGCAGCCTCCAAACTCATCAGCAGCCTCCCATCTCCTCATCAGCCTCCTAACTCCTCAGCAGAATCCCATCTCCTCAGCAGCTTTCATCTCTTCATCAGCCTCCCATCTCCTCAGCAGTCTCCCGTCTCTTCAGCAACCTCCCATCAGCAGCCTCCCATCTCCTCATCAGCCTCCAAAATACTCTTCAGCCTCCTATCTACTCCTCAGCCTCCAAACTCCTCAGCTGCCTTCCATCTCCTTAGCAGCCTCCCATCTCTTCAGCAACCTCCCATCTCATCAGCAGTCCCCATCCCATCAGCAGCCTCCCATCTCTTCAGCAGACTCCTATCTCCTCAGCAGCCTCCCATCTCTTCAGCAGCTTCCTATCTCCTCTGCAGCCTCCCATCTCTTCAGCAGACTCCTATCTCTTCAGCAGCTTCTCATCTCTTCTGCAGCCTCCCATGTCCTCAGCAGCCTCCCATCTCTTCAGCAGCCTCCCATCTTCTCAGCAGCCTTTCTTCTCCTCAGCATCCTCCCATCTCCTCAGCAGCCTCCCCTCTCCTCAGCAGCATCCCCTCCCCTCAGCAGCCTCCCATCTTCTAAGCAGCCTCCCTCAGCAGCCACACATCTCCTCAGCAATCTCCCGTCAGCAGCCTTCCATCTCCTCAGGAGCCTCCAAACTCTTTAGCAGCCTCCTATCTCCTCATCAGCCTCAAAACTCCTCAGCAGAATCCCACCTCCTCAGCAGCCCCCCATCTCTTCATTAGCCTCCCATCTCCTCAGCAGTCTCCCATCTCCTCAGCAACCTCCCCTCAGCAGCCTCCCATCTCCTCATCAGCCTCCAAATTTCTCTGCATCCTCCCACCTTCTCATCAGCCTCCAAACTCCTCTGCTGCCTCCCATCTCCTCAGCAGCCTCCCATCTCTTCAGCAGCCTCCCATCTCATCAGCAGTCTCACATTCCATCTGCAGCCTCCCATCTCTTCAGCAGCCTCCTATCTCCTCAGCAGATTCCCATCTCTTCAGCAGCCTCCTATCTCTCAGCAGCCTCCCTTCTCTTCTGCAGCCTCCTATGTCCTCAGCAGCCTCCCCTCTCCTCAGCAGCCTTTCATCTCCTCTGCAGCCTCCCATTTCCTCCACAGCCTCCCCTCTCTTCAGCAGCCTCCCCTCCCCTCAGCAGCCACCCATCTCCTTAGGAGCCTCCCTCAGCAGCCTTCCATCTCCTCAGCAGCCTCCAAACTCTTCAGCAGCCTCCCATCTCCTCAGCAGCCTGTCATCTCATCAGCAACCTCCCCTCAGCAGCCTCCTATCTCCCCATCAGCCTCCATCTCCTTATCAGCATCCAAACTCCTAAGCTGCCTCCCATCTCCTCAGCAGCCTCCCATCTCTTCAGCAGCCTATCATCCCATTAGCAGTCCCCCATCCCTTCAGCCTCCCATCTCCTCAGCAGCCTCCCCTCTCCTCTGCAGCCTCCCATCTCTTCAGCAGCCTCCCATCTCCTCAGCTGTGTTTCATCTCCTCACCAGCCTCACATTGCATCAGCAGCCTCCCATCTCCTCAGCAGCCTTTCATCACCTCAACAGCCTCCCACCCTATCAGCAGTCTACCATCTCCTCAGCAGCCTCCCATCTCATCAGCAGACTCCCATCTCCTCAGCTGCGTTTCATCTCCTCAGCAGACTCCCATCGCATCAGCAGCCTTTCATATCCTCTGCAGCCTCCCATTTCCTCCACAGCCTCCCCTCTCCTCCGCAGCCTCCCCTCCCCTTAGCAGCCACCCATCTCCTTAGGAGCCTCCCTCAGCAGCCTTCCATCTCCTCAGCAGCCTCCAAACTCTTCAGCAGCCTCCCATCTCCTCATCAGCCTCCAAACTCCTCAGCAGCATCCCATCTTGTCAGCAGCCCTCATCTCTTCATCAGCCTCCCATCTCCTCAGCAGCCTCCCGTCTCCTCAGCAACCTCCCCTCAGCAGCCTCCCATCTCCTCATAAGCATCCAAACTCCTCTGCAGCCTCCCATCTCCTCATCAGCCTCAAAAACTCCTCAGCTGCCTCTCATCTCCTCTGCAGCCTCCCATCTCTTCAGCAGCCTCCCATCCCATCAGCAGTCCCCATCCCATCAGCCTCCCACCTCCTCAGCAGCCTCCCATCTCCTCATTAGTTTCCCATCTCTTCAGCAGCCTCCCATCTCCTCAGCAGCCACCCATCTCCTCTGCAATCTCCCCTCAGCAGGCTTCCATCTCCTCAGCAGCCTCCCATCTCATCATCAGCCTCAAAAACTCCTCAGCTGCCTCTCATCTCCTCTGCAGCCTCCCATCTCTTCAGCAGCCTCCCATCCCATCAGCAGTCCCCATCCCATCAGCCTCCCACCTCCTCAGCAGCCTCCCATCTCCTCATTAGTTTCCCATCTCTTCAGCAGCCTCCCATCTCCTCAGCAGCCTCTCATCTCCTCAGCAGCCTCTCCTCTCCTCAGCAGCCTCCCCTCTCCTCTACAGTCTCCCCTCTCCTCAGCAGTCTCCCCTCCCCTCAGCAGCCTCCCATCTCCTCAGCAGCCTCCCTCAGCAGCCACCCATCTCCTCAGCAATCTCTCCTCAGCAGACTTCCATCTCCTTAGCAACCTCCAAACTTTTCAGCAGCCTCCCATCTCCTCATCAGCCTCCAAACTCCTCATCAGGATCCCATCTCCTCAGCAGCCCCCATCTCTTCATCAGCCTCCCATCTCCTCAGCAGCCTCCCATCTCCTCAGCATTCTCCCTCAGCAGCCTCCCATCTCATCAGCCTCCAAACTCCTCTGCAGCCCCATCTCCTTATCAGCCTCCAAACTTCTCAGCTGCCTCCCATCTCTTTAGCAGCCTACCATCTCTTCAGCAGCCTCCCATCTCATCAGCAGTCCCCCATCTCTTCAGTAGCCTCCTATCTCCTCAGCAGCCTCCCATATCTTCAGCAGTCTCCTATCTCCTCAGCAGCCTTGAATCTCTTCAGCAGCCTCCTATGTCCTCAGCTACCTCCTATCTGTTCAGCAGCCTCCCATCTCTTCAGCAGCCCCCCATCTTCTCAGCAGTCTGCCTCGCTCAGCAGCCTCCCATCTCCTTAGCAGCCTCCCATCTCTTCAGCAGCCTGACATATCCTCAGCTGTGTTTCATCTCCTCAGCAGCCTCCCATCTCCTCAGCAGCCTCTCATCTCCTCAGCAGCGTCCCATCTCATCAGCAGCCTCCTATCTCCTCAGTAGCCTTTCATCTCCTCAGCAGCCTCCCATCTCCTCAGCAGCCTCCCATCTCCTTGGCAGCCTCCCATCTCCTCAGCAGCCTCCCATCTCCTCAGCAGCCTCCAAATTCCTCAGCAGCCTTCACTCACCTCAGTAGCCCCCCTCATCAGCCTCCAAACTCCTCAGCAGAATCCCATCTCCTCAGCAACCTCCCTCAGCAGCCTCCCATCTCCTCATCAGCCTCCAAACTCCTCTGCAGCCTCCATCTCCTTATCAGTCTCCAAATACCTCAGCTGCCTCCCATCTCTTTAGCAGCCTACCATGTCTTCAGTAGCCTCCTTTTTTCTCAGCAGCCTCCCATATGTTCAGCAGTCTCCTATCTCCTCAGCAGCCTTGAATCTCTTCAGCAGCCTCCTATGTCCTCAGCAACCTCCTATCTCTCCAGCAGCCTCCCATCTCTTCAGCAGCCCCCCATCTTCTCAGCAGCCTGCCTCTGTTTAGCAGCCTCCCATCTCCTTAGCTGCCTCCCATCTCTTCAGCAGCCTGACATCTCCTCAGCTGTGTTTCATCTCCTCAGCAGCCTTTCATCACCTTAGCAGCCTCCCGCCTCATCACCAGCCTCCCATCTCCTCAGCAGCCTTTCATCTCCTCAGCAGCCTCCCATCTCATCAGCAGCCTCCTATCTCCTCAGTAGCCTTTCATCTCCTCAGCAGTCTCCCATCTCCTCAGCAGTCTCCCATCTCCTTGGCAGCCTCCCATCTCCTCAGCAGCCTCCAAACTCCTCAGCAGCCTTTACTCACCTCAGCAGCCCCCCTTCAGCAGCCCCCAATCTCCTCAGCAGCCTCCCTCAGCAGCCTCCTATCTCCTCTGCAGCCTCCCATTTCGTCAGCAGCCTCTCATATCCTCAGCAGCCTCCCATCTCCTCAGTAGCCTCCTATTTTATTAGCAGCCTCCCATCTCCTCAGGAGCCTTCCATCTCCTCAGCAGCTTCCCATCTCCTCTCTCCCCTCACCTTATTTCCCTCTGCAGCCTCTTCTCAGTCTTCACACACTGCCCACCTCCTCTGCCTGCACCTCGCCGACTTCAATGTCTCCTATCTCCCACGAACGTGTCATGCTGCTGTGCTCTGCTCTGGACTGAAGAAGAGTGCGCAACGTGTCACATGCCCAGCATCAGGACCATGCTGCACTCGGGCCTGCTGTTGCTGCGACGGCTTAAAGGTACAGCACTGATTTCTGCCTACCGGATGCATTAACAACACTGTAGGTGTATCTTTAAATCAGCCGCAGTGTTGTTATGTATCTGGCTTGCAGCAGCCCTGAACTATTGCACCTGGGGTCTGACAAGCAGAAGCAAGAGAGGAGGGCCTGGGATGCCAGTACATTCTGGCCCCCTTTTTGCTACTTCTCACTAGGGTTGAGCGACCTTGACCTTTTTAGAGTCGAGTCGTGTTTCGCGAAACCCGACTATCTTAGAAGTCGAGTCGAGTGGAATCGGCTGATTATCGCGAAAAGTCGGGTATCGCCCGAAACACGAAACCCAATGCAAGTCAATGGGGGAGCATAGTCGGCAGTGAGTGGAGGCCAGGAAAACACCTACACTGCCCATTTTAATGGCAAAAGCATCCATTCTTGTTACAGAAGCTTGTCAATCGTAATTTACCTTATAATAATTGGAAGGCATTTGAAATTGGGGGTCATTTGGCTAAAGTTGTGGGGGGTAGGGCTGGTTCAAGTAATTAGTGGGCCCAGGAAATCTGGAACACGTCACGGCAGTGGAGCAGGGAGAGGTAAGTATTTCAACTTTGCAAGTGCTGAGATCCTGAGCAAGCAGGGGGGGCCGACTCGTTGGCATTGGCACTGGCACAGGGCCCCTCAAAGTACAGCGGTGTGTTTGCACGGCGGGGGCGCCTCCCACCGGCAGCAACACTTTTGCGTACTATGAGAGGCCCTGTGCCAGTGACGTCGCCAACTAGTATTCCTCCCCCCACCTGATGAAGGAACCTGCACTTTCATCTGCACCTTCCTCTTTGTCCCCGTGTAAGGTGGTATGGTATGCGGGAGGAGGAACCTGACTTTCAGCAGGGTCACAATCTTGCTGTGTAGCGTGCACGGGGAATTTTGCGTTATGGGTCAATGTACCAGCAGACTCATCTATCACTGGCTGGGCAATGAGCAGGATGAGGAGGAAACACAGATATAGGCCCAAAGAATAAAGTGGGCTAAATGCAGTTCAAAATTGGTAACACAGGACTAACCAGCGGGCATTGCAGTGGAGGACAACTGGAATGAGAGGCTGACACAGAGAGTAGGCCCAAATCAGTAAGTAGTCGAAATGCAGTTCAAAATTGGCAACCGTAGTAAACAGGCGGCACAGCTTTGTTCAGTGGAGGAGAACAGCAAGGAGTGGCAGACACCGATAGTAGGCCCCAACCCAACTAGTAGGCCAAATGCAGTCTAACATTAACAACTACTTAACGAGAGCCTGAGAATGGAATTTCAGGACAGGAAACCAGGAGAACAGCAAGGAGCGGCAGACACTGTTAATAGGCCCCAAACCAACTAGTACGCCAAATGCAGTTGTTCCATTTAACCACTATTTAACAAGAGCCTGAAGATAGAAGCTCAGGAAAGGCAACCTGGAGAACACCTTTGAGTGGAACACACCGTCTCTACACCCCATACACAATTTGTAGGCCTAATGCAGTGTAGTTTCCAACAACTACTAAACGAGAGCATTAAGATCGAAGCAATGGCGAGGAAACCTGGGGAACACCTTGGAGTGGAACACACCATCTCTCTACACCCCATACCCAATTTGTAGGCCTAATGCAGTGTAGTTTTCTACAACTACTAAACGAGAGTCGGAAGACCGAAGCAATGTGGACGAAACCTGGGGAACACTGTTATGAAGGCAATCTAGTAACACAGTGTGCCAGCAGTCAGAGCACATGCAGTGATCTGACAATAACCCAAAAACAATAGAACGAGCTCTGAGACGTGGAATCTCTGTAGACCGCAATACCTGAACCTATCCTAAACACAACTAAAGGCAGCTGTGGATTGCGCCTGACACTACCTATGCAACTCGGCACAGCCTGAGGAACTGACTAGCCTGAAGATAGAAATACAAGCCTGACTTGCCTCAGAGAAATACCCCAAAGGAAAAGGCAGCCCCCCACATATAATGACTGTTAGCAAGATGAAAAGACAAAACGTAGGAATGAAATAGATTCAGCAAAGTGAGGCCCAATATACTAGATAGAGCGAGGATAGCAAAGAGAACTTTGCAGTCTACAAAAAACCCTAAAGCAAAAAACCACGCAAAGGGGGCAAAAAGACCCACCGTGCCGAACTAACGGCACGGCGGTACACCCTTTGCGTCTCAGAGCTTCCAGCAAAACGAAAAGACAAGCTGGACAGAAAAAATAGCAACAAAAGCAAAGAAGCACTTATCTAAGCAGAGCAGCAGGCCACAGGAAAGATCCAGAAGCTCAGATCCAACACTGTAACATTGACAAGGAGCAAGGAAGACAGAATCAGGTGGGGTTAAATAACAAAGCAGCCAACGAGCTCACCAGAACACCTGAGGGAGGAGGCTCAGAAGCTGCAGTACCACTTGTGACCACAGGAGTGAATTCAGCCACAGAATTCACAACAGTACCCCCCCCTTGAGGAGGGGTCACCGAACCCTCACCAGAGCCCCCAGGCCGACCAGGATGAGCCACATGAAAGGCACGAACAAGATCTGGAGCATGGACATCAGAGGCAAAAACCCAGGAATTATCTTCCTGAGCATAACCCTTCCATTTAACCAGATACTGGAGTTTCCGTCTAGAAACACGAGAATCCAAAATTTTCTCCACAATATACTCCAATTCCCCCTCCACCAAAACCGGGGCAGGAGGCTCAACAGATGGAACCATAGGTGCCACGTATCTCCGCAACAACGACCTATGGAATACATTATGTATGGAAAAGGAGTCTGGGAGGGTCAGACGAAAAGATACAGGATTGAGAATCTCAGAAATCCTATACGGACCAATAAAACGAGGTTTAAATTTAGGAGAGGAAACTTTCATAGGAATATGACGAGAAGATAACCAAACCAGATCCCCAACACGAAGTCGGGGACCCACACGGCGTCTGCAATTAGCGAAAAGTTGAGCCTTCTCCTGGGACAAGGTCAAATTGTCCACTACCTGAGTCCAGATCTGCTGCAACCTGTCCACCACAGAATCCACACCAGGACAGTCCGAAGACTCAACCTGTCCTGAAGAGAAACGAGGATGGAACCCAGAATTGCAGAAAAATGGAGAGACCAAGGTAGCCGAGCTGGCCCGATTATTAAGGGCGAACTCAGCCAACGGCAAAAAGGACACCCAATCATCCTGGTCTGCAGAAACAAAACATCTCAGATATGTTTCCAAGGTCTGATTGGTTCGTTCGGTCTGGCCATTAGTCTGAGGATGGAAAGCCGAGGAAAAAGATAGGTCAATGCCCATCCTACCACAAAAGGCTCGCCAAAACCTTGAAACAAACTGGGAACCTCTGTCAGAAACAATATTCTCAGGAATGCCATGCAAACGAACCACATGCTGGAAGAACAAAGGCACCAAATCAGAGGAGGAAGGCAATTTAACCAAGGGCACCAGATGGACCATTTTAGAAAAGCGATCACAGACCACCCAAATGACTGACATCTTTTGAGAAACGGGAAGGTCAGAAATGAAATCCATCGAAATATGTGTCCAAGGCCTCTTCGGGACCGGCAAGGGCAAAAGCAACCCACTGGCACGTGAACAGCAGGGCCTAGCCCTAGCACAAATCCCACAGGACTGCACAAAAGTACGTACATCCCGTGACAGAGATGGCCACCAGAAGGATCTAGCCACTAACTCTCTGGTACCAAAGATTCCAGGATGACCAGCCAACACCAAACAATGAAGTTCAGAGATAACTTTACTAGTCCACCTATCAGGGACGAACAATTTCTCCGCCGGACAACGATCAGGTTTATTCGCCTGAAATTTTTGCAACACTCGCCGCAAATCAGGGGAGATGGCAGACACAATGACTCCTTCCTTGAGGATACTCGCCGGCTCAGATGAACCCGGAGAGTCGGGCACAAAACTCCTAGACAGATCATCCGCCTTCACATTTTTAGAGCCCGGAAGGTACGAAATCACAAAATCGAAGCGGGCAAAAAATAACGACCAACGGGCCTGTCTAGGATTCAAGCGCTTGGCAGACTCGAGATAAGTAAGGTTCTTATGATCAGTCAATACCACCACGCGATGCTTAGCTCCTTCAAGCCAATGACGCCACTCCTCGAATGCCCACTTCATGGCCAGCAACTCTCGGTTGCCCACATCATAATTACGCTCAGCAGCCGAAAACTTCCTGGAAAAGAAAGCACATGGTTTCAACACTGAGCAACCAGAACCTCTCTGTGACAAAACCGCCCCTGCTCCAATCTCAGAAGCATCAACCTCGACCTGGAACGGAAGAGAAACATCTGGTTGACACAACACAGGGGCAGAACAAAAACGACGCTTCAACTCCTGAAAAGCTTCCACAGCAGCAGAAGACCAATTAACCAAATCAGCACCCTTCTTGGTCAAATCGGTCAATGGTTTGGCAATGCTAGAAAAATTACAGATGAAGCGACGATAAAAATTAGCAAAGCCCAGGAATTTTTGCAGACTTTTCAGAGATGTCGGCTGAGTCCAATCCTGGATGGCTTGGACCTTAACCGGATCCATCTCGATAGTAGAAGGGGAAAAGATGAACCCCAAAAATGAAACTTTCTGCACACCGAAGAGACACTTTGATCCCTTCACAAACAAAGAATTAGCACGCAGGACCTGAAAAACCATTCTGACCTGCTTCACATGAGACTCCCAATCATCTGAGAAGATCAAAATGTCATCCAAGTAAACAATCAGGAATTTATCCAGATACTCACGGAAGATGTCATGCATAAAGGACTGAAACACAGATGGAGCATTGGCAAGTCCGAACGGCATCACTAGATACTCAAAATGACCCTCGGGCGTATTAAATGCAGTTTTCCATTCATCTCCTTGCCTGATTCTCACCAGATTATACGCACCACGAAGATCTATCTTAGTGAACCAACTAGCCCCCTTAATCCCAGCAAACAAGTCAGATAACAATGGCAAGGGATACTGAAATTTAACAGTGATCTTATTAAGAAGGCGGTAATCAATACACGGTCTCAGCGAACCATCCTTCTTGGCTACAAAAAAGAACCCTGCTCCCAGTGGTGATGACGATGGGCGAATATGTCCCTTCTCCAGGGATTCCTTCACATAACTGCGCATAGCGGCGTGTTCAGGCACGGATAAATTAAATAATCGACCTTTAGGGAATTTACTACCAGGAATCAAATTGATGGCACAATCACAATCCCTATGCGGAGGTAGGGCATCGGACTTGGGCTCTTCAAATACCTCCTGATAATCAGACAAGAACTCTGGGACCTCAGAAGGAGTGGATGACGAAATAGACAAAAATGGAACATCACCATGTACCCCCTGACAACCCCAGCTGGATACCGACATAGAGTTCCAATCCAATACTGGATTATGGGTTTTTTGTAGACTGCAAAGTTCTCTTTGCTATCCTCTCTCTATCTAGTATATTGGGCCTCACTTTGCTGAATCTATTTCATCCCTACGTTTTGTCTTTTCATCTTGCTAACAGTCATTATATGTGGGGGGCTGCCTTTTCCTTTGGGGTATTTCTCTGAGGCAAGTCAGGCTTGTATTTCTATCTTCAGGCTAGTCAGTTCCTCAGGCTGTGCCGAGTTGCATAGGTAGTGTCAGGCGCAATCCACAGCTGCCTTTAGTTGTGTTTAGGATATGTTCAGGTATTGCGGTCTGCAGAGATTCCACGTCTCAGAGCTCGTTCTATTGTTTTTGGGTTATTGTCAGATCACTGCATGTGCTCTGACTGCTAGCACACTGTGTTACTAGATTGCCTTCATAACAGTACAAGGAGCCATGCACATGGTCAGCTGGGTCCAGTACTGAGGTTTATTCTTGGCCAAAGGTGTAGCATCAATTCCTCTCAACGGAATAGGACACCGCAAAGGCTCCAAGAAAAAGCCACAACGTTTAGCATAATCCAAATCCATCAGATTCAGGGCAGCACCTGAATCCACAAACGCCATGACAGAATACGATGACAAAGAGCATATCAAGGTAATGGACAGAAGGAATTTGGATTGTACAGTACCAATGACGGCAGACCTATCGAACCGCTTAGTGCGCTTAGGACAACCAGAAATAGCATGAGTGGAATCACCACAGTAGAAACACAGCCCATTCAGACGTTTGTGTTCTTGCCGTTCAACTCTGGTCATAGTCCTATCGCACTGCATAGGCTCAGGTTTAATCTCAGACAATACCGCCAAATGGTGCACAGATTTACGCTCGCGCAAGCGTCGACCGATCTGAATGGCCAAAGACATAGACTCATTCAAACCAGCAGGCATAGGAAAACCCACCATGACATCCTTAAGAGCCTCAGAGAGACCCTTTCTGAACAAAGCTGCCAGCGCAGATTCATTACTGTTATGAAGGCAATCTAGTAACACAGTGTGCTAGCAGTCAGAGCACATGCAGTGATCTGACAATAACCCAAAAACAATAGAACGAGCTCTGAGACGTGGAATCTCTGTAGACCGCAATACCTGAACCTATCCTAAACACAACTAAAGGCAGCTGTGGATTGCGCCTGACACTACCTATGCAACTCGGCACAGCCTGAGGAACTGACTAGCCTGAAGATAGAAATACAAGCCTGACTTGCCTCAGAGAAATACCCCAAAGGAAAAGGCAGCCCCCCACATATAATGACTGTTAGCAAGATGAAAAGACAAAACGTAGGAATGAAATAGATTCAGCAAAGTGAGGCCCGATATACTAGATAGAGTGAGGATAGCAAAGAGAACTTTGCAGTCTACAAAAAACCCTAAAGCAAAAAACCACGCAAAAGGGGCAAAAAGACCCACCGTGCCGAACTAACGGCACGGCGGTACACCCTTTGCGTCTCAGAGCTTCCAGCAAAACGAATAGACAAGCTGGACAGAAAAAATAGCAACAAAAGCAAAGAAGCACTTATCTAAGCAGAGCAGCAGGCCACAGGAAAGATCCAGAAGCTCAGATCCAACACTGGAACATTGACAAGGAGCAAGGAAGACAGAATCAGGTGGGGTTAAATAACAAAGCAGCCAACGAGCTCACCCAAACACCTGAGGGAGGAGGCTCAGAAGCTGCAGTACCACTTGTGACCACAGGAGTGAATTCAGCCACAGAATTCACAACAGAACACCTTGGAGTGTAACACACCATCTCTCTACACCCCATACCCAATTTGTAGGCCTAATGCAGTGTAGTTTTCTACAACTACTAAACGAGAGTCGGAAGACCGAAGCAATGTGGACGAAACCTGGGGAACACCTTGGAGTGGAACACACCATCTCTCTACACCCCATACCCAATTTGTAGGCCTAATGCAGTGTAGTTTCCAACAACTACTAAACGAGAGCCAGAAGATCGAAGCAATGGAGAGGAAACCTGGGGAACACCTTGGAGTGTAACACACCATCTCTCTACACCCCATAGCCAATTTGTAGGCCTAATGCAGCGTAGTTTCCAACAACTACTAAACGAGAGCATTAAGATCGAAGAAATGGCGAGGAAACCTGGGGAACACCTTGCAGTGGAACACACCATCTCTCTACACCCCATACACAATTTGTAGGCATAATGCAGCGTAGTTTCCAACAACTACTAAACGAGAGCATTAAGATCGAAGCAATGGCGAGGAAACCTGGGGAACACCTTGGAGTGAAACACACCATTTCTCTACGCCCCATACCCAATTTGTAGGCCTAATGCAGTGTAGTTTTCTACAACTACTAAATGAGAGTCGGAAGACCGAAGCAATGTGGACGAAACCTGGGGAACACCTTGGAGTGTAACACACCATCTCTCTACACCCCATACCCAATTTGCAGGCCTAATGCAGTGTAGTTTTCTACAACTACTAAACGAGAGTCGGAAGACCGAAGCAATGTGGACGAAACCTGGGGAACACCTTGGAGTGGAACACACCATCTCTCTACACCCCATACCCAATTTGTAGGCCTAATGCAGTGTAGTTTCCAACAACTACTAAACGAGAGCCAGAAGATCGAAGCAATGGAGAGGAAACCTGGGGAACACCTTGGAGTGTAACACACCATCTCTCTACACCCCATACCCAATTTGTAGGCCTAATGCAGCGTAGTTTCCAACAACTACTAAACGAGAGCATTAAGATCGAAGCAATGGCGAGGAAACCTGGGGAACACCTTGGAGTGGAACACACCATCTCTCTACACCCCATACCCAATTTGTAGGCCTAATGCAGCGTAGTTTCCAACAACTACTAAACGAGAGCATTAAGATCGAAGCAATGGCGAGGAAACCTGGGGAGCACCTTGGAGTGGAACACACCATCTCTCTACACCCCATACCCATTTTGTAGGCCTAATGCATTGTAGTTTCCAACAACTACTAAACGAGAGCCTGAAGATAGAAGCTCAGGAAAGGCAACCTGGAGAACACCTTGGAGTGGAACACACCGTCTCTACACCCCATACACAATTTGTAGGCCTAATGCAGTGTAGTTTCCAACAACTACTAAACGAGAGCCAGAAGATCGAAGCAATGGAGAGGAAACCTGGGGAACACCTTGGAGTGTAACACACCATCTCTCTACACCCCATACCCAATTTGTAGGCCTAATGCAGCGTAGTTTCCAACAACTACTAAACGAGAGCATTAAGATCGAAGCAATGGCGAGGAAACCTGGGGAACACCTTGGAGTGGAACACACCATCTCTCTACACTCCATACCCAATTTGTAGGCCTAATGCAGCGTAGTTTCCAACAACTACTAAACGAGAGCATTAAGATCGAAGCAATGGCGAGGAAACCTGGGGAACACCTTGGAGTGGAACACACCATCTCTCTACACCCCATACCCATTTTGTAGGCCTAATGCAGTGTAGTTTCCAACAACTACTAAACGAGAGCCTGAAGATAGAAGCTCAGGAAAGGCAACCTGGAGAACACCTTGGAGTGGAACACACCGTCTCTACACCCCATACACAATTTGTAGGCCTAATGCAGTGTAGTTTCCAGCAACTACTAAACGAGAGCATTAAGATCGAAGCAATGGCGAGGAAACCTGGGGAATACCTTGGAGTGGAACACGCCATCTCTCTACACCCCATACCCAAGAGGTTGGTACACAAAATGAGAATGCTTGGTCTGGGGGAAAATGTGTGTAAATGGGTTAGTAACTGGCTTAGTGATAGAAAGCAGAGGGTGGTTATAAATGGTATAGTCTCTAACTGGGTCGCTGTGACCAGTGGGGTACCGCAGGGGTCAGTATTGGGACCTGTTCTCTTCAACATATTCATTAATGATCTGGTAGAAGGTTTACACAGTAAAATATCGATATTTGCAGATGATACAAAACTATGTAAAGCAGTTAATACAAGAGAAGATAGTATTCTGCTACAGATGGATCTGGATAAGTTGGAAACTTGGGCTGAAAGGTGGCAGATGAGGTTTAACAATGATAAATGTAAGGTTATACACATGGGAAGAGGGAATCAATATCACCATTACACACTGAACGGGAAACCACTGGGTAAATCTGACAGGGAGAAGGACTTGGGGATCCTAGTTAATGATAAACTTACCTGGAGCAGCCAGTGCCAGGCAGCAGCTGCCAAGGCAAACAGGATCATGGGGTGCATTAAAAGAGGTCTGGATACACATGATGAGAGCATTATACTGCCTCTGTACAAATCCCTAGTTAGACCGCACATGGAGTACTGTGTCCAGTTTTGGGCACCGGTGCTCAGGAAGGATATAATGGAACTAGAGAGAGTACAAAGGAGGGCAACAAAATTAATAAAGGGGATGGGAGAACTACAATACCCAGATAGATTAGCGAAATTAGGATTATTTAGTCTAGAAAAAAGACGACTGAGGGGCGATCTAATAACCATGTATAAGTATATAAGGGGACAATACAAATATCTCGCTGAGGATCTGTTTATACCAAGGAAGGTGACGGGCACAAGGGGGCATTCTTTGCGTCTGGAGGAGAGAAGGTTTTTCCACCAACATAGAAGAGGATTCTTTACTGTTAGGGCAGTGAGAATCTGGAATTGCTTGCCTGAGGAGGTGGTGATGGCGAACTCAGTCGAGGGGTTCAAGAGAGGCCTGGATGTCTTCCTGGAGCAGAACAATATTGTATCATACAATTATTAGGTTCTGTAGAAGGACGTAGATCTGGGGATTTATTATGATGGAATATAGGCTGAACTGGATGGACAAATGTCTTTTTTCGGCCTTACTAACTATGTTACTATGTTATGTTACTATGTTACCCATTTTGTAGGCCTAATGCAGTGTAGTTTCCAACAACTACTAAACAAGAGCCTGAAGATAGAAGCTCAGGAAAGGCAACCTGGAGAACACCTTGGAGTGGAACACACCGTCTCTACACCCCATACACAATTTGTAGGCCTAATGCAGTGTAGTTTCCAACAACTACTAAACGAGAGCATTAAGATCGAAGCAATGGCGAGGAAACCTGGGGAACACCTTGGAGTGGAACACACCATCTCTCTACACCCCATACCCAATTTGTAGGCCTAATGCAGTGTAGTTTTCTACAACTACTAAACGAGAGTCGGAAGACCGAAGCAATGTGGACGAAACCTGGGGAACACCTTGGAGTGTAACACACCATCTCTCTACACCCCATACCCAATTTGTAGGCCTAATGCAGTGTAGTTTTCTACAACTACTAAACGAGAGTCGGAAGACCGAAGCAATGTGGACGAAACCTGGGGCACACCTTGGGGCGGCAGACACCGTTAGTAGGCCCTACCAAAGTTGTACCCCCAATGCAGTTTTAAAATTCCTAGAGGCTGAAAACAAGACTATTGACGCTCAGCTTTTTTCAAAGGAACACAGCTGAATTGAGTGGCGCAGACAGACACAGGTAGTAGGCCTTAAACCAAAAATTGTGGCTCACTGCAGCTTAAAAAAGGTTACAGGGGTACACAGGCAGCATTGCTCTGGGCAGTGGAGGACAATTTCAATAGTGGACCGCAGACAGACTTTGTATGCCTACTATTAAAAAAAGGATGCTCTATGCAATAAAAAATAGGTTCCAGGGGTACACGGGCAGCAGTGGTCTGGTCAGTGTAGGAGTAGTAGAAAGAAGGGACCGCAGACAGGCTTTGAAGGCCTAACATAACAAAATAGGGCTGTTGGCAATTTAAAATTGGTTCCAGGGGTACACGGGCAGCAATGGTCTGGTCAGTGTAGTAGTAGTAGAAAGAAGGGACCGCAGAGAGGCTTCGAAGGCCTAACATAACAAAATAGGGCTGTTGGCAATTTAAAATTGGTTCCAGGGGTACACGGGCAGCAGTAGAATGGTCAGTGGAGGCCTAGTGGAAGGAGGGACCGCAGACAGGCTTTGAAGGCCTAACATAACAAAATAGGGCTGTTGGCAATTTAAAATTGCTTCCAGGGGTACACGGGCAGCAATGGTCTGGTCAGTGTAGTAGTAGTAGAAAGAAGGGACCGCAGACAGGCTTCGAAGGACTAACATAAAAAAATAGGGCTGTTGGCAATTTAAAATTGGTTCCAGGGGTACACGGGCAGCAGTAGAATGGTCAGTGGAGTCCTAGTGGAAGGAGGGACCGCAGACAGGCTTTGAAGGCCTAACATAAAAAAATTGGGCTGGCTGTAGGCAATTTAAAATTGGTTCCAGGGGTACACGGGCAGCAATGGTCTGGTCAGTGTAGTAGTAGTAGAAAGAAGGGACCGCAGACAGGCTTCGAAGGCCTAACATAACAAAATAGGGCTGTTGGCAATTTAAAATTGCTTCCAGGGGTACATGGGCAGCAATGGTCTGGTCAGTGTAGTAGTAGTAGAAAGAAGGGACCGCAGACAGGCTTCGAAGGCCTAACATTACAAAATAGGGCTGTTGGCAATTTAAAATTGGTTCCAGGGGTACACGGGCAGCAGTAGAATGGTCAGTGGAGTCTTAGTGGAAGGAGGGACCGCAGACAGGCTTCGAAGGCCTAACATAAAAAAAATTGGGCTGGCTGTAGGCAATTTAAAATTGGTTCCAGGGGTACATGGGCAGCAGTAGAATGGTCAGTGGAGGCCTAGTGGAAGGAGGGACCGCAGACGGGCTTCGAAGGCCTAACATAAAAAAATTGGGCTGTAGGCAATTTAAAATTGGTTCCAGGGGTACACGGGCAGCAGTAGAATGGTCAGTGGAGGCCTAGTGGAAGGCGGGACCGCAGACAGGCTTCGAAGGCCTAACATAAAAAAAAATTGGGCTGGCTGTAGGCAATTTAAATTTGGTTCCAGGGGTACACGGGCAGCAATGGTCTGGTCAGTGTAGTAGTAGTAGAAAGAAGGGACCGCAGACAGCCTTCGAAGGCCTAACATAACAAAATAGGGCTGTTGGCAATTTAAAATTGGTTCCAGGGGTACACGGGCAGCAGTAGAATGGTCAGTGGAGGCCTAGTGGAAGGAGGGACCGCAGACAGGCTTCGGAGGCCTAACATAAAAAAAATTGGGCTGGCTGTAGGCAATTTAAAATTGATTCCAGGGGTACACGGGCAGCAGTAGAATGGTCAGTGGAGTCCTAGTGGAAGGAGGGACTGCAGACAGGCTTCGAAGGCCTAACATAAAAAAAATTGGGCTGGCTGTAGGCAATTTAAATTTGGTTCCAGGGGTACACGGGCAGCAATGGTCTGGTCAGTGTAGTAGTAGTAGAAAGAAGGGACCGCAGACAGGCTTCGAAGGCCTAACATAACAAAATAGGGCTGTTGGCAATTTAAAATTGGTTCCAGGGGTACACGGGCAGCAGTAGAATGGTCAGTGGAGGCCTAGTGGAAGGAGGGACCGCAGACAGGCTTCGAAGGCCTAACATAAAAAATAGGGCTGTTGGCAATTTAAAATTGGTTCCAGGGGTACACGGGCAGCAGTGGTCTGGTCAGTGGAGGTCTAGTGGAAGAAGGGACCGCAGACAGGCTTCGAAGGCCTAACATAATAAAATTGGACAGGCTGTAGGCACTTTATAATTGGTTCCAGGAGTACACGGGCAGCAGTAGACAGGTCAGTGTAGTAGTAGTTGAAAGAACGGACCGCAGACAGGCTTCGAAGGCCTAACATAATAAAATGGGCTGGCTGTGGGCAATTTAAAATTGGTTCCAGGGGTAGACGGGCAGCAGTGGTCTGGTCAGCGGAGGCCGATTGTAATGAGTGTCTGCCAGTTAGTAGTCCAAAACAATAAATAAATGTGAATGTCTCACATTAAAACAAAACGAAAACACTAAAGGGTGCAATCATTAGGTTCAGGGGTGGGATCCTCTGCGTAGTTTCAGACCTACTAATTTAGCGCAAAGTATTTACTGTGGTAAATAGAGGACACTGCCCCTGACTATGTTAAGTACCATCATACATGTCAACACAATGGTATTGTCAGTGGCAGGAATGGAAGGATGTCAGCGCATAGACTAAACATTGGTGGAAGTGTGAGAGATAACTGTGGAAGTGGTAGAGCAATGTTTGACCTGGGGTTGGGTGAACTCTCTTGTGGCCGGCGGTACAGGCCCAGGGCCCCTCTTGTTACAACAGTGTGTCTGACGTTGGGTGCGCACCACCACCGCCAGAAACACTTTATTGTACTATGAGGGACCCAGTGGCAGTGCCGTCGACCAAAAGCGGGCACACCCACCTCTTCAGACAAACAGCACTCTCATGGGTGCTTGCGCCAAGTCGCGATACCACGGCCCCGTGTGGGGAGTTTGGCCATTTAGGGAGGTGTAAACATGTTGTATGCTGGACAATCAGCTGCAGCAAATTATACATTCGAAAAGTAATTCACAGTAGTCCATAGGCAAGAGCTTTTCGTAGGAAAGCTAGGTGTCTGCCGGGCAAGGTGGGGCAAAAGAATTCGAAATCCAGTTGTGGTTCATTTTAATGAATGTTAGATCATCAACATTTTGGGAAGCCAGACGAGTCCTTTTTTCGGTTAATATTGAACCTGCAGCACTGAATACTCTTTCTGATAGGACACTAGCTGCCGGGCAAGCAAGCTCCTGCATTGCAAATTCTGCCAATTCTGGCCAGGTGTCTAATTTTTATGCCCAGTAATCAAATGGGAATGACGGTTGAGGGAGAACATCGATAAGGTATGAAAAATACATAGTAACATAGTTAGTGAGGCTGAAAAAAGACATTTGTCCATCCAGTTCAGCCTATATTCCATCATAATAAATCCCCAGATCTACGTCCTTCTACAGAACCTAATTGTATGATACAAATAGTTAGTAACCATACTGGACAAATGTTGTCTCCTGTCACTTTCAATTGATGCAGCAGTACCTGTCCTGTCTGCGGTCATAGCAAAATCACTCCACAACCTGGTCAGAAAACCCCTTTGTCCAATGCCACTTCTGATGTGTGCACCCCTAACACTCCTGGTCTGCTGCCCCCTGGAGCTCGTGTGAGAACGATCACGGGCGCTGTGTGCTGGGAATGCCTGAAGCAAACGGTCAACAAGAGTTGATTGTTTGGTTGCTAATATTAGTTCCAAGTTCTCATGTGGCATAATATTTTGCAATTTGCCTTTATAGCGAGGATCAAGGAGGCAGGCCAACCAGTAATCATCATCGTTCATCATTTTAGTAATGCGTGTGTCCCTTTTGAGGATACGTAAGGCATAATCCGCCATGTGGTCCAAAGTTCCAGTTGTCAAATCTGCAATTGTGATTGGTTGAGGGGCAGTTTCAGGCAAATATACGTCACTTGTGTCCCTCAAAAAAACAGAACCCGGCCTTGCCACGCAACCAATTTCCAGTGCCCCCGAGAAAGCTTCCTCATTAAAAATATACTCATCCCCATCATCCTCCTCGTCCTCCACCTCCTCTTCGCCCACTACCTCGTCCTGTACACTGCCCTGACCAGACAATGGCTGACTGTCATCAAGGCTTTCGTCTTCCTCTGGTGAAGACGCCTGATCCTTTATGTGCGTCAAACTTTGCATCAGCAGACACATTAGGGGGATGCTCATGCTTATTATGGCGTTGTCTGCACTAACCAGCCGTGTGCATTCCTCAAAACACTGAAGGACTTGACACATGTCTTGTATCTTTGACCACTGCACACCTGACAACTCCATGTCTGCCATCCTACTGCCTGCCCGTGTATGTGTATCCTCCCACAAAAACATAACAGCCCGCCTCTGTTGGCACAGTCTCTGAAGCATGTGCAGTGTTGAGTTCCACCTTGTTGCAACGTCTATGATTAGGCGATGCTGGGGAAGGTTCAAAGACCGCTGATAGGTCTGCATACGGCTGGAGTGTATAGGCGAACGTCGGATATGTGAGCAAAGTCCACGCACTTTGAGGAGCAGGTCGGAGAACCCAGGATAAGTTTTCAATAAGCACTGCACCACCAGGCTTAAGGTGTGAGCCAGGCAAGGAATGTGTTTCAGTTGGGAAAGGGAGATGGCAGCCATGAAATTCCTTCCGTTATCACTCACTACCTTGCCTGCCTCAAGATCTACTGTGCCCAGCCACGACTGCGTTTCTTGTTGCAAGAACTCGGACAGAACTTCCGCGGTGTGTCTGTTGTAGCCCAAACACTTCATAGCCAATACAGCCTGCTGACGCTTGCCAGTAGCTGGCCCATAATGGGACAACTGGTGTGCAACAGTGTCAGCTGCCGATAGAGTGGTTGGCCGACTGCGGTCTGTGGAAGAGCTCTCGCTTCTGCAGGAGGACGAGGAGGAGGAGGAGGGGGTGCGAACGCCTACAGCCAACTGTTTCCTAGACCATGGGCTAGGCACAACTGTCTCGAAATTGATGTCCCCTGTGGACCCTGCATCCACCACATTCACCCAGTGTGCCGTGATGGACACGTAACGTCCCTGGCCATGCCTACTGGTCCATGCATCTGTAGTCAGGTGCACCTTTGTACTCACAGATTGCCTGAGTGCATGGACGATGCGCTGTTTAACATGCTGGTGCAGGGCTGGGATGGCTTTTCTGGAAAAAAGTGTCGACTGGGTAGCTCGTAGCGTGGTTCAGCGTACTCCATCAGGGCTTTGAAAGCTTCACTTTCAACTAACCGGTAGGGCATCATCTCTAACGAGATTAGTCTAGCTATGTGGGCGTTAAAACCCTGTGTACGCGGATGCGAGGATAAGTACTTCCTTTTTCTAACCAGAGTCTCATGTAGGGTGAGCTGGACTGGAGAGCTGGAGCTCGTGGAACTTGCGGGTGTGGACATGGCAGACTGAGAGACGGTTGGAGACGGTATTGTTTCCGCCGGTGCCCTAGATGCAATATTTCCTCCTACAAAACTGGTGATTCCCTGACCCTGACTGCTTTGGCTGGCAAAGAAACCTGCACAGATACTGCCGGTGGTGCGGAAAATGGTGGCCTTACAGTGACGGAAGGGATGTTGCGTTGCTGACTAGCTTCATTGGCCGAGGGTGCTACAACCTTAAGGGACGTTTGGTAGTTAGTCCAGGCTTGAAAATGCATGGTGTTTAAATGTCTATGCATGCAACTTGTATTGAGACTTTTCAGATTCTGACATCTGCTTAAGCTAGTTGAACATTTTTGACAGATGACTTTGCGCTGATCAATTGGATGTTGTTTAAAAAAATGCCAGACTGCACTCTTCCTAGCATCGGATCCCTTTTCAGGGATTGCAGGCTGAGCTTTAACCGGATGGCCACGCTGTCCTCCAACAGGTTTTGGCTTTGACACGCGTTTTGGGCCAGATACGGGCCCGGCAGATGGAACCTGTTGCGATGTTGATGCCTGCTGCGGCCCCTCCTCCACCTCCGCTTCTGAACTACTGCCGCCTGCAGCCTGTTCCCCCAATGGCTGCCAATCGGGGTCAACAACTGGGTCATCTATTACCTCCTCTTCTAGCTCGTGTGCAACTTCGTCTGTGTCACCATGTCGGTCGGTGGTATAGCGTTCGTGACGGGGCAACATAGTCTCATCAGGGTCTGATTGTAGATCAGTACACTGAGAGGGCAATGTTGTGGTCTGAGTCAAAGGACCAGCATAGTAGTCTGGCTGTGGCTGTGCATCAGTGCACTCCATGTCAGAATCTACTTGTAATGGGCATGGCCTGTTAAGTGTTTCACTTTCTAAGCCAGGGACGGTATGTGTAAAGAGCTCCATGGAGTAACCCGTTGTGTCACCTGCTGCATCCTTCTCTCTTGTTGTTGTTTTTGCTGAAGAGGACAAGGAAGCGACTTGTCCCTGACTGTGAACATCCACAAGTGACGCGCTGCTTTTACATTTACCAGTTTCAGAAGAGGAGGCAAAAGAGCTAGAGGCTGAGTCTGCAAGGTAAGCCAAAACTTGCTGTTGCTGCTCCGGCTTTAAAAGCGGTTTTCCTACTCCCAGAAAAGAGAGCGTTCGAGGCCTTGTGTAGCCAGACGACGAACCTGGCTCCACAGCTCCAGACTTAGGTGGAATATTTTTTTCCCACGACCACCTGATGCTCCACTACCACTACCATCATTACCAGCTGACAATGAACGCCCACGGCCACGACCTCTTGCACCAGACTTCCTCATTGTTTTAAAAACTTAACCAAAGTAACTTTATTTGTTGCTGTTAAACAACTTACACGGTGACCTATAACTTCAGTATGATTTCAATATCCCTTTGCAGGTTGGTGAGACCACAAGGAAAATCAGGCACAATGTTACACACTCTGTTTTCTGTGGCACCAAATCACAGAGATGCCACACACGCAGGACTGTCACTCAAGCACAAATGTCAATATTAATCTCCCACTGTTTTATTTTTTTTTTTCAGGGAGACTTTAGAAACAAAATTAAAAAAAATGATTTTTTCAGGAAGAGTTTAGAAACCAAATAAAAAAACAAAAAAAGGCTTTCTATGGCCCACTGAGTGAGAGATGGCACACACAGGAGTCAGGAGTGGCACACAAGCCCAGAGGCCAATATTTTTCTCCCACTGATTGATGTAGTGATTTTTTCAGGTAGATTTTGGAACCCAAATCAAGCAAAAAAAAAAAAAATAGGCTTTCTATGGCCCACAATTTGAGAGAGAGAGAGAGAGAGAGAGATGGCACACCCAGGAGCCAAGACTGGCACACAAGCAGAAAGGGCAATATTAATCTCCCACCTATTTTTTTTTTTTTTTCAGGGAGACTTTAGAAACAAAATAAAATAAAATGATTTTTTCAGGAAGAATTTAGAAACCAAATAAAATAAAATGATTTTTTCAGGGACAATTTAGAAACCAAATAAAAAAACAAAAAAAGGCTTTCTATGGCCCACTGAGTGAGAGATGGCACACACAGGAGTCAGGAGTGGCACACAAGCCCAGAGGCCAATATTTTTCTCCCACTGATTGATGTAGTGATTTTTTCAAGTAGATTTTAGAACCCAAATCAAGCAAAAAAATAAATAGGCTTTCTATGGCCCACAATTTGAGAGAGAGAGAGAGATGGCACACCCAGGAGTCAAGACTGGCACACAAGCAGAAAGGGCAATATTAATCTCCCACCTATTTTTTTTTTTTTTTCTTCAGGGAGACTTTAGAAACAAATTAAAATAAAATGATTTTTTCAGGAAGAATTTAGAAACCAAAGAAAATAAAATGATTTTTTCAGGGACAATTTAGAAACCAAATAAAAAAACAAAAAAAGGCTTTCTATGGCCCACTGAGTGAGAGATGGCACACACAGGAGTCAGGAGTGGCACACAAGCCCAGAGGACAATATTTTTCTCCCACTGATTGATGTAGTGATTTTTTCAGGTTTATTTGGGAACCCAAATCAAGCAAAAAAAAAAAATAGGCTTTCTATGGCCCACAATTTGAGAGAGAGAGAGAGAGAGAGATGGCACACCCAAGAGTCAAGACTGGCACACAAGCAGAAAGGGCAATATTAATCTCCCACCTATTTTTTTTTTTTTTTTCAGGGAGACTTTAGAAACAAAATAAAATAAAATGATTTTTTCAGGAAGAATTTAGAAACCAAATAAAATAAAATGATCTTTTCAAGGACAATTTAGAAACCAAATAAAAAAAAAAAAAGGCTTTCTATGCCCCACTGAGTGAGAGATGGCACACACAGGAGTCAGGAGTGGCACACAAGCCCAGAGGCCAATATTTTTCTCCCACTGATTGATGTAGTGATTTTTTCAGGTAGATTTTAGAACCCAAATCAAGCAAAAAAATCAATAGGCTTTCTATGGCCCACTGAGTGAGAGATGGCACACACAGGAGTCAGGAGTGGCACACAAGCCCTGAGGCCAATATTTTTCTCCCACTGATTGATGTAGTGATTTTTTCAGGTAGATTTTAGAACCCAAATCAAGCAAAAAAATAAATAGGCTTTCTATGGCCCACTGAGTGAGAGATGGCACACACAGGAGTCAGGAGTGGCACACAAGCCCTGAGGCCAATATTTTTCTCCCACTGATTGATGTAGTGATTTTTTCAGGTAGATTTTAGAACCCAAATCAAGCAAAAAAATAAATAGGCTTTCTATGGCCCACTGAGTGAGAGATGACACACACAGGGATGGCACTGTAGCAGAAATGCCAATCTTAATCTCCCACAAAAAAAAAAAAAAAACAGGGACTGTCCTACAATTACTATCTCCCTGCAGTAATCTCAGCCAGGTATGGCAGGCAGCAATAAGGAGTGGACTGATGCACAAATTAAATAAAAAGTGTGTACAAACAAAAAAGATAGCTGTGCAGAACAACAGGATTTGTGCTTTGAAAAAAGCAGTTGGTTTACACAGCGGCGTACACACAGCAATGCAGCTATCAGGGAGCCTTCTAGGGCAGCCCAATGAGCTACAGCGCTGAGAAAAAAAAAAAGTAGCTTCCACTGTCCCTGCACACCGAAGGTGGTGTTGGACAGTGGAAATCGCTACAGCACAAGCGGTTTGGTGGTTAATGGACCCTGCCTAACACTATCCCTGCTTCTGACGAAGCGGCAGCAACCTCTCCCTAAGCTCAGATCAGCAGCAGTAAGATGGCGGTAGGCGGGAACGCCCCTTTATAGCCCCTGTGACGCCGCAGACAGCAAGCCAATCACTGCAATGCCCTTCTCTAAGATGGTGGGGACCAGGACCTATGTCATCACGCTGCCCACACTCTGCGTTCACCTTCATTGGCTGAGAAATGGCGCTTTTCGCGTCATTGAAACGCGACTTTGGCGCGAAAGTCGCGTACCGCATGGCCGACCCCACACAGGGGTCGGATCGGGTTTCATGAAAGCCGACTTTGCCAAAAGTCGGCGACTTTTGAAAATGAACGACCCGTTTAGCTCAACCCTACTTCTCACTGGGCCCCATACAGTAGTAAGGGCAGTAATGCCCTGATGGTGACCCTGAAAGTCATTACTCTACTCAGTGTCCCTTAAACATTCCTCTTATCATGGTTTGAGGATAGTTTTGGTGTGTCTGCTACCTAAATGATGCTATAAATGAGTCTACTGAGTGTCTATTGAGTGTTTATTGACACTATTAAAATATAGTCCTAAGTCTCCCCAACAAGTTTCACCAAATTGACTGGCATTATCAGGGGACTGAAGCTACAATGAGTCATTATTGTGTTTACCCTACGCTGACTGTTGCGAAGAGAATTATTTGTGTATTACTCTTAAATGCGTGGTCACCTTAACACTGTAGTTTGGTTTACTGTTTTTTATTGATGTCTTACGCTTCTATTTCCAAACCACAGTCTCATTCAGAAAATAAAGTGACAGGAAGTCATACTCTTGTGGGAGATTTGCTGCATAAGTGTAATTTATTCTTTCTATGTGACAAGAGAAAGAAAGTTCCAAGTAAACTTTCAGAGAATAAATGTGGTCTACTGCTGTGAGAAGAGAATATTTACAAACGAGCAAGAAAACCATCTTCATTATTGACCGAAGTTGATGGCCGCTGTTCTGTGTGTTATTTCGTTTGGTCACTGGTAAATGACTTCGATATCCAACTGCTATATTGCAGTTGCTTTGTGTATTATCTTGGTGTATTATCTAGTGCTTCCAGTTGGTTTTATTGGATTTATGTCTTATGTTTCCTTATCATTTTCCTCCTGCAAATGTTTTGCTGTTTATAAAACTGCTCAAAAGTCAGATTAAACTGATCTGCGCCACTGGAGTGATTTGCTTAGCCTTTATATAAACACATACTTATTTACACAGAGAGCTATCCTGCATTGCATTTTGATATGCATAGTGATGAATTCCGGCAGCAGACAGCAGATGCATGAAGGAAAATCATATAGGATAACACAAGGAATTGATTGAAATCCAGTATTTTTTTTTACTTTGTTTTCTCCAATTTGGAGAATTCATGGTCAGCTTTAGGCAAGCTGCCCACAGCTGAGACAGATCTGTCCATCAGTCTCCACCATTTTCCAGTCTGCAGTGGGTTTTATCTGGAGGTAGTGGATGGACAGGTTTGGTCACTTGCACCTCCACGAGCAGCCATCTTGAAACAGGAAAGCTTTGCAGTCAGTGAGAAAGACTAGATTAACAAGTATCTGAAATTCTTGTATATAAGGTGACAGAAAATCCTATCCTAACCAATTTGTTAAAATATAGATAAAGTGATCAACCCCTTTAAACTAAGATCGCTCACACTTTTCTGTAGCTCCCACTTATTTTGGTGAGGGTGACCCTGCATGACTTTTCTCTACTGATGACTGAAAATCCCTCGTTTAGCTGTGGTCTAAGTAGCGATTTTAATATAAAGCATATCTATAACCCTTACATATACACATTATGCACATACATTCATCTGAAAGTTGTTTTATCTTATCTCTTACAAGGGTCTAGATATTCATTTCATGCACTGACAAGCATTAGCGATGTATTCAGCACCGATGTAAGCAATGAATAAGGCCGCAAGACACAAGGTTGAATTGTTAGACATACAACATGCTATGTATGGGAATAACTAAATGCTTTGTGTAATTATTGTATTTCACATTGAAGAGCACACAATCACTAGTGCCAACATGTTCCAGGAGATGTCGAAACAATTTTGATGATGAGATAACTGGTTTGGACACATGTACTGTTACAGAAAATCCAACTCAAGTGCTGAGCTTCGCACACTGATAATTGATTTAATTATAAAACATCTCAGGGGAGTTTTTGTCGTCTGGACGAGTCTTACACAAATTTCATAGTGATAAATGATAGATGATTAAATATCTCATCTGTGATCTAATATAGTTTAAGAAATCTTTGTGTGTATATGTAAGAGAGTGTTGGGATGGGAATTGAGCAGACATATAAAAACACACACAATCCTGGTAATGTATGACTTGTGATGCATCTTGGGTGTCCAATATAGAAGACCAAGTGCTATGAAAGCGTCAAAAGGAATCCAGTAAGGTAAACACACATGTTACAGCTCACATTCAGACCCAATTCCAAACAAATATGATGGCCGCACAGCTGTTTTCCTTGTCTCTGTTTTTTCTCTAACAAATTCAGATTATTGGATTTTATGTTCCTCATAGACCAAATTATTTTTTTTTTCACTGCAATGAGAGAAGTCAGAGGTTCAAAAATTCCCATGTGTAAAACTGCTGGAAGCTTCACAGATACATGGATAAAACCAGACATCTCACAACATGTTATAAGAGAAACTGCTGTTCATCTAGATCTTTTAAAACCAGAATGTTTTCCTGTATATTTATATCTCCTTTACTTGGCATTTTATGTCTTATAATAGAAATATTACATTATTATTGCATCTATCTATCTATCTATCTATCTATCTATCTATCTATCTATCTATCTATCTATCTATCTATCTTTCTATCTTCTTCATCAAGTTTCTATCTATCTAAACGTGCCATGCACTACAGTATTGTCCCTCAACCGTCAGCACAACATAATTCGATCTGCCCATATTTTCTTTAAGGATTTCATATCCATTTTCTATGTAAATTTAATATACAGATATTTTATTTTTGTTTGAAAGTGAAGTTGTCAGCAGGATTTCACACAGCAAACTATATATGTGTGAATGTAGCTCTTTTAACCCCTTCCCGACCTTTGACGCAGCGTATGCGTCATGAAAACCTGTGCCAATCAGACCTGTGACGCAGTATATGTGTCATGGTCGGATCGCGCTCCTGCAGGTCGGGTGAAAGGGTTAATTGTAATTTCACCCGACCTGCAGGGACAGGGGGAGTGGTACTTGAGCCTGGGTGGGTGTGGCTTCGTCCCCCCGTGGCTACAATCGCTCTGATTGGCTGTTGAAAGTGACGTTTCACTTTCAATCAGAGCGATAGTAATATTTCACATATTTTGGTGAAATATTACAATCCAGCCATGGTCGATTCTGCAATACATCAGCCATGTCTGGAGACCATGATCTGCCCTCGCCACCGCCATCAATCTCCTCCCCTCCATCCTACGTCCTGTCATCTGCTGTCCTCCGCTCCCCTCCACTCCCCTCTATCCTCCTGTCCACTCCCCGCGCAGTCCGATCTTCCCCCCCGCTGTCCAATCCCACCCCCGCATACTTACCGAGCTCTGGTGTTCCTCCCGATGTCCGTCTGTCTTCTCCATGGGCGCCGCCAACTTCCAAAATGGCGGGCACATGCGCAGTGCGCCTGCCGAATCTGCAGGCTGGCAGATTCATTACAGGTACATTTTGATCGCTGTGATAAGTTCTATCACAGCGATCAAAATATAAAAAATATTAAATAATCCCCCTTTATCACCCCCATAGGTAAGGACAATAATAAAATAAAGAAAATACAGTACAGACCAAAAGTTTGGACACACCTTCTTATTTAAATATTTTTCTGTATTTTCATGGCTATGAAAATTGTAGATTCACACTGAAGGCATTAAAACTATGAATTAACACATGTGGAATTATATACTTAACAAAAAAGTGTGAAACAACTGAAATTATGTCTTATATTCTAGGTTCTTCAAAGTAGCCACCTTTTGCTTTGATGACTGCTTTGCACTCTCTTGGCATTCTCTTGATGAGCTTCAAGAGGTAGTCACCAGGAATGGTCTTCCAACAATCTTGAAGGAGTTCCCAGAGATGCGTAGCACTTGTTGGCCCTTTTGCCTTCACTCTGCGGTCCAGCTCACCCCAAACCATCTCGATTGGGTTCAGGTCTGGTGACTGTGGAGGCCAGGTCATCTGGCGTAGCACCCCATCACTCTCCTTCTTGGTCAAATAGCCCTTACACAGCCTGGAGGTGTGTTTGGGGTCATTGTCCTGTTGAAAGTGCTCACCACATATCTAGATAAGTTCCTTGGGGGGTCTAGTTTCCAAAAGGTGGTCACTTGTGGGGGGTTTCTACTGTTTAGGCACATCAGGGGCTCTGCAAACGCAACGTGATGCCCGCAGACCATTCCATCAAGTCTGCATTTTAAAAGTCACTACTACTTCCCTTCCGTGCCCCGACGTGTGCCCAAACAGTGGTTTACCCCCATATATGGGGTATCAGTGTACTCAGGACAAACTGGGCAGCAACTATTGGGGTCCAATTTCTCCTGTTACCCTTGTGAAAATAAAAAAAATGCTTGTTAAATCATAATTTTTGAGGAAAAAAAATGATTTTTTATTTTCACGGCTCTGCGTTGTAAACTTCTGTGAAGCCCTTGGGGGTTCAAAGTGCTCACCAGAAACCACATATCTAGATAAGTTCCTTGGGGGGTCTAGTTCCCAAAATAGCGTCAATTGTGGAGGGTTTCTACTGTTTAGGTACATCAGGGGCTCTGCAAGCGCAACGTGATGCCCGCAGACCATTCCATCAAAGTCTGCATTTCAAAAGTCACTACTTCTTTTCCGAGCCCAGTCGTGTGCCCAAACAGTGGTTCTTCCCCACATGTGGGGTATCAGCGTACTCAGGACAAACTGGTCAACAACTTTTGGGGTCCAATTTCTCCTGTTACTTTTGTGAAAATAAAAAAATTGCGGGCTAAAAAATATTTTTTGAGGAAAGAAAAATGATTTTTTTATTTTCACGGCTCTGCGTTATAAACTTCTGTGAAGCACTTGGGGGTTTAAAGTGGTCACCGTACATCTAGATTAGTTCCATGGGAGGTCTAGTTTCCGAAATGGGGGGAGCTTCAATGTTTAGGCACACAGGGGCTCTCCAAACGTGACATGGTGTCTGCTAACGATTGGAGCTAATTTTTCATTCAAAAGTCAAATGCCGCTCCTTCACTTTCCGAGCCTTGCTGTGTGCACAAACAGTGGTTGTTACCAAATTTGGGGGTCTAGTTTCCAAAATGGGGTCACTTGTGGGGGAGCTCCAATGTTTAGGCACACAGGGGCTCTCCAAACGCGACATGGTGTCCGTTAAAGATTGGAGCCAATTTTTCATTGAAAAAGTCAAATGGCGCTCCTTCCCTTCCAGCCCTGTCGTGCACCCAAACAGTGGCTCCCCCTCACATATGGGGTATCGACGTACTCAGGACAAATTGTACAATAACTTTTGCGGTCCAGTTTCTCTTTTTACCCTTGGGAATAGAAAAAAATTGTTGCTAAAAATCATTTTTGTGACTAAAAAGTTAAATGTTCATTTTTTCCTTCCATGTTGCTTCTGCTGCTGTGAAGCACCTGAAGGGTTAATACACTTCTTGAATGTGGTTTTGAGTACCTTGAGGGGTGCAGTTTTTAGAATGTTGTCACTTTTGGGTATTTTCAGCCATATAGACCCCTCAAACTGACTTCAAATGTGAGGTGGTCCCTAAAAAAATGGTTTTGTAAATTTCGTTGTAAAAATGAGAAATCGCTGGTCAAATTTTAACCCTTATAACTTCCTAGCAAAAAAAAATTTGTTTCCAAAATTGTGCTGATGTGAAGTAGACATGTGGCTATTGTTATTTATTAACTATTTTGTGTCACATAACTCTCTCGTTTAACAGAATAAAAATTCAAAATTTGAAAATTGCAAAATTTTCAAAATTTTCGCCAAATTACCATTTTTTCACAAATAAACGCAAAAATTATCGACCTAAATTTACCACTAAGGCTGCCGTCACACTAGAAGTATTTGGTCAGGATTTTACATCAGTATATGTAAGCCAAAAGCAGGAGTGGGTGATAAATACAGACGTGGTGACATGTTTTTATTATACTTTTGCTCTAATTGTTCCACTCCTGGTTTTGGCTTACAAATACTGATGTAAAATACTGTCCAAATGCTGCTAGTGTAATGGCAGCCTAACATGAAGCCTAATATGCCACGAAAAAACAATCTCAGAACCGCTAGGATCCGTTGAAGCGTTCCTGAGTTATTAAAGAAACGAGGGAGATCCAGCTCCAGGAAAGAGAAATAGTCTCTGATAAAATCCAAAATAGCTTTATTGTCATGAAAAAATTTAAAATGTGGACTCCAATGACAAGTGGTATAACAAAGGAATCACATAGCAGCTCTCACTGCACTGAACGCGTTTCGAACACAGCTCCATTTGGGTGAGCTGAAGATTTTTTCCCTTTTTTACAGTTCCTGAGTTATTACCTCATAAAGGGACACTGGTCAGAATTGCAAAAAATGGACAGGTCATTAACCCCTTCATGACCTTGGGATTTTTCGTTTTTCCGTATTCGTTTTTCACTCCCCTCCTTCCCAGAGCCATAACTTTTTTATTTTTCTGTCAATTTGGCCATGTGAGGGCTTATTTTTTGCAGGACGAGTTGTACTTTTGAACAACATCATTGGTTTTAGCATGTCGTGTACTAGAAAACGGGAAATAAATTCCAAGTGCTGTGAAATTGCAAAAAAAGTGCAATCCCACACTTGTTTTTTGTTTGGCTTTTTTGCTAGGTTCACTAAATGCTAAAACTGACCTGACACTATGTTTATCCAGGTCAGTACGAGTTCATAGACACCTAACATGACTAGGTTATTTTTTACCTAAGTGGTGAAAAAAAATTCCAAACTTTGCTAAAAAAAAAAAAAAATTGCGCCATTTTCCGATAACCGTAGCATCTCCATTTTTCATGATCTGGGGTCGGTTGAGGGCTTATTTTTTGCGTTCCGAGATGTAGTGTTTAATGATAGTATGTTGGTGCAGATACGTTCTTTTGATCGCCCATTATTGCATTTTAATGCAATGTCGTGGCGACCAAAAAAACGTAATTCTGGGGTTTCGAATTTTTTTATCGCTACACCGTTTAGCGATCAGGTTAATGCTTATTTTATTTGATAGATCGGGTGATTCTGAATGCGGCGATACCAAATATGTGTAGATTTGATTTTTTTTATTGATTTACTTTGATTGGGGCGAAAGGGGGGTGATTTAAACTTTTATATATTTTTTATTTTTTTCACTTTTTTTTTTCACTTTTTTTTTTACTTTTGCCATGCTTCAATAGCCTCCATTGCTAGAAGCAGGCACAGCACGATCGGCTCTGCTACATAGCAGCGATCTGATGATCGCTGCTATGTAGCAGAAATGCAGGTGTGCTGTGAGCGCCAACCACAGGGTGGCGCTCACAGCTACCGGCGATCAGTAACCATAGAGGTCTCAAGGACCTCTATGGTTACAATACTGAAGCATCGTCGACCTCCGATCATGTGACGGGGGTCGGCGATGACGTCATTTCCGGCCGCCCGGCCGGATGCGGTAGTTAAATGCCGCTGTCTGCGTTTGACAGCGGCATTTAACTAGTTAATAGGCACGGGCAGATCGCGATTCTGCCCGCGCCTATTACGGGCACATGTCAGCTGTTCAAAACAGCTGACATGTCCCAGCTTTGATGCGGGCTCACCGCCGGAGCCCGCATCAAAGAGGGGCTTCTGACCTCGGACGTACTATCCCGTCCGAGGTCAGAAAGGGGTTAAGGTCAAAACAGGCTGGGTCATGAAGGGGTTAAAGACAAGACCAAAGATAAACACTTTTACATGACCAGTCTTTTACTTCATCACTGACAAATCAGCATTTGAATGAGGCTGTAGCTCTGAAGCCTCTGTAACTCCAGCTCTATTCTACCCCCAACGCCACCTCCTTCTGCTTATCTGACATCCTCTATGCTGTTTGACGTCAGACAAAATAATATAACAAGCCCAAACTGAAACATATAGTTCGAAACTTCTCCACCATGCTCACAACCACCATAGGGGAGCCTACTAAAGAGAAGTATCACTCATAAAAACGTATAGGACACTCCCAAAACTGGATTATATAAAGAAAACCGGAGTATAGGTCCATATAAAAGTGACAAGTTTATTGAATACAAACAAACAGTAATCAGATATCAAAAACTCTTAAGGCAAAAAAAGTACACAAAGGTATTGCAAGCAAAAGAGACAGTTAAGGTAGCATAGATGAAAAGACAGCATGGAAAGAACCTGATGCCATTTGTATCTTCATAAAGTGCATAGTGCAACAGATAAACATAGGGGAAGGGGTCGGGGTGTGTAGGGTCTATATAGATTAATAGAGTCCATGTGGACAAATCTCTGAGCCCTGTACACAGGCTCCAATCAGTAACATGTTGTCGAAAGGGACACCCTGAATTCTTACCCCAAAAAGCTGGCACTCAGAGAGACTCCACGCTGTAGCCCCAACGCGCTGACGAAGCTGACACGAAACGCGCGTTGGGGCTACAGCGTGGAGTCTCTCTGAGTGCCAGCTTTTTGGGGTAAGGATTCAGGGTGTCCCTTTCGATCGCCTACAACATGTTACTGATTGGAGCCTGTGTACAGGGCTCAGAGATTTGTCCACATGGACTCTATTAATCTATATAGACCCTACACACCCCGACCCCTTTCCTTATGTTTATCTGTTGCACTATGCACTTTATGAAGATACAAATGGCATCAGGTTCTTTCCACGCTGTCTTTTCATCTGTGCTACCTTAACTGTCTCTTTTGCTTGCAATACTTTTGTGTACTTTATTTGCCTTAAGAGTTTTTGATATCTGATTACTGTTTGTTTGTATTCAATAAACTTGTCAATTTTATATGGACCTATACTCCGGTTTTCTTTATATAATTAACGTCAGACAAAGAAGACATCAGTCAAGCAGGAGGAGACACTGAGCAGGAAATAGAGCTTTAATTCCATATGCTAATTAGAGAGGTGTAGCTAAGCAACTTCAGTGCACAATTCTGTTCCGATTTTTGGATATTCCTAATACCCTCTTTCGTGATTGACAGCACTGACTTTTCTAGAACTAGTGTTTTTCAGGAAGAAGCTCAGGACTCCCACTCTGTTGACTGACAGTGCTGGCTGGAGATGAGGCCTGTGCTTACTCATTTTTTGAGTTCCAAAGATCAGAGTGTTACTAGCTGCACAAGTAACCCAAGCAAGCGCTATCAATCACTAGAGAGACAGACAAGAGCTTTCTCCGGAAACCTTCCTGGTTGTGTGAAAGACATTAATGTCAACCAGCAAAGACACAATAAGAGGACTTAAAAATCCTCCCAAAAATTCAGAAAGCAGCAGAAAAAAGCAGAGATGTTTATCTGCCAAGGCCTCCAAACAAATGCACTAACAGGATGCAGTGGACCAATTTAACACAGGTGCAAAAATGCACAGTCTTGCACTTGTGTTAAATTGGGTCAACTGCTTCCTGTTAGTGCATTTGATTGGAGGCCTTGGCTGATAAACATCTCTGCCTTTTTTCTGATGTTTTCTCAAGACGTTAATGTCAATCATCAAAAAGGTACAAAATTCAGAAGATGGAATGGTACAGGGAGGCTGCTAAACTATGCCAATAGCACCCGAAGTAAAGTAGGGGAGTAAAGTTTTTGCACATTGGAGTGATACATAAGGCTATGTTCCCATGTTCAGTATTTGATCAGTATTTAACATCAGTACTTGTAAGCCAAAATCAGTGGAACAATCAGTGGAAAATAGCATGCACCACTTGTTGCATTTTTCATCCAGTCATTTTTTTGGCTTCCAAAACTCATGTAACTTACTGACCAAATACTGAACCATGAACATGGCCATAAAGTATGATCTTGAAAGAGGCTTGGTCATCTCTATGACAATGTGCAAAGTTTAAACTGTGTTTTGAGGCTGACAAACTCCCTTTAGCCCTTTGCCGACATACGATGTATCGGTACTTCTTATTTTGGTGTAGGTTCCCGCAAATGGATGTTCCTGTACATCATGATAATTGTGGGGACAGTGAAGTAATGCCAGCATGATTGAAATCAGGAGCTTGGCTTAAACCTGTCAGCAGGATTTTGCTTAGTAAACTACAGACACTTTCAGTTTGGAGCTGTTATATTTATTAAAATGATATCTTGGTTAATGAAATTCGTCTTGTGGTTGTTGTTTAATCTATATTTGTAGTTTTCAGTTAATGAGATTGTTATGCTTCGGGTGGCCTGTGGGTGGGGCTTTATATGATGCTCTGCTTACATATTCATCTGTGTTGGCTTATGACAGGTCACTGATCCTGGGCAAAATTTTTGTGGTAAAAATCTTATTTTTTATTTTCATGGCTCAACTTAATAAAGTTCTGTAGAGCACCTGTGAGTTCAAGGTGATGACCACACATCTACATAAATTCCTTGAGTGGTGTAGTTTCCAAAATGTCATCACTTAATGTGGGGTTTCTACTGTTTAGGCACATCAAGGACTCTCTAAATGCAACATGGTCTCCACTTTCTATTCTAGCCAAATTTAAGCTCCACAAGTCTAATGGTGCTACTTCCCTTCCGAACCCTTCCATGCACCCAAACAGTAGTTTTCGCCCACATATGGGGTATCAGCGTATTCTGGAGAAATTGTGCAACAAACTGTTTGGTTTGATTTCTCCTGTTACTGTGGCACCACAGGAGTCCAGTTTCCACAGTGGCATTGCCTCCCTCACAGGGAGTGATGTCATGCCTAGAAGCAAGGAGGGATCTCCTTTCCAGGTACATCAGAATGCAACACCCTTTCTACTCCAGACGAGAAAGGGAAGCTGTAACACCTGATTTCAGGGGAGCTTCCCTATAAGTTCTGGCCTGGAGGCAGGGTTAGTGAGTTTTAGTCAGTGTCTGAGACAGTGAAGGAGGAAGAGGCAAGTGAGGAGAACCTGGGGTATTGGAGCTGTGACTGAGCTCACCCCATGACTGAGTGCCAAAGACCGGACACCAAAGTCCATGGTTGGGTGGGAACTGCAGGCCCAGCAACTAAAACAGAGTGCAGGACATTTCAGGTCTCCTGGCCCCAGCTACCCTGAGGTACAGCAGCATACAAGAGCCCAGAGTCACCACGAGTGAGTGACACCTGGAACAGGCTCAAGCTGCCTGCCATGCGGGTAGTGTACCATTTAATGGACAGACTGTGAGAGGGACTTGAGTAGAGCATAAAGCATCAAGAACCCAGAGAACAGCGCAGTAGGGAGGCCTCCAACCCCACCTAGATAAGTGGATTCTGAATTGTTTCCAGGCTGCCCGGATCTCCAATACCACCTGTTACCTGTGATCCAGACTACACCTTCAACCAGAAATTAAATGTAAGGAAAACTGCAGCCCTAGTGTCCTCTAGTCCTTTCCCCCACCCTTGGTCCTGCACCCCAACACCCACGATCCCTGAGAGACTGTACTTGTAGCCCCGGGGCCTTGCTCCACCTAGGGCAGGGGTCACCAACCCATAGCTCGCGAACCACATGTGGCTCGCCTGCCCCGGACATGTGGCTTGCCGACGATCACAGTAAAAAAGTCCCTAGGGAGCCGCCCCGCTGCCTGTAATACCCACCCAGGGCGGGCGTCAGCACACGGGCAAGTGTCGGGGTCCTGAGCAGGCAGGGGGCCTACTTGCCGTTGGGGACACTGGCGCACTTTAGTGCCGGCCCCCGTGGGTGGCCTGCTCCGGGCCCCGGCACTTGCGATACTTACCTTTCCCGGTTCCAGCGCTGCAGCGTCTTCTATCCTCTGACTGTGACGTTCAGGTCAGAGGGCGCGATGACGTCATCAGTGTGCGCCCTCTGCCTGAGCAGTCACAGCGCAGAGAGCAGGATGATGCTGAGGAGTCCAGAGCAGCGACAAGCAAGGAAAGGTGAGTATTTCATATTTTTTTTAATATTTGGAGCAATATATGGGAACCATCAGTCGGGGCCCAAATATGGAGCATTATATGGGGCCAGTAATATAGGGAGCATCTTATGGGGCCAGTAATATAGGGAGCATCTTATGGGGCCAGTAATATAGGGAGCATCTTATGGGGCCAGTAATATAGGGAGCATCTTATGGGGCCAGTAATATAGGGAGCATCTTATGGGGCCAGTGATATAGGGAGCATCTTATGGGGCCAGTAATATAGGGAGCATCTTATGGGGCCAGTAATATAGGGAGCATCTCATGGGGCCAGTAATATAATGAGCATCTTATGGGGCCAGTAATATAGGGAGCATCTTATGGGGCCAGTAATATAGGGAGCATCTTATGGGGCCAGTAATATAGGGAGCATCTTATGGGGCCAGTAATATAGGGAGCATCTTATGGGGCCAGTAATATAGGGAGCATCTTATCAGGCCAGTAATATAGGGAGCATCTTATGGGGCCAGTAATATAGGGAGCATCTTATGAGGCTAGTAATATAGGGAGCATCTTATGGGGCCAGTAATATAGGGAGCATCTTATGGGGCCAGTAATATAGGGAGCATCTTATGAGGCTAGTAATATAGGGAGCATCTTATGGGGCCAGTAATATAGGGAGCATCTTTTGGGGCCAATTTAATATGGAGCATCTTATGGGGCCAATTTAATATGGAGCATCTTATGGGGCCAATTTAATATGGAGCATCTTATGGGGCCAATTGTATAGGGAGCATCTTATGGGGCCAATTTAATAGGGAGCATCTTATGGGGCCAATTGTATAGGGAGAATCTTATGGGGCCAATTTAATAGGAAGCATCTTATGGGGCCAATTTAATAGGAAGCATCTTATGGGGCCAATTCTATAGGGAGTATCTTATGGGGCCAATTCCATATGGAGCAGTATATGGGGCCAATTTATTATGGAGCATCTTATGGGGCCGATTTAATATGGAGCATCTTATGGGGCCAATTCTATAGGGAGCATCTTATGGGGCCAATTTAATATGGAGCATCTTATGGGGCCAATTTAATAGGGAGCATCTTTTGGGGCCAATTGTATAGGGAGCATCTTATGGGGCCAATTTAATAGGAAGCATCTTGTGGGGCCAATTCTATAGGGAACATCTTATGGGGTCAATTTAAAGGGAACCTGTCACCCCCAAAATCGCGGGTGAGGTAAGCCCACCGGCATCGGGGGCTTATCTTCAGCATTCTGGAATGCTGTAGGTAAGCCCCCGATGTATCCTAAAAGATGAGAAAAAGACGTTAGATTATACTCACCTAGGGGCATTCCCGCTGTTGGTCTGGGTCCGGCGCCTCCCATCTTCATCAGATGACGTCCTCTTCGGGTCTTCATGCTGCGGCTCCAGCGCAGGCGTACTTTGTCTGCCCGGTTGAGGGCAGAGCAAAATACTGCAGTGTGCAGGCGCCGGGCCTCTCTGACCTTTCCCGGCACCTGCGCACTGCAGTACTTTGCTCTGCCCTCAACCGGGCAGACAAAGTACGCCTGCGCTGGAGCTGCAGCGTAAAGACCAGAAGAGGACGTCATCTGATAAAGATGGGATGCACCGGACCCAGACCAACAGCGGGAACGCCCCTGGGTGAGTATAATCTAACGCCTTTTTCTCATCTTTTAGGATACATCGGGGACTTATCTACAGCATTCCAGAATGCTGTAGATAAGCCCCTGATGCCGGTGGGCTTACCTCACCTGCGATTTTGAGGGTGACAGGTTCCCTTTAATATGGAGCAGTACTGTATATGGGGCCAATTCCATATGGTGCAGTATATGGGGCCAATTCCATATGGAGCAGTATATGGGGCCAATTCCATATGGAGCAGTATATGGGGCCAATCCCATATGGAGCAGTATATGCAGCAGTATATGGGGCAAATTCCATATGGAGCAGTATATGGGGCCAGTTCCATATGGAACAGTATATGGGACCAATTCCATATGGAGCAGTATATGGGGCCAATTCCATATGGAGCAGTATATGGGGCCAATTCTATATGGAGCAGTATATGGGACCAATAATATATGAAGCATCTTATGGGACTGTTAAAGGGTATTGACTTTTAAGATTGCTACTTCCAATAGGTGGCACTAAAGTTCAATTTGCATAACAATAATGTAAAATACATAAGGATAGAGTGAAAGTGAAAATCTGCATATTATTTATGTCTTCTCTAGGTTTTTCTATGACTATCTGATTTGTGGCTCTCGACCAACTTTCATAGCGGAATGTGGCTCTCAAGGTAAGAAAGGTTGGGGACCCCTGACCTAGGGGGAGCAGAACCATCTCAGCTGGGACAGAATTGGCCCCAGTGGTCCCTTTAAGCAGCGTCAGCTACCCATTGCCAAACACCAGAGGTTGGGCCACATTAAATCCTCTACAAACATTCCCTCATCACTTTTAATGCATGCCCAGGGCCATGGACCGGGTCACTGCTGCCATGACCAGCCCTTTAAGAATCGTCCAACCCGGTTCCGAGTACCCCACGACCATAGCGGGTGTCGCATTGCCATTCTAAAAATGCTAAATTTAGGGACTAAATGAACATTTTGGATGGAGAAATAAAAAAGTTCATTTTTTTATTCCACATTGCCTTAAATCCTGTGAAATGCCTAAAGAATTAATTAACTTATTGAACGTGATTTTACTTTGAGGGGTGCAGTTTTTAAACTGGTGTAACTTTTGTTGGTATTTACTGTCACATTGGCCCATCAATGTCACTTCAATCATGATATGGTCCCTAAAAAATAGTTTTGGATACTTTCTTTAAAAAATGAGACATTGATGATGAACTTTTAACCCTCCTAGCAAAAAAAAAAAAAATTCAAAAATAATGCTGATGTAAAGTAGACATATTTGTTAATTATTTTGTGCAGCAAAACAAACTGATTTAAGGATATAAAAATTGAAATTTTTTAAACTGCGAAATTTGCAAAATGTTTCCCAAAATTCCAATATTTTCACAAATAAAGCAAAAAATATTAGCCTAAATTTAGCAGTAACATAAAGTAATGTTCCGGTGTTACTACCGCATAAAGTGACACTGGTTAACTATGTAAAATTTGGCCTGGTCAGGAAGGTGAAACCAGGCTTCTAGGTGAAGGGTTTAAATGACTTCAAACCACATTCATCTAGGTAAAGTATAGGCATTCAAAATGTATGCTGTTTTACAGCAAAACTTTTGTAGATAGGAATATGCCAAAATGTCTCAATAAAAAGGTAGTAACGGAGCAGTTGTTTTGTCTTTTACGGTAGAGAATAAGACAATTAAACAAACCTATTCCCTGTACATTTGGACTTCAACAAATATTTACCATATGCATTTGTATAAGTTATATCCTGGCTGCTACATTCACTTACATCCACCGTCCTTTCACTAACTCTTTACACTCCATCCATATAGGCCCCTCAATCCTCTCCTCGCCTATGTATAGCACTCATGCTCTTTTCACATTGCTAAACTACACAGATCCATTCAGTCCCACCATCCAACACAAGAGAAGCTCTCACAAATCACTTAACCATCTGCTCACTCTTTCTATCCTCCTTCTCCTTGTTGCAGGAGATATCTCTCCCAATCCAGGCCCCTCATCTTATAGTAAGTCAAACCCCTTAACTGCATGCCTTCTGTCTATTATAATTGTGCCGTTTGGAATTCTCGCTCAGTGTGTAATAAATTCTCCTTCATCCATGACTTCTTCTTTTCTGATTCTCTTAATCTTCTGGCTCTTACTGAAACCTGGATCCAGCAGTCAGACACCACTGCTGCTGCTCTCTCATATGGTGGACTACACTTCTCTCATACCCCAATATTGGACAACAGAGCAGATGGAGGCGTTGTTCTGCTCAATTCACCCAAATGTACTTTTCAGGCTATCCCTGAAGTACCCTCACTTGTTTTCCCTTCTTTTAAGGTCCATGCTGTCAGACTCTACATCCTCTTCTCCATGTGAGTGGCGGTGGTGTATCGTGGCCCCGGGCCCCTCCCAGCAGTTCCTGGATCACTTTGCCACCTGGCTTCCACATTTTCTCTCCTGTGACATCCCCACCCTTATCATGGGTGATTTCACCATCCCCATTGCTTTTCCCCTCTCCCCATCTGCTACTTACCTTTTATCTCTAACCTCCTCTTTCGGCCTTTCACAGCTTAATAACTCTCCTATGCATAAAGACTGAAACTCTCTTGACTTAGTCTTCTCTCAGCTTTGCTCAGTGGATAATTTCACAAACTCCCCTCTCCCGCTCTCTGACCACAACCTTCTTTCATTCTCCATCAAAAACTGCCATCCCGCTCAGGTCACCCCCACTTTCCACACTTATAGAAACATACAGACCATTAACACCCAGAAACTTATGAAGAACTTGTAGTCATCATTGGCCCCTATCTCCTCCCTCTCATGTCCTGATTCTGCACTCAAGCATTATAACGAAACACTGCAAAGTGCACTGGATGAAACTTCACCTCCTATATATAGAACATCTCGCACAGATAGCGACAACCGTGGCACATGCTGCAAACACATTTCCTACAGCGGTGCTCCAGGTGCGCCGAACGTCTGAGGAGTAAGTCCAATCTACCCAAATATTTCATCCATTATTAGTTTATGCTTAAAACATACAACACAGCATTTCACCTCTCCAAACAAACCTATTTCAACACCATCATCACCTCACTATCTAATAACCCAGGACTCCAGTCCCTTTCCTCTGCTGTCACCAATCACCTAGCAAAAATATTCAACCTCTCTTTCTTCCGGTAAATTCCTCTCCTCCTTGTATCTGTTTTGATCTATGTGTCCATTGTTATGGTGTATGGTCTATTGTCTGTACAAGTCCCCTCTAAAATGTAAAGTGCTGCGGAATATGTTGGCGCTATTGAAATAAAATTATTATAATTATTAGAACATAGGATACCTCATAGTGGACTATTACTGCAGACAGTTCCTTATCCCTGAAAATGCAGGTGCGCCATAATAATATGTCTTGCACTAGGGCTCCCACATCAGATTTGTAATGGCAACTGTAGATCTCCTTTTCTCCAGCATTTCTGTAATTTGTACAGTTATTCCTAACATTTTAGGCTGGTTTCACACTTGCGTTGTACAGAGCTGCAGAGTGCTGCGTACTTCCTCGTACTTTCTCCGTTAAGCCCCGCCCACTGCTGCTCCTCTTCCATTCAGCTCTACCTATGATGGCATGCATCCTGCGTACCTATCTTTAACATTGGGTATGCAGGCCATGCGAATGTATGCGAATGCCTCCGCATGCCTCGTTTTGATGCTGCGCCGACCGCAACAAAATGCAACATTTTCAGCGCAGTGTCAAAACGAGGCATGTGAAGGCATCCGCATACATTGGCTTGGCCTGCATATCCAATGTTAAAGCTGAATGGAAGAGGTGTGGCAGTGGACGGGGCTTAACGGAGGAAATGCTACAGTATTTCATATTGTCAAAAAATCATTGTGATGATCTGTTCCTTATTAAATATATGCACAATATTGCACTAAAAGATGGCAGAATGCTGCTCATTTATGCAATTTTCTTACTTTGTGTTACAATTTTCAAGAAGTAAGATCTATTTATTACAATATATCACATTTTCTGAATTAATTATCACATATTTCAACAGCTGCAACCCAGCTGATGACATATGTATGTGTTCAGTATTGTTAATTCATGTAAAGGAAAGTATATAAGTAATAATGTATCATTTTCTACATTGTTAGTTTGATGATTTTAGTGACGGTAAATTTAACATCTGTTCCTTAACTAAATTATACTAATTGTGTAACCCATCTTTTTACTTATGGATATACCATTTCCTACTGCGATACAAGCCAGGGCTGCATTAATACATCTGTGTGACACGTCCTAGTCCTGTTCGATTATTTTATTAGACAGCACTCAGACTCATAGAGCAGAATTAATATATTCACACATTCTTTAAAGTCAGGGATCCGCGATTGAGAAAAGAACCTGAAGACCTACCTCTTCCGGCAAGCCTACAATCTGCAGTAACCACCGATCGACCAAATCACTGCACGACCAGCTCTATCCTCACCTACTGTATCCTCACCCATCCCTTGTAGATTGTGAGCCCTCGCAGGCAGGGTCCTCTCTCCTCCTGTACCAGACGTGACTTGTATTGTTCAAGATTTTTGTACTCGTTTTTATTATGTATACCCCTCCTCACATGTAAAGCGCCATGGAATAAATGGCGCTATAATAATAAATAATAATAATAATTCGGAACATGTCCTATTCTAATCATATTTTGCAGATCAGACTTAAAATCATGAATCTGAAAAAAATGGATGAAACATGAAGACATACTTTCTACTTCAATTCTTTTAACTTGATCCACTGGATCAGACCCAACCGTGGGGCCCTTGAGTAAGTCTTCATCCCTGTTCAAGGAATAAAAGGTGAAGACCAGCCCAAACTTTTGGATTTGGTCAACGAAGTGGCTAGCATAAAACTACGGTACCCCTATTAAGTGATATTAGGCTTCCTCACACAGTACCCCTGTGACTTATGGCTTGTGTGGATGTGAAATTTGACTAATAATAGATGTAAAATACAAACATTGTTTGCATAATTTAGAGGTTGAAATTTACAATTAAATGTTTGGATTTATTACATTTTCTTCTACATTTAAAAAAAAACAACAATTATTACCATCTTCAGAAAAAGTATTGCACAAAAAATGCAAACGCTCAGTACAGTTGCTTATTATAAGCAAGTATGTAGTATGACATTGTTTACAATATATTTTTCCAGGAAAAACTATTGTGCTGTCTTGCTGCTCCTTTTTAGTGCATAAAGAAAAAAAAGTGTAATTGTAATGCAGCAGGACAGATGCAGGACAATGCCATTTATACCATATCACTGATGAACCATACTGAGTCAGTACTACTCAAATCTCTATCTCCCCCATCAATTGTATCTCTTTATTGTTCCCACAGTACGACTCTCATATTTTTTAGTGCTGCATTTATTTCACATTTTACTGTCTAAAGTTTTTGTCCTATGATTGTCCCTTCTGAATGGTTGTATTATGTGATAGTTACAAGGCATTACAGGGAAGCCCATCCCATCACACCTCATCATGTCCATGATCTGTGGTTGATGTAATTTTCTGCAATGTGGAAAAAGGCATCATCCATTTTTTGTCGATTCATACAAATTGATTTGTAAATAATTAAAATGTACAGGTAAGTACAAATTTCAAAAAATTTGACTCCAATTAAATTTGCATCAAATCTATTCGATCACATATACTTGACAGCAGACCAAGTAGCTTGTAATTTTATTTGCACCATTTCTACTTTGTACTAAAGTTTCTCTGAGGCTGGACTCCTAATAATCTTACATTGCATACTTCAGTGACATGTCACAAAATGACTAGTGTGAGACAATCCATTAAACCAGGGGTGTCAAACTGCATTCCTCGAGGGCTGCAAACAGGTCATGTTTTCAGGATTTCCTTGTACTGCACAGGTGATAATTTAATCACCTACACACTGTTAGGGTTGGCGGAACGCACCAAATATATAGTTTATTAAATGGAATTGGTGCGTTCGCAACCCGGGATCCACCGTGCAGGAAAGTACCTGCTGCTAAGTAAGATGGACTATATCGCGGTACTATAAGTATACATACAAGGGTTAACTTCACCCTGCGTGAAGGAAGCGATCCTGTTGCGTCACAGGACCGCGGTACCGCACATAGAGTGCGAGCAATAAGTCAGCGAACACAACTCCAACTAGGATTGAAGTCCGATTAGACCACTGCTGGCACAACACCGCAACTGGGTGTGAAAGGAAACAATTGAAATAGTAAATAAAGGCACGAGAGTGCGTGCGGTGCCGCACTGACGGACGCCACTAACCACCAAGGCTTGGGTAAGGAAAGCGCAGAGGAAGCGCACGGCGCCGTACTGGCGGACACAGCAACTGGACGCTGTGATGTGTGTTACGTGCTGTAGGATAAGTCGGGCGCTAGATAGCAAACATACACCTTCCGCGAACAGACATTCAATAGGGAGGGTTATTTAAAGAACGACTTTCACTCACAACACACACACATATTTACAAGACAATACTAGCGCATGGCCGTGCGGTCATGCGCAGTTTATATAGTTGCAGCACAGGAAGCTGCTACTGAAGTTTTTGCCCTTTCAGGACCTTCCAGGAGGACCAATGGAAAGTGCTGCAGTACCTGAGCATGTTTTGCCCTTTCAGGACCTTCCAGAAGGACCAATGGAATGTACTGCAGTACCTGAGCATGTGACCGAACATGTGGCCCTCGACCTCCAATGGTAGACCCTGCCCTGGGCATGCTCAGTGTGAGTAAATAAGGACTTAGTCCCAGAGAGGCTCGCTCGCCGCAGATCAGTGTAGGGTACCATAGGAAAGCCAGAAAAGGCAGTAGTGACCCTATGCACCGAATCAGCCTCAGCGAGACGCTGGGAGCGACGTCTCCGCTGAGCAAAGCCCACTGCGGCCGATACTGAATGGGAGACCGCAGCAGACACGGATCGAGATTCCCCCTGTGCAGCAGAGGAAACTCGACTCTTAACACACACATAATGATTGCAGCACCTTGTGCAATGCTAAGGAAATCTTGAAAACACGCATGGTTTGCGGCCCTCGAGGAATGCAGTTTGACACCCCTGCATTAAACCCTTTACCACCTTGGGATTTTCTTTTTTTGTGTTATCGTATTTTGATGACAGCATAGATATAGGATACTTGTGGTTTGGATGTCATGAGAACCTCTACGCGTTTCTCCATTAAAGGATCATCAGGAGGCTGCATATTTATGATGCTTTATTGGAGAAATGCGTAGAGGTTCTCATGACATCCAAAGTATCCTTTATTTATGCTGTCATCATGCTGAGATTTCTCTATATACATGTCTTTATCCTCCTGATATGTGGTGATCACGGATATCATTTGCTTTATCGGTGGTTGATCTGGTGGAGTAATGTTTAGTTTACCATAAGAGACTCCTTAATACAGAGGTATATATATTTCTAAATACCTCTTTCCACACATTTTTATCATTTTGAGATCTCTCTTCATATGTATCAATATGCATCTATTTTAAATGTGTTTCACCTGCCTATATCATATCCTTGTGCTAGAAAGCCCTGTTATCTATTAAAAAGGGACTCCTAGGGTGAGCCGCCATGGAGTGGGAGCACCATATCCGCTGACAATTAGGGTGTCAACCTCTGCTGTTAGGCAGGCTTTGACACAGCAGGGAACAGCATAGTTAGGTATACACACATTTTTATTATGCACATGTCACTTTACAAGTGTTATTCTTTTTACTCCTTGTTTGCACAAACACCAATTGTCTGTCTTAAATTGTTAGTCCTCTGATGGTATACTATCATACTCTCTTCCCCTATGTTTGTACAAAAGGCTGACTGAATGCAACACCAACATGGGGTCATTCAGGAGTCTCAAAGGACAGCCGTTGAGGAGCGGGGGCGCTATTTCTCGTTTATATGTTTAGGGTGCTAACCTCCGCTTTCAGGCAGACACTTAGTATAGAGCAGGGCTCCCCAACCTGTAGCTCGGGAGCCACATGTGGCTCGCAGCCCCATGAATTGTGGCTCGCGACTGTCTGCCAGCTTGATGCATTAGTTCCAGGTCTAGCAAACAGGTATGAAGACCACATCTCAAAATGGTGAATTTTGTGAGTAGCCCTGCACAGAATTGCAGATCTAGATGCACATTTACTGGTCTTGGGGGTTTAGGGATGTTTTAGGTATGGTATGCTGGAGGTTTGTACTACCTGTTAGAGGAGGTGCTCAAAGCTGGATGTGACAGTGTGTTGGAAGAATACTGAATGGTGGTATTGTGGGAACCCCTGGATCTCAGTGTACTGCTCTGGAGTGATTTCTGTGGAAAAGCTTTGGTTATCATTATACCTCTAATGGGGGCTTTGGTTGACACTACTTTGAAGGGGGTGGGAGCTGGATTTTGCTCGCGACCCTCTCTCAGTGCTGAATGTGGTTCGCGACCCTCTCTCTCAGCTGAATGTGGCTCTCAAGGTCAGAAAGGTTGGGGACCACTGGTATAGAGTATAAAGTGTAGAGTGAACATAGTGAGCACTATATTTGCACAGTGATTATTGTCTGTCTATTAAGTTTAGAGATATATTGAATAATGGTTATATTTTATTTTATCAAAAAATATACCAGGGTTCTCTCCTTTTGTTTTTTTAATATCATTACTACAAACTTTCATTGCATTGATTCTATGACAAAGGGCTTCGGCCAGAAACAGATGGACATGATTTATTAATTGTCTGAACACCCCTTTTTTGACCATGTGAAAAAGTTACATATTTTTATTCATATGGTCATGTGGATCCTTTTCTAGCCAATTTTCTCCGGTGGCCAACGGTATTGGTATTTACCACACTGTGAGGTTTTTCTCAATTTACCATTTTTTTTCTTTTAATACCTACTAATTCCTCATTTTTTTCACCCATGGATTTATCTTCACCTTTACTTAAAGTCAAGGGTTCTCTACTGAGGAACTCAGCATGGACCAATAGGACATTTCCCTAAAATAACCTTTTTAAGGATTTGGAAAAATCTATCTTAAACAGACTCTGCACGTGGTTGCATCCTACTATACTACAAAAACATATAGACCGTGACATAATCAGTAGGATCTCAGATTAAATAAAGATTGCACTACAACATTTGAATGTGAATTTCTGAAGGAGTGGAATGATATCCTTAGCACATGTTTATCCTATTTGCTGCAACTTATCATCAAACATGAACAAATCAAACTTGCTGCTCTTGGGACAACAATCTTCTCACTATAGGAATCATTTAATAAATTTATACTGGATAAAGATTTTTTTTTCATCTCTGGGAAATATGCAAATTGCATTGTGACTTTAAGTCTGCAAATTGAGATTCTGGTTTGGCTTTTATCTTAAGTTATGTGACAAGGCTCGTTAAATGGTCGACATTGACTGTTAGGATTGCTACTTCCAATAGGTGGCACTAGAGTTCTAGTCCTCTGCCTCTCTGAAGAGACAATTTGCATATTTCCCAGAGGAGCATTGCGGCTTCAAGTCTCCTCACCTCGACATAGTAACATAGTAACATAGTAACATAGTTAGTAAGGCCGAAAAAAGACATTTGTCCATCCAGTTCAGCCTATATTCCATCATAATAAATCCCCAGATCTACGTCCTTCTACAGAACCTAATAATTGTATGATACATACATAATACATACATAATTGTATTAAATACATACATAATTGTATGATACAATATTGTTCTGCTCCAGGAAGACATCCAGGCCTCTCTTGAACCCCTCGACTGAGTTTGCCATCATCACCTCCTCAGGCAAGCAATTCCAGATTCTCACTGCCCTAACTGTAAAGAGTTTGCTTAACATGTCACTCTCCACAAGGAGAAACGATACTTCTTGGATCCCGGTCAGACTCCTCTCAATCAGCCAAACTAGATCTCCACTTTGCACTGACGAGGGGAAGTGCCCCGAAACACAGTGTCTGCAAATTGAGATTCTGGTTTGGCTTTTATCCTGATTCTTGTGACAAGGCTCGTTAAAGGGTTGACAGTGACTGTTAGGATTGCTACTTCCAATAGGTGGCACTAGAGTTCTAGCCCCCTTATTCTCTAAAGAGACAATTTCCATAAGTCTCCTCACCTCGATATGCCTAACATGTCACTCTCTACAAGGATTTCAAAGAGAAAAAAAAACTCCAAGTAAATGTGGCGCTAAGCACCTACGGATTTTTTGAATTCATCCACTTCAAGTGAAAAATGTTAAAAAAATTCATTTATTTTCTCAAAATAAAAAAATAAAATATATTTGTAAATTTTTTTTAAAAAACAGTACAACGCGTTTCGGCTGCTATTTTTACAGTGCAGCCTTCATCAGGTAGTAAAAAAACAAAAAGAACAAACAAATACAATAAGCACTATAAAATGATGTTACAACCTCCAAGTTCTCTTATTTATGAGGATTCCTAGAAGGGATTAGCAGGGCGGGACTGGGGATCAGGTTCTCCTTTCCTGATGACTACCATGGGGCTACCATGTAGTTAGTCATCAGGAAAGGAGAACCTGATCCCCGGCGTTCACCGATCACCGTACTATGCATTTAAGGAAGTTACTTGTTGTGGTGAGTACTTCCCCTGACGAAGCGGTCCTTGTAACCGCGATACGCGTTGGGATCTCCCGCCTGTCGGTCCTGTTCCACATTTGGCTGCGTGGCTACCATCCTTATTTTAGGTTATTTTTGGGGTAGCTGGTTATACACTGCTCTCTTTGGGGTGTTGTTCTATACAGGATTTTCCTGGCTTTTCATCTCCGCTTGCGGACAGCATGGGATATACGGTATTATTATGCCTTTAGTGGACATTGTATCAGTCTTTGGATCCACATTAGCACCTTAGAGAGGGGGGGTTGTATTTTCAATTCCCCTTCCCTCCATTCGGGGGTAGATGATGCTTTTTCATATATTAGCTTTTATATCTATACCCTGATGGGCTTTTGCAGTGTGTTACTGTAATTTCTTCATTCGTGTGTAATACCAAGCATGTTTTCATGTTACTTATGCAGCAATTATTTTTGAACAGGTCTGATGGGGGAGTTGTTTTGTGTATTGTCTTTTTAATTGTTTTTATTTTTGTGTCACCAATAAAGTTGTTCCTTTTTTATACTTACCATGGGTGGTGTGCGAAAAACTTTTTAGTGGCTTCTTTTTCTTCAATTTTTGCGATATTGATACCAGCCACTTATTTTTGCACCCCCGCTATCTTTGGATTTATGTATATATAGTGTAGTGCGCCAGCTATTTTGGTATATTGTTATGTCTTTGCATGACCATCCACATGTGCGGTCCCTGGCTGCCACTGTGGAAGCTATCCTCGGGTTGCAACATCCTCTGCAGCTGGTGCATGACTTTCCACATGTGTCCAGGCTTGCAGCCACTGCCAGGTGCCCTAAGCCTCAGTTCCTGTGTTGACTCTGCTGTAATGGTTTCTGTTTGTGCTTAGGGTGCGTGGCCACACCTTCCCTGTTTTTATTAGGGTTGGTGTGTGCCCCTGAGTTGCTTTCCCCAGCCTATTGCTGAGGGGCATCTCCTATATAAACTCCCTCTTTCCCGGTGGGCGTTGCCAGAGCTTGGCATTAAGTTTCTGAATCTTGCCATATGTGTTTGGTGTTCAGCTCCTGTTCTGCCTACGTTCAGTTCTAGGAAAGCTGATGCCTGTTCTTCCGCCTGTTTTGGGGGCTGAGTATCCAGATCAATTTCTGTTTGTGTCCTGTTTTTCTGCCTGCTCTGGGGACTGAGTACCCAGATCTGCCTTTCCTGGAGGCTGCATATCCAGATCCGTTTCTGTTGTGTTTTGTGTTCCCGCCTCCCTGAGGGCTGCATTCTCAGGCCTGAACCCTTGATCCTGCATCCATTCTTGGACATGACCCTGTCTGAACTGTGTACTCTGTGTTGTGTTCCTGAAGTCCCTCTGTGTCTGTAACCCTCTACCCAGCGACTGTGAACTAACCTGGGTTCATCTTTTAAAGGGAACCTGTCACCCCCAAAATCGAAGATGAGCTAAGCCCACCAGCTTCAGGGGTTTATCTATAGCAATCTGTAATGCTGTAGATAAGCCCCCGATGTATCCTGAAAGATGAGAAAAAGAAGTTAGATTATACTCACCTGGGGGGCAGTCAGGTCCGATGGGCATCGTGGTCCGGGGCCTCCCATCTTCATAGGATGACTTCCTCTTCTTGTCTTCATGCTGCGGCTCCAGTGCAGGCGTATTTTGTCTGCCCTGTTGAGGGCTGAGCAAAGTACTGCAGTGTGCAGGCGCCGACCTTTCCCGGTGCCTGCACACTGCAGTACTTTGCTCTGCCCTCAACAGGGCAGACAAAGTATGCCTGCGCTGAAGCAACAGCATGCATACAAGAAGAGGATGTCATCATAGGAAGATGGGAGGCCCCAGACAGCACCGCGAAGCTCATCGGACCGGACCACAGAGGGACCGCCCCAGGTGAGTATAATCTAACCTTTTTTTCTCATCTTTCAGGATACATCGGGGGCTTATCTACAGCATTACAGAATGTTGTAGATAAGCCTCTGATGCTGGTGGGCTTAGCCTATCTTCGATTTTGGGGGTGACAGATTCCCTTTAAAGATGGAGTGTGCTGTTTTTGCTGAAAGTTTACTATGCTGTGCTCAGCCTCCTATGCGGGGCTAACTCCGTTCGGCCCTGGTCCAACCCGGCGGCGTTTGCACCATCCCGCTTGAGTTCCTTCCTAGGTCTGATGCCTGGAGCCTGACGACCATAGTTTTGAACCTAACGACCGATGCCTGGTGCCCAGAGGCCGACTACCGCTGCCCGGTCTTGTGCCATCTGTGTCTCAGCCATTGACCTGACCTGTCACACCAGTGTTCCTGGTCCTGTGCCATCCGTGTCCCAACCGATGACCTGGGTTGCCATGCCTGTGTCCCAGATGTCTTTCCTGGGTCCTGATGTCCAGCCTGTGTCTGATATCCAGCCTGTGTCCTGATGTCTTGATGTCCAGCCTGTGTCCTGATGTCCAGCCTGTGTCCTGTTGTCCAACCTGTGTCCTGATGTCCTGATTTCCAGCCTGTGTCCTTATGTCCAGCCTGTGTCCTAATGTTCAGCCTATGTCCTGATGTCATGATATCCAGCCTGTGCCCTGATGTCCTGATTTCCTGATGGCCAGATGACCCTGGACTGCATCAACCCATGATGACCCCTGCCATCGTCTGAAGTCTGTCTGAGGTCGGTGTCTAATGTTCTCCTGCTGAGCCTGTGCTACGCCTTAGGCCTGAGAGAGAGGCTGTCCTAGTATGCCCGTGCCAGATAACCCTGGACTGTATCAACCCCGGATGTCCTACTGCCGTAGTCTGTTATCCAGAGACGTGTACCCTTCCTTGATGTGCGGAATCAGGAGCCTGGCATCGTTATGTTCTGTTTATGTACTGTGATTTTGTTTAAGTAAACTTTGTTTCTTCGTACCTGAAGTTGTGTGGTGTTATCTAGTTCTGCATGCCACCATCTTGTCCAAAAGCTCAGCTGCCACAGACCCTACTTGCTGCCCTTCCCTAGTCTGGGTAGGTCCAGGTTCCTTTCTGTGGTCCAGTGGGTTCACATTCTGTTCCCACCTGGGACGCTCGCCCCAAGTTGTCGTGGTCTGGAGACGTGGAGGCGTCGGCTGGGCTGCATCTGCGGTCGCTAGCCATAACAAGGATGTAAAACTGGCACGAATTCTAGCCCTTGATATTAGAAAATCTGTTCACAGAGGCCATTCTTTTTGAGACACATTGTCCCTCAGTCTGTTCAATACATGTAGGCAAGCCTCACACACTTGGCTGTGTACCTAGAGTAATTTTAAATGCGGGCTACAAAAATGCAATCCATGCAAATACTGTATATGACTAAGTCATTCCATTTATTTTCATATAGTTTCACTACCACTTATAACATCAATTCCTTTATAAACTGTAACACTACCCATGTTATTTATATGGCTAAATGCCATATCTGTACTGTACAATATGTGGAGTGCAACACAGAGAAACTTAATTTAACAATCTTGGAGAACACACATGATGCTAAGATTAACCCATTTGAAAATTTAGTTTGTCATTTTCATCTGCTTATCACCTTGAAACTGCCAGTCAGACCGAGAGGACAAATCAATCTTTGGAAAAAAATTTAAGGTTCTTTGTGGCAGCTCTTGCTGAGTTTGCCTTTAACAGTCAAGTAAATCAGTTCACTGGAACCTTGTTTTTTTTCTGTAATTATGCTTTTCATCCCCATTTTGCTATGTAGAGGTAGGTACAAAACAATATTGGGACCACTCAGAAAAATGAAAGGCCAATAGAAGACGTCCAGTAGATCCTGCTTTCCAAGTTGGGGATAGAGTTTATCTGTCATTCAGAAACATTAAAATGTACCATTGGCTTGGATCTAAAGATCATTTTTCTCCATGAAATTCTGGAAGTGATCAGTCCAGTAGCCTTTAGGTTGAAGCTTCCTCCATCTCTTCTCAACCCTCAAACACTGATCTTTGTGGATGAGGTTAGTTCCCATTGTGGTGTCACTCTTATCCACGCTAGAGATGAGCAAATATTTCAATGTTCGGTTTGGATTATGATAGTCAATTATTCATTATCCACCAATTTATTCATCGAATATTCGCTGAACATAGCCGAACGTCATTAGAGTCAATGGGAAGCAAAAGCAAACACATACACCTTCAAAAGCTGTCAACACACATCAAATTAGGGGCAAACACCAGGAAAACGGTCTCAATGACCACAGTACAAATTTAGGAATGGCACAGCAGCCATTCAGTCATGCATGAGGTATCAGGGTCTGGGCCAGCATTTAAAGCTTTTAATTGATCTTCAAATTAGTATGATGTGGTTGAGGCATCGGCGTAGGCCTGCTGTGCTGGGAGCATGGATACCACATGCAACAGCTCAACTTGCTTTTATGCTCAGCCACACTCAAGTGGCACAAATATCAGTTTTGTACACTACTATTGTCAGAAAAATGTAAGGATGATAAAATGGGTAGTTTACTCAAAGGTGGTGGAGGCATGCCGATTTTGGAGGCCTACTTCTACAGGCAACCCACATGAAGAAGACCCAACCAGGAGTCTACACATTTGCAAAAATTAGTGGCAGACACTACCAAAGTGACATCAATGTCACTAGAGTAGAACTAGTATAATGGGGACCGACTCCTCTTCCACTACAGCCAACCCAGCAGATGAAGACTGTAACGGGCAGTGTTGTGGAACCACTGTGATGTAGCTTTCAGAAAGTCTGGAGGGGCGTAACTAGGTGGCTGACCAAATCCTACCTTAGATAAGTGGAAGCAGGCAAAAACCGTGACCAAAGGAGGGACAAGTAGGTGGCACCAGGTGCTACTCCAGTGCTGACCTACAGAGATTGGCAGCTGACCCCCTAGAGCAGGTAGGCAGGTGCAGCCTGAAGGAGGGATGAAGAATGCAGACAGACACTGTAAGGACACTGCAACCACGGGTGAAGAAAGGAATGGCTTAGGAACAGAAAAGCACTCGCAGGTGCGGGCTGGACTGGGTGTTACACAGATGAGCACTGACAGGTGTGGGATGGACCGAGTGTTAGACAGATGTGCAATGGCAAGTGCGATCTGGAACAGTAGTTAAACAGATGAGCACTGGCAGATGTAGGCTGGACCAGCTGAGGAACAGGAAATCACTGACAGATGCAGACTGGACTGGGTGTTAGACAGATGGGCACTGGCAGGTGTGATCTGGGTCAGCAGTTAAACAGATTAAACCCTAGGAGGTAAGGATCCTAGGAGGTAGCAACCATGCTATTTTAGAATTTTGGATAAGTAGAAGAGGAAGACCTATGAAGACTCAGACTTCAAGGTTAGATTTCAGAAAGGCAGATTTTAAGGGACTCAGAAAGAGAATCAGAGGGATCCAATGGCTGAATATCCTTAATGACAAAAATGCCCAGGAAGGATGGGAAATCTTGAAAAATTAGATTCTCTAAGCACAACCGTTAACAATTCCAAAAAAGAAGTAAGAATACGAAGCATTTAAGGAAACCAGGATGGATAAACACAGAATTTTAACACATGCTAAAAGGGACGAAAGAACTGTTTATCAAATGGAAAGAGGGAGGCATATCTGAAGAAGAATATAATGCTATCTGCAGAACCTGCAGGGCACAAATCAGATTATCTAAAGCTGACAATGAATTAAGGCTTGCTAGGTACATCAAAAGCAAAAAAAATGATTTGGGGGATATGTCAAAAGTAAAAGAAAAGTCAAAGATGCTATAGGATTTTTGCAGGATGAAAATGATAAAATGGTAAGAAAGGATGTTGAGAAGGCCGAACTTTTACGTTCCTATTTTGCATCTGTTTTCACTCAGAAAGTAAATGTAACATCAACTGATCTTCACTGTCCTATTAAAGGAATAGAAAAATCCAGAATATTTATAAATAAAAAGGTAGTGAAGAAACACTTAGCTAGCATAAATAAAGTCAAGTCTCCAGGTCCAGATAAATTACACCCCAGAGTACTGAAGGAGAGAGCAGAATACATTTTTGATCCACTCTCCATAATCTTTGAAAATTCTTGAATAACAGGAGACGTCCCAGAAGATTCGAGAAGAGCAAATGTTGATCCTATCTTCAAAAAGGGGAAGAAGGTGGACCGAGAGGACTATAGGCTGGTGAATCTGACCTCTATACCAGGAAAGATCTTTGAACAAATTATTAAACAACATGTATGTAAATACCGGGATATGAATGAAGTCATTAACCAGAGTCAGAATGGGTTTGTAACTAATAAGTCATGTCAGACTAACTTAATTTCCTTCTATGACAGAATCACTGACTGGGTGGATCAGGGAAATGCTGTAGATATAGTATATCTTGACTTCAGCAAAGCATTTGATAAAGTATCTCACATCCTTATTGAAAAAATGACTAAGTATGCAACAGACAAGGCTACTGTTAGGGGGATTCATAACTGGCTTAGTGATCGGACCCAAAGAGTGGTCGTAAATAGCTGCACATCCAGTTGGAAAATGTCTCAAGTGGGGTACCATAGGGTTCTGTCCTGGGCTTTGCATTGTTCAACATCTTTATCAATGATATAGATGAAGGAATTGATTAAATTGATTAAATTGAATTGATTAAATTTGCTTATGACACAAAGCTAGGAGGGATAGCTAATACTAGAGAAGAGAGAGAGAGAGGATTCAAAAAGATAAAAATAAACTGGAGCAGTGGGCAGCAACTAACAGAATGGTTTTTAATAGGGTTGAGTGAAATGGATGGGACAAATTCAAAAATCGCCGACTTTCCGCAAAGTCGAGTTTCATGAAACCCGACCCGATCCTAGTGTGGAATCGGCCATGAGGTCGGCGATCTTCGCGCCAAAGTCGCATTTTGTATGACGCGTTCAGCACCAGTTTTCAGCCAATGAAGAAGGATGCAGAGTGTGGGCAGCGTGATGACATAGATCTCGGTGCCCACCATCTTAGAGAAGGGCATGACAGTGATTGACCGACCGCCTTCTTACTTCTGCCGATTGCAGCATAGGGAGAGGTTGCCGCAGCTTCATCAGAAGAAAGGATATAGTTAGGGAGGGAAGATTAAGCCCCAAAACTGCTTGTGCTGTAGAAATTTCCACTGTCCAACACCACCATTTGTTTGCAGGGACAGTGGAGGCTATATTTTTGTGCATCAGCTCTGTAGCTTATTAGGCTACCTTATAAGGCTCCCTGATAGCTGCATTGCTGTTTGCACGCCGCTGTGCAAATCAACTGCTTTTTTAAAAGCTAAAATCCTGTTGCTCCTTTCTGCACAGTTATCTTATTTGTTTGTCCACACTTTTGTGTGCAGTAGTCCTTTTTATTGCTGCCATACTTTTCCTGAGATCATTGCAGGGAGATTGAAATTGTACTACAGTCCTTGTATTTTTTCATATATCTTCCAGCCACTTTCTCCAACTTACATTGTGTTGTTTTATGCACAGGGCCTGAGGTTTGGTTTATTCTCCCCCCAAAAAAGTGAGATTCAAATTACCACAAAGTGGATATACTGCAGTCCTGTTAGTTTGTGGTATATCGGCCAGCCACTTTCTGCCACTTACATTGTGCTGTTTTATGCACAGGGCCTGAGGTTTGGTTTAGTCTCCCCCCCAAGAAAAGTAAAATTCAAATTATCACAAAGTGGATATACTGCAGTCCGGTTAGTTTGTGGTACATCAGCCAGCCACTTTCTGCCACTTACATTGTGTTGTTTTATGCACAGGGCCTGAGGTTTGGTTTCTTCTCCCCCCCAAAAAAGTGAGATTCAAATTATCACAAAGTGGATATACTGCAGTCCTGTTAGTTTGTCGTATATCAGCCAGCCACTTTCCGCCACTTAAATTGTGTTGTTTTTTGCACAGGGCCTGATTTTTTGTTCAGTCTCCCCCCAAAAAAAGGGAGATTTAAATTCTCAACACGTTAATATACACCTTCTACCTTGTTTTACAGTACCATATAACGGTTGTTATTTTGGTTAGATTTTCCAAAAAATGAGGAAGTCAGGTGGAAGAGGATGTGGGCGGTTGTTGCGAGCTGGTACTGATGGTGGTGGTGGTGCATCTGGTGGTAGTGGCAAAAGCACAATAGCACCTAAGGCTGGAGGTGTTGAGCCAGCATCATCGTCTGGCTACACAAGGCCTCGAATTCTCCCTTATCTGGTAGTAGGAAAACGGCTTTTAAAGCTGGAGCAGCAGGAAAAAGTTTTGGCTTTCCTTGCTTACTCAGCCTCTAGCTCTTTCGCCTCCTCTTCAGAAAGTTCCAAATATAAAAGCAGCGAGTCGTCAGTGGATGCTCCTGGTCAGGAACAAGACATTCCCTTGTGTCCTTCACCCACACCAAAAGTGAAGGATGCGTCAGGCGACACTACAGGTTACTCCGTGGAGCTCTTTACTCATACCGTGCCTGGGTTAGAACTGGAAATTGTTAACTGCCCATTACAAGATGATGACATGGAGTGCACAGATGCACAGCCACAGCTAGATTATAATGCTGTTCCATTGACTCAGATCACTACATTGCCCTCACAGTGTACTGAGCCAGAATCTGACCCTGATGAGACTATAATGCCCCGTCCCAAATGCTATAGCATCTTACACAGTGGAAGGTGCGCATGAAATTGAAGAGGAGGTGATAGATGACCCAGTTGTTGACCCAGATTGGCAGCCATTGGGGGAAGAGGGTGCCGCTGCCAGTAGCTCAGAAGCGGAGGAGGATGATCCGCAGCAAAGCGAAAGCTCGTCCACAGAGCGCAATCGCACGACTACTCCATCCTCAGCTGCCAGTGTTGCACACGAGGTGTCCCATTTTCGAACAGCTAGTGGTAAGCGTCAGCAGGCTGTGTTAGAAATGAAGTGTTTGGGCGACAATAGACACACCGCGGAAGTACTGACTGTGTACTTGCAGCAACAAACTAAGTCATGGCTGGGCAGTGTACATCTTGAGGCAGGTAAGGTTGTCAGTGATAACGGAAGGAATTTTATGGCTGCCATAGCCCTTTCAGAACTTAAACACATACCTTGCCTGGCTCACACCTTGAACCTGGTGGTGCAGTGCTTCCTCAAAAATTATCCGGAGTTACCAGCCCTGCTGCTGAAGGTACAAAGACTTTGCTCGCACAACCGCCGGTCGCCCGTACACTCCAGTTGTATGCTGAACCATCAGTGATCGTTGAATCTTCCCCAGCACCGCCTAATAATCGACGATGCAACAAGGTGGAATGCCACACTGCACATGATTCAGAGGCTGTGTGAACAGAGGCGTGCTGTCATTTATTTGTGGGAAGATACACATACACGGGCAGGCAGTTTAGTGGCAGACATGGAGTTGTCTGGTGTGCAGTGGTCGAAGCTACAAGACCTCTGTCAAGTCCTTCAGTGTTTTGAGGAATGCACACGGCTGGTAAGTGCAGACGACGCCATCATAAGCATGAGCATCCCACTAATGCGCCTGCTGATACAAAGTTTGAGGCACATCAAGGAGCAGGCGTCTGCAGCAGAGGAGGAGGGAAGCCTTAATGACAGTCAGCCATTGTCTGGTCAGGGAACTCTCCTGGACAAGGTGGCGGACGAAGAGGAGGAGGAGGATGATGGGGATGAATATTTGTGGGAGGAGGATGCTTCTCAGGGGCAATAGAAACTGGTGTCATTTGCAAGATCAGGTACAGGGTTTTTGTGGGCCACAAGTGAAGTTGATTTGCAAGAAAGTGCTCCTCAACTCAGCACAAGCATTTAACTGACACCTGGAACATTGGCCCACATGGCAGAGTATGCCTTGCGTATCCTAAAAAGGGACCCCTGCATTATCAAAATGATGACAGATGACAATTACTGGTTGGCCTGCCTCCTGGATCCATGATACAAAGGCAAATTACAAAATATCATGCCACATGAGAAACTTGAGCAAATATTGGCCACCAAACAAGCAACTCTTGTAGACCGTTTGGTTCAGGCATTCCCAGCACACAGCGGCGGTGATGGTTCTCACATGAGCTGTAGGGGGCCACATGGCAGAGGTGTCAGAGGTGCACAAATCTGAAGTGGCGTTGGACAGAGGGGTTTTATGACCAGGTTGTGGAGTAATTTCGCAATGACCGCAGACACGACAGGTACTGCTGCATCAATTCAAAGTGACAGGAAACATCATTTGTCCAGTATGGTTTCCAACTATTTTTCCTCCCTTATTGATGTTCTCCCTCACAGGTCATTCCCCTTTGATTACTGGGCATCTAAAATAGACATCTGGCCTGAATTGGCAGAATATGCATTACAGGAGCTCGCTTGCCCAGCTGCTAGTGTGCTATCAGAAAGAGTCTTCAGTGCTGCTGGTTCAATACTGACCGAAAAAAGGACACGTCTGGCTACCCGAATTGTTGCTGATCTAACTTTCATTAAAATAAACCAATCATGGATTTCAAATTATTTTGCCCCACCTTCCCCTGCTGACACGTAGCTTGCCTTAAAAATGTCTTGCTTTTGGCCTCCTCTTACTGACTGCTCCAATTCCTCTATTTGCAGCTGCTGAATGTCCACCATAGGCCATTTTTATACCTCCCTAAATGGGCTGACTCACCCCACAGGGCCGTGGTCACCACTTGGCGCAAGCACCCATGCGAGTGCCGTTTGCCTGGACAGGTGGGTGTGCCCACTCTTGGGCGATGGCACTGGCACAGGGTCCCTCATAGTACAATAAAGTGTCTCTGATGGTGGTGGTGCACAACCAACGTCAGACACACCGTTGTAATATGAGGGGCCCTGTGCCAGTACCACCGCCCACGAGAGAGTGTTCCCCCCAGCTCGAACATTGCTCTACCACTTGCAATACTTACCTCTCACTGCTCCACCACTGTGTAGTCTGTGCTGTTAAATCCTTCAATGGCACTGCCAATACAAATTTGTTGAAATTATAGATGATAGTAAAAATATACAGGGGCCCTGGCCTCCATTTAGACCAGTTAATACTTTGCACCAACTACCACTGTCTGCTACTCAGGAGAGGAGCCCACCCCTGTACCTAGCTATGCCACCAGTTTATTTATGAACATTTTTTTGGCTAACATTTAGCCCACTTTATTATTTTGGCCTACTAACTGTGTCAGTCACTTATTACAGTTGTCCTCCGCTGAAAAAAGCTATGCCGCCTGTGTACTCCTCTTCCCAATTCTGAACTGCATTTAGCCTACTTTTTTATTTTAGGCCTACTAAGTCTGTCTGAGCCACTTATTACAGTTGTCCTCCACTGAACAAAGCAATGCCGCCTGTGTACTCCTGCTACCAATTTTGAACTGCATTTAGCCCACTTTTTTATTTTAGGCCTACTAAGTCTGTGTGAGCCTCTCATAACAGTTGTCCTCCTCTGCTGAAAAAAGCTATGCTGCCTGTGTACTCCTCTTACCAATTTTGAACTGCATTTAGCCTACTTACTTACTTGGGCCTAGTAACTGTGTGAGCCTCTCATAACAGTTTTCCTCCTCTGCAGAACAAACTATGCCGCCTGTGTACTCCTGTTAGCAATTTTGAACTGCATTTAGCCTACTTTCTTATTTGGGCTACTAACTGTGTCTGCCCCTCATTACAGTTGTCCTCCGCTGAACAAAGCAATGCCACCTGTTTAGTCATGTTACCAATTTTGAACAGCATTTAGCCTACTTTCTTATTTGGGCTACTAACTGTGTCTGCCCCTCATTACAGTTGTCCTCTGCTGAACAAAGCAATGCCGCCAGTTTAGTCCTGTTAGCAATTTTGAACTGCATTTAGCCTACTTACTTTTTGGGGCCTACTAACTGTGTCAGCCTCTCATTACAGTTGTCCTCCGCTGAACAAAGCAATGCCGCCTGTTTAGTCCTTTTACCAATTTTGAACGGGATTTAGCTTACTTTCTTATTTGGGCCTATATCTGTGTTTCCTCCTCATCCTGCCCATTGGCCAGCCACTGCTAGATGAGTCTGCTGGTACATTGACCCAGACCACTACATTCCCCTTGCACTCTACACAGCCAGAATCTGACCCTGCTGAAAGTCAGTTTCCCCTTCCCGCATACTATACCACCTTACATGGGGAAAAAAGAGGAAGGTGCAGATGAAAGTGCAGGTTCCTTCATCAGGTGGGGGGGCATACTCGTTGGCACTGGCACAGAACCCCTCATAGTACGCAAAAGTGCCGTCAAACACACCGCCGTACTATGAGGGACCCTGTGCCAGTGCCAACTAGTGCCCCCCTGCTTGCTCAGGATCGCAGTACTTGCAAAGTTGAAATACTTACCTCTCCCTGCTCCATAGCTGTGACGTATTGCGCGTTTCCTGGGCCCACGAAAATCTTGAGCCAGCCCTACCCCCCACAACTTTAGCCAAATGAGCTCGTTTTCAATGCCTATTATTATAAAGTAAATTAAGATTGACAAGCTTAAGAAATACGAATTGATGTTTTTGGCATTAAAATGGGCACTGTAGGTGTTTTCCTGTCCTCCACTCACTGCCGACTTTGATTCCCCATTGACTTGCATTGGGTTCCGTGTTTCGGCCGACCCCCGACTTTTCGCAATAATCGGCCAATTTCACCCGACCCGACTTTTGAGAAAGTCGGGTTTCGCGAAACCCGACTCGATCCTAAAAAAGTAAAAGTCGCTCAACTCTATATATAATTCCACATGTTAATTCATAGTTTTGATGCCTTCAGTGTGAATGTACAATTTTCATAGTCATGAAAATACAGAAAAATCTTTAAATGAAAAGGTGTGTCCAAACTTTTGGTCTGTACTGTATTATAATGTGCACCACAGTCCTCCATATAGTATAGTACACTCCCTATAGTCCTGCATATATTAAAATACACTGCTCAGTCCTCCATATAGCATAATACACTCCTCATAGTGCTCCATTTAGTATAGTGCACCGCCATAGTCATCCATGTAGTACAATTCACTTCCCATAGTATAATACACCCCATAGTTCTTCATATAGTATAACGTATTCCCCATAGTCCTCAATACAGTATAGTTCAGCCCACATTACGTATAATGCAGCCACCACCCTACAGAATATAATGCAGCCACCCCAGAGTATAATGAAGCCAACCCAGATTATAATGCAACCACCCCATAGAATATAATGCAGCTCCCCTCATAGTTTAATGCAACCCCCTCATAGAGTATGATGCAATCACCCCTCAAAGAATATAAATAGAATACATCCCCCCATAAAAAATAATGGAGCCCCGAATAGAATATAATACAGCCCACCTCCCCACAGAATATAATGCAGCCCCATCAAAGAGTATGATGCAATCATCCTCATAAAATCTAATACAGCCTTCCATAGAATATAATACAGCCCACCTCCCCATAATATATAATGTAGCCCCCATAAAATATAATGCAGCCCCCCATAATATATAATACAGCCTCCCCATAGAATATAATATACCCCCACAATAGTATATAACACAGCTACATAGTATATAACATGGCCTCCCCCATAGAATATAATATACCCCCATAGTATATAGCAAAGCTCGCATAGTATATAGCACAACCCACATAGTATATAGCACAATCCGCATAGCAGATAACACAGCACACATAGTAGTATACAGCACAGCACACACAGTAGTATACAGCACAGCCCACACAGTAGTATACAGCACAGCCCGCAGAGTAGTATGCAGCACAGCCCACACAGTAGTATACAGCACAGCCCACATAGCAGTATACAGCACAGCCCACATAGCAGTATACAGCACAGCCCACATAGCATTATACAGCACAGCCCACATAGTAGTATACAGCACAGCCCACGTAGCAGTATACAGCACAGCCCACATAGTAGTATACAGCACAGCCCAAGTAGTAGTATACAGCATAGCGCACACAGTAGTATATAGCACAGCCCACGTAGCAGTATACAGCACAGCCCACGTAGCATTATACAGCACAGCCCACACAGTAGTATACAGCAGTGCCCACACAGTAGTATACAGCACAGCCCACACAGTAGTATATAGCACAGCCCACATAGTAGTATACAGCACAGCCCACATAGTAGTATACAGCATAGCCCACACAGTAGTATATAGCACAGCCCACATAGTAGTATACAGCACAGCCCACATAGTAGTATATAGCACAGCCCACATAGTAGTATATAGCACAGCCCATATAGTAGTATATAGCACAGCCCATATAGTAGTATATAGCACAGCCCACACAGTAGTATACAGCACAACCCACATAGTAGTATACATCACAACCGGCATCTCTCCTCCCCCCTCGAGAATGGGCCCACAGTCCAGTAAAAAAAGAAAACACACTCCTCACCTCTCCTCGTGCCCACGTTGCTCCCTGCTCCTGTCTAGGCGGCTGCCGCTGCACTGCTTGGGACACAGTGAGTGCGCATGCACCCGCAGTGTTAGAGGCAGAGTGGGAAATGATGGGAGAGCAGACGCTCTCTCCTCCATCATTGCATTCAACTGCATCGGCATCATAGACACTGGTATAGTTGAACGCGGCGGCAGCGCTGGTGGGGGGGGTGAGTAGGCGCGCAGAAGCCAACTACTGGCACCGGTCCTTCTGGCATTTGCCAGAACTGCCCGATGGCCAGTCCGGCCCTGTTTGTGAATGTTTTTATGCTTTGTTATACTATTGGTCTTTGCATACTTCTCTTTCTGATTGTGCCATTTGATGTGTGCCCCCGGGAAGGACCATATTTAGCCTTAGTTTCATCAGACCAGCAAACAGGCTCTCCATGCATGTGTCGTGTCACACAGCTGCGAAACATGCAGCTGCAGAGCCGAAACAGCTGCTCAGCCGGAGTGATCCAAGTAGCTGGTTTCCTTCTGCAGCTTATTCGGTAAGCGATTTAGCTTGCCAAATAAGCCCTGACCCGATCAAATTCGCTCATTTCTAATTGTAAGCAGTCGCCTGCTATCAAATTAGGTTTGGTATACATTTACTTTGTGTCTAATGACACATGCACTATATAAATACACCAAAAAACTAACTTCACAAGAAGAGCCAAAGATAAAATATAGCTTTTATTGATGAACAATACTAGTAAAAATCACATTGGTGAAAGCACAACTCAAACACAGAACAAAAAGGTGGGTAGTCCAGAGAGGCTCAAAGATAAGAATCAATACAACATGAACAGTACTTATCCGGACATGTGTCCATATGCAATTAATCATGTACCTATTTACACAGATATACAAGCACTAGTAAGAACATTTATACAATAAGTGCAGCAAGGTATAGTTACCAATTAGGAGCGCTCCTGGAAACCCACCACACCCGACGCGCGTTTCGCTTGAAATGTCTCTGGTAACTTCCATGAAAAGTGTGTACTTAAAAAGCATGAAAATAATGCCATTGGCAGAGAGTAAATAATTTATAGGAGGATCCACAGACAGCATCATAAAATGTAGCATGAGGTCAGACAAGTAATTCTGAAAAGTGTCTTAAAGAAAATTCCCTGATAATTCCTAGCTTTGTATGTTATTCATACTGTCTGACAAATACCCAGATATAAATACCCACAATCCAGGAGGCTCCAGTGTATCCCATTAAAGCGCGCTTCGAAAGCCCTTCCTTAGAAGGAGTGCCTGAGGAACAGTCCAAAATGGCCACCTATTTATGTAAGCTCACAGAGGGTGGTGCATGCGGGTCCACATGGTCCATCCCCATGGATACTCTCAAATACATAATGGGAGGTAAGTATTCCTAGGAACACTAAATTTGATAAGAAATAATAAAGGCAATTATTATGTAGTGGGCCAAAAAATGTGAAATAGGATTGATGGAGAAAAATAAGTGTAAAAAATAAAAATAGAAATAGAACAGAAATACAATTAAAAAAAGAAAAAAAAGAAAAAGAAACAAGAAAAATGATGCAGTTTGAGAAATGAATGAATAATAAGGAACATGAATATGAAACAAGAAAAGAGAAAAAATAAAGATAATCGTAAAATGTAAAGAAATTAATGATGAAAATTATATGGAAGTGAGAAGAGTGAGGACACTGAACATGGAGTTTTATAAATGCAATGTGAAAATCAAGTCAAGGACATAGATATGTGTGAAAACATCTTACCCAAGGAACAGAATTATTAGAATGCTGTGTATAAAGTGCAAATGTGATTAATGCATCATGAAAAAGATGTTATACATTAGGACCAGGGAGTTTTTGTTTCTTGTTGAAAGCAGAGAAACCAAAAGAAGGTTATTTATTGGGATTCATATAAAGTGACAAAATGCGTAAAAGCCAGGGAAAACCTGAAGGAGTGAAAAGTGCCACAGGGCTTAAAGTACATAAAATGTAATCAATATACAGTACGTGAAAGATTTACATACGAACAATGGCTTCACTGTACTTCAATGTACTGACAACAGAGAGGCAGAGGAGAAAATTATTTGTTGTGATACCTATTATATAAAGTGACATCATGCATCAAAACCAAAAAGAGAGCTATAGGAGGTAAAAAGTGCGTGGGGGCAATAGAAAAGTGTAAGTGCATACTTTGCATATGGCTTGATCAGCTATTGCAAAAGTATACTGTCATATTAATGGCCCATACAAAGTATGCACATGGTGAGATAAAATACCTAAATGTGTAGTGAACAGAACATTGTTATGTTAATGGATAAGTGATAAAAAAAATATAATACCTGTGTATATACAAGAATAGAAAACATAAGTCCTGTGTTGATGAGTCCAGCATGAGACTCTGATAGCCTCCCCATGTCCAGCATGACGGTCCCATTGCCTCCCCATGTCCAGCATGAGATACCCATTGTCTCCCCATATCCAGCATGAGACCACCATAGCCTCCAATTTGTACAGCATGACACCCCTATAGTATCCCCATGTAAAGCCAAACATCTCATGTGCATAAAAAAACCACTATGTACTCACGTCATTCCTGTTCCCCCAGCAATCCGCCTCTGCTCGTGTCTCCGGGGCAATGACTCTCTGCAGTGCACAGACCACACAATGAAATTACGTCATCGTGTCTACTGCTTCGTACGCTGATTTGTGGACAAAGGGGCAGGCGGACCCTTCTTCATCAATGTATTCACCGGTATCTGCTTCCTGAGGATACAGACGGGTGACAGCAGGCGGAGGAGGGCACGGTGCGGCAAGAGTGCCGGATGTGGCCCGCGGGCTGCACTTTGCCCAGGTCTGCTGTATGTAGTGCATATTTGGTATTTCTAGAACTAAAATAGATGACATACCTGTGCAAAATAACTATTTTATCCCGTGCAATGAAAAATCTAAAATGTGCTTTCAGTGAAATTCTGACAAGTTGTAGCCAACTGCACATTTATCATAGAGCAATCCAGTGAAATAATGTAAGTATATACAAACAAAAAAAAGCTATGTCCTGTTCTTAAGGGGTTAAATGTTCATTTTCTTCAAGAATGAACAAAAAAGTGAACAAAGTTTATTGGGAACAACATATATTAATCCTCTTTGGTGATCTGAAGCAGCGCATAGAGAAATGGGATGTATAGATATAAATTGCTTCAAGAAAAATAGATTGTGTAAATGAAATAAGTAGCAAGAATCATAAATTCTCTGCTGTGTCCCAAAATGCTATAACATATTGTGCTTCACTGAAAAATGTGCTAGCTGCACTGGAAAATTAGAAAATCTAATATTGATAAAATCTAAAATATATATCAGCGCTCTTCTTTTCCAAGTTAAGGACACTAACTCGACCAAGACTTTGTATTAAAAACAGAACTGCAGTAAAGTCACTAGCATATGTCATAATGCCACCACTTACTGATGGGTAGGATAGGATCACTTCAATAAAGTCAGCAGCATTCCACTATATCTACTCGACAGTTTCAGCTGATCCCTCATCACACCTGTTGACCTAGTCCGGCCCTGTGACTTTTACACTGGAAAGGATCAGATATGGTAGAGACTTGCTATCCCTTCAGTTTCCTACATCTGTCCCTCTCTTCCTCTCTGCTGCAATGCTGCACTAATCTACAATAAAGAAACCAGAATGGCCACTGATGTTCTCTCTTGGCTGTTCAGACACCCTCTGTCTGAGCCGCCGTCTGCTCTCGCTGTTACTAGCGGCAGCAGGTGTAAGATGATGGGAGTAGTAGTCCCATCAGCTGCCACCAGCTCTCGTTGTTATCTGTTGAATACAACTCTTAACATTCTCCCTACTAGTACTGATCGCAGTGCGAAGTATGAGAGTAGTCTTCAGTACCAAGCGTCGGGGAACAGCGCTAACTATTAATAACTGGTTGTATAGATCCAGTCCCAAAGGTAATTTCAAATGCAGAAGTTGCTCTTTTTGCTATCATCATTTAACTATTAATCCTTTGAAAATAGGTGCTGTATTGCATGTAGTCAGGGATTTTATAACTTGCAGATCAAAATTTATTGTATATGTTATTTTTTGCCCTTGCTGTTACTTTTATATAGGCAAAACAATTCTTCCTTTCTTTATTTGTTTCAGGGAACATCTACACTCACTTGTTACTAAGAAACGCTCCCGCAGGTCAACTGAGCATGCAGTGGGACAGCACAATGCTGATCCAAACACCTTGCAGTTTGCAGGCATTGAACAGATTAATTGTCCAGTGAGAAGTGGAAATCATAATAACTACCTCTTACGAAGAAAGGCAAAATAGATTATTAAAACAAATGCCAATGGCCCATTTGGGCTTAATGACAGGTCTGACTTGTCTATGTCTTTCTAAAAAATGTTCTGATATGTCTTTATGTCATCTGATTGCATTGTGAGGTATACCACATGTACACCTGGCATAAGGGAGGTGGTTGTTCATCTCAGCATGTTTGGACCAGCTGGGGTAGGTGCGAAACGGCTGTTGTCCTCCTTCACTTCCCCGCTCCCCCTGCATGTTAAAGGATTGCCCCACCACATGGAATAAAGGACATTAACCTTTTTTTAAGCAGCAATGGGGAGTGCTGTTTCGTTTTTCAATATTGAATTAACTTTTTACCACCGATCACAGCTGCAGGTGTACGAAAAGCGGCTCACAGACTGCTGGTAATGATTTTACTGCTGATCAGAGGCAGTGTTTGCTGTATTGTCATGCACATGACAGCGTGGCAAACACTGTATGTTCTGGCCCCCCATTCAAGTGAACAGGATCCAGGTTCAGGCTCAGGTACTGTTCTAGTACCTGAACAAAACCTTTTTTTAACTGTTCGCCGCAACCGTCAAACCCGAACATCTAGGAGTTTGTTCATTTCCAAGGATAATCAAGATATTGTACCAGCAGGGCATTATGGGAAAGCCAATGCAGCAATCCAATGGTTCAGCAGTGTGGGAAATGTTGCTGCTGGGCAATTGTTTTAATTTTTTTAAATTGTGAATTAAATCACAAAATGTCTAAATAAGCGATGGAACTGCAAATGTTAGCAAATTTTCTTCAAAGTCAATCCTTCACTGATTGATCTGCTTCTCTCTAATGGCTACATATAGAAGTCAAAATAAAAAAAAATGTTTGGCATACTACAAATCATGCTAGAATTACTTATAATATTGAGGTTGGTAACTCATTCACAACATCTTTATGATAGGTCTAGCTGTAGAAAAGAGCTATGGAATAGTACGGGCTGAAAGGAACTTCAATGCTACTTTTTAGCACATCCTCAGAAATACTGCATGAAGCCTGGATTGGAGTATAAATGGACAAAATCAGATGGAGCATCGGTGGTCCACCAGGGTTGTCAACTTGACTTTGTATTGTTTCTGGATTTAAAAAATCACCAAAAGACAATATTTTTATGGACACATTGGAAAATAATAATTATAAATCTTTATGATAAGTGATACATGTCTGCAATTCATAATTTTAATATTAATACTTTAGCTGCATTCACTGTAAACGGTAAAAGGGTGATATAATAACTGCAGTCAAAATAATCTGCAGAAAATTCCTTCAGCTTAAAAAAAATCACAGATGCCTGAAATTTCTTTTCTACAGACAGGGCTTAAAAATTCCCTATTTTTATGGACTGTCCTGGAATTTCTGGACAGTTGGTAATCATGTTGCCGCAAAGTGGGTGGCCTCCTACCAACATCGTTCGAGTAAATTCTAGTACTTTCTGTTATTTGCTGGTCTAGTAATAACCATTTAATTTCATAGTCATTGTAAGTAAAAAGTACTGTGTTCTCATTTCATTTTTTAGAAAATAGGTCATAAACATAGATGAGCCATGACTCTTCCCCAAACTATTTTTTTTTTGGGTGGATGAAATGTGTCCCTTGATACAATTTTCCCTAGGGAGTCTAAAAAAATTGATCTCAAACTTTGAATATTTATGTGGAAGATTTTATAAGAACAAAAAGCCAGGAACCAACTTTATAAGGAAAATTGAGCAAAATAGTATTTAATGACATACTGACGTAGAGTAGATGTATTTTCATAGGCAAATAAAATGTAATGCACGGTAATGTGCTGTAGTCTGAGACATTATGCATCTTAAAAATGTCATTGTTCATATACTATGTTTAGATGCATTTATGATGGAAATAAAACATGCATGACTTTTACTTACCTCTTTTATCTCTTGAATAATTTTGTTACCTTTGTACTGCGCAAAGATGGTTAGGACGTAAGAAAAGCAGATCGTTATATACCTATATAAAATGTAACTAAAATACTTGATCAAATAATGAAATAGGTTGAAATGGATTTACAATGTGAATAATAACAATATTTTTACATATTGAAAATAGAAATATAGGCTACATGGTAAATAAGTTAGTCAGGATCATGGTAAATAAGTTAGTTTGCATCTCGGCTTTGGGAAAATGGCCGCCGCGATCTCTTCTGCGCATGCGCGGCATCCCGCGGCCATTTTCCTAAAGCCCCGTGCAGCAGAGCACTCCATCTGGGCACGGCGGCCCCAGGAAGATGGCCGTCCCCACCGATGAAAGGGATACCAGCGCAGATCGCGCGCTGTTTCTTCACGTGCGCGCAGGGAATTCGGAACTTGGACATGCGCACACCACTACGCCACCAACGGAAAGCTGGGGAAGAAAAGAGCGATGTCACCACGCCCACCTGACCAGACCAGCCTGATTGACAGGCGAAAACGGCGACTTTGGTAATGTATTTCTCAGCATAGGTGGGGAATCAGGGTACACTACATACACTATAGTAACGCACAGCGCAGGCCCTATTTAACAGTATTTATATCTCAATCTGAAAAAACGGGGTTACAGGTTCCCTTTAAGTGCAGCAAAAGTACATTTTAAAATGTGGCTTATTTCATACTACTGTATAAACCAGAGACCACTTCTGCCTTAGGCAGCGGTCTGAGGTATGGACTTAGAGGATCACAAACAAAAAAAAAACTTTTCAGCACCATATCCAATACTGCTGAAGCATCAGAGAGCTATTTTGCATTGCTGCTTAGGTTTCCCCATAATGCCATGCAGCTATGAAATATGTGTTATCATACCTTGGACGGTGATGGTCAGTGCCTGGGCCATCACAGACCAGCTGTTTCCAACAGAGTACAGTTTGTACTGCAAAGTTGATATCCACCTTCAGAGTCACTGGGTAAGTTGTTGTGAATTCTGTGGCAGAGCTCCCTCCTGTGGTCACAAGTGGTACTTCGGCTGATTCTCTCTGTGAGCTTCTGTTGGTGGAGGGAAGTGGTACTGCGGCTTCTGAGTTTCCTCCCTCAGGTGATCTGGTGAGGTCGTTAGGTGCTTCTCTACTTAACTCCACCTAATGCTTTGATCCTGGCTTCCTGTCAATGTTCCAGTGTTGGACTTGCTTTTCCCTGGATCATTCCTGTGGCCTGCTGCTCTGCATAGCTAAGTTCTTCTTTGCTATTTGTTTGCTATTTTTTCTGTCCAGCTTGTCTAATTTTTTGCTGGAAGCTCTGGGACGCAAAGGGTGTACCTCCGTGCCGTTAGTTCGGTACGGAGGGTCTTTTTGCCCCCTTTGCGTGGTTTTCTTTAGGGTTTTGTGTAGACCGCAAAGTTACCTTTCCTATCCTCGCTCTGTTCAGAAAGTTGGGCCTCACTTTGCTAAATCTATTTCATCTCTACGTTTGTCTTTTCATCTTAACTCACAGTCATTATATGTGGGGGCTGCCTTTTCCTTTGGGGTATTTCTCTGAGGCAAGGTAGGCTTATTTTCTATCTTCAGGCTAGCTAGTTTCTCAGGCCGTGCCGAGTTGCATAGGGAGCGTTAGGCGCAATCCACGGCTGCCTTTAGTGTGGTTGGAGAGGATTAGGGATTGCGGTCAACAGAGTTCCCACGTCTCAGAGCTCGTTCTTGTTTTTTGGGTTATTGCCAGGTCACTGTATGTGCGCTGACCTCTATGTCCATTGTGGTACTGAATTACCTTTCATAACACCTAAGTGTGGGGAGTGCCCTAATAAATAGGAGCAGAGCTCCCCCTGGTGGCCTGGAATATGAAATGTGTTGCATGTTTGTGATACCTGGATGCAGTTGTCCTTCTTTGCCTCCAAACATAGCACCACTCCCCCTAGAGGAGAATGATATTACTGCAACGACCAGGACCCTGGGGCGCTGCAACTGCACTCTGCCTAATGTTGTTCTATAAGTCCCTGCTCTTCTGCGAATTTTTTTCTCAGCTCAAAACGGAGTGAGAATAAAATTGCCTTGTGTTATGAGCCAAGATTTGCTAGTGCAAGTCAATGGGTGCAAGAAAAAAAATCGCACGGCACACGATCCGTGAATGTGTCGTATGATTTTTAGGCACCTATCTCCTAGAAAACCCATCAGATTAGAATGGATAAATACTGTACATTGAATAGATAAATAGAAAAATGTCAGTGACATATATAGTTAGTGTAATATTCAGGTATTTAGCTAATAATTCTAGAACTTAAAGAAAAAATGTTGCAGGGTTCCCCAACATTTAACTACCCAGCTGAGAAAAAGCGGACAGCTGGGGGCAGATGTTTATAGCCTAGGAAGGGGGTAATCAACATGGAGTTAAAAAATTAAAAATAAAAAGCAAACTCATACTCACCTGTCAGATGACAGGATAATCCATAGATTCCAATGTCCTCGGTAAAAGGCAAAAAATTGTAAATCAGCATATTCCTCCCCTGTCTGAGGACAAGAAAATCCATTTGTCCCTTAAGAAGTTTAGGTCCGCTACATCTAGATGGCATGCTGAATGTTGTTAGCATGATGACAGCGTTCAGCCTTCCATCCAGCAGAGACACTGAGCTGTTCGTGATAGCACAGCATCAATGTGTCAAGGTGACGTGAGAAAGGTGAGTGGAGTTCATGGCCAATGAACTCCGTTCACTTCCCTGATTTCACTGCTAGGGCATGAGCACCTTCTCAAGCTAGCAGTGATAACAGTTAGATGGGACTAAGGGAGGGGCCAATATCCATGACACCTTCCTAGCCTATTAATATCAGACCGGGGGGGTCCCCCCATTTTAATAACTAGTAAAGGCTAAGTTTACAGCAGTATGCTGATATTAATAACCTGGGAAGCTACAATTTTATTAACCCCTTACCAGACTATAAACATCAGCCCCCAGCTGTCTGCTTTCCCTCCTCTGGTTTTAAAAATTTCAGTTAACCCCACTGTATTTTTTTCTTTAACCCCTTAGTGACAGAGCCAATTTGGTACTTAATGACCGAGCCAATTTTTGCAATTCTGACCACTGTCACTTTAAGAGGTTATAACTCTGGAACGCTTCAACGGATCCCGCTGATTCTGAGATTGTTTTTTCATGACATATTGTACTTCATGTTAGTGGTAACATTTCTTTGATATTACTTGCGATTATTTATGAAAAAAACGGAAATATGGCGAAAATTTTTTAAATTTTGCAATTTTTAAACTTTGTATTTATATGCCCTTAAATCAGAGAGATATGTAACGAAAAATAGTTATTATATAACATTTCCCACATGTCTACTTTACATCAGCACAATTTTGGAAACAAAATTTTTTTTTATTAGGGAGTTATAAGGGTTAAAATTTGACCAGCAATTTCTCATTTTTACAACACCATTTTTTTTTAGGAACCACATCACATTTGAAGTCATTTTGAGGGGTCTATATGATAGAAAATAATGAAGTGTGACACCATTCTAAAAACTACACCCCTCAAGGTTCTCAAAACCACATTCAAGAAGTTTATTAACCCTTTACGTGCTTCACAGGAACTGAAACAATGTGGAAGGAAAAAATGAACATTTAAATTTTTTTTGCAAACATCTTAATTCAGAACCATTTTTTTTATTTTCACAAGTGTAAAAACAGAAATGTAACCATAAATTTTGTTATGCAATTTCTCCTGAATACGCCAATACCCCATATGTGGGGGTAAACCACTTTTTTGGCGCACCGCAGAACTTAGAAGTGAAGGAGCGCCGTTTGACTTTTTCAATGCAGAATTGGCTGGAATTGAGATCGGACACCATGTCACGTTTAGAGAGCCCCTGATGTGCCTAAACAGTGGAAACCCCCCACAAGTGACACCATTTTGGAAACTAGACCCCTTACGGAACTTATCTAGATGTGTGGTGAGCACTTTGAACCCCCAAGTGCTTCACAGAAGTTTATAACGTAGAGCCGTGAAAATAAAAAATCGCTTTTGTTTACACAAAAATGATCTTTTCGCCCACAAACTCTTATTTTCACAAGGGTAACAGGAGAAATTAGACCACAAAAGTTGTTGTGCGATTTCTCCTGAATACGTCGATACCCCATATGTGAGGGTAAACCACTGTTTGGGCGCACCGCAGAGCTTGGAAGTGAAGGAGCGCCGTTTTACTTTTTCAATGTAGAATTGGCTGGAATTGAGATTGGACGCCATGTCGCGTTTGGAGAGCCCCTGATGTGCCTAAACAGTAGAAATCCCCCACAAGTGACCCCATTTTGGAAACTAGACCCCCCATGGAACTTATCTAGATGTGTGGTGAGAACTTTGAATGCCCAAGTGCTTCACAGAAGTTTATAATGCAGAGTCGTGAAAATAAAAAATATTTTTTTTTCCACAAAAAAGATTTTTTAGCCCCCAAGTTTTTATTTTCACAAGGGTAACAAGAGAAATTGGACCCCAAAAGTTGTTATCCAATTTGTCCTTTGTATGCTGGTACCCCATATGTGGGAGTAAACCACTGTTTGGGCGCACGGCAGAGCTCGGAAGGAAGGAGCGCCGTTTTGGAATGCAGACCTTGATAGAATGTTCTGCGGGCATTATTTTGCGTTTGCAGAGCCATTGATGTACCTAAACTGTAGTAACCCCCCACAAGTGACCCCATTTTGGAAACTAGACCCCCCAAGGAACTTACCTAGATGTGTGGTGAGAACTTTGAATGCCCAAGTGCTTCACAGAAGTTTAGAATGCAGAGTCGTGAAAATAAAAAATATTTTTTTTTTCACAAAAAAGATATTGTAGCCCCCAAGTTTATATTTTCACAAGGGTAACAGGAGAAATTGGACCACTAAATTTGTTGTCCAATTTATCCTGAGTATGCTGATGCCCCATATGTGGGTGTGTAAACCACTGTTTGGGCGCACGGCAGAGCTCGGAAGGGAAGGAGCGCCGTTTTGGAATGCAGACTTAGATAGAATGGTCTGTGGGCGTTATGTTGCGTTTGCAGATCCCCTGATGTACCTAAACAGTAGTAACCCCCCACAAGTGACCCCGTTTTGGAAACTAGACCCCCCAAGGAACTTATATAGATGTGTGGTGAGAACTTTGAATGCCCAAGCGCTTCACAGAAGTTTATAATGCAGAGTCATAAAAAATATATATATATATTTTTCCACAAAACGGATTTTGTAGCCCCCAAGTTTTTATTTTCACAAGGGTAACAAGAGAAATTGGACCCCAGAAGTTGTTGTCCAATTTATCCCGAGTATGCTGATGCCAAATATGTGGGGGTAACCCACTGTTTGGGCGCACGGAAGAGCTCAGAAGGGAGGGAGCACCATTTGACTTTTTGAGCGCAAAATTGGCTGTCGTGTTTGGAGACCCCCTGATGTACCTAAACAGTGGAAACCCCCCAATTCTAGCTCCAACCCAACTCCAACACACGCCTAACGCTAATCCCAACCCGATCCATAATCCTAATCACTAACCCTAACGATAATCCCAACCCTTACCCCAAAACAACCCTAATGTCAACCCTAACCATAACCCTAATCAAAACCCTAAATCCAACACACCCCTAATCCTAATCTCAACACTAACCTCAAACCTAACCCTAATCCCAATACACCCCTAATCACAACCCTAACCTTAACCCTAATCCCAAACCTAACCCTAATCCCAAGCGTAACCCTAATGCCAACCCTAACCCTAATACCAACCCTAATCCAAACCCTAACCCTAATCCCAACTCTAACCCTAACTTTAGCTCCAACCCTAACCCTAGCCCTAAGGCTACTTTCACACTTGCGTCGTTTGGCATCCGTCGCAATCCGTCATTTTGGACAAGAAACGGATCCTGCAAATGTGCCCGCAGGATGCGTTTTTTGCCCATAGACTTGTATTGCCGACGGATCGTGACGGATGGCCACACGTCGCGTCCGTAGTGCACTGGATCAGTGTTTTGGCGGACCGTCAGCACAAAAAAACATTCAATGTAACGTTTTTTTGTATGTCGCATCCGCCATTTCTGACCGCGCATGCGTGGCCGTAACTCCGCCCCCTCCTCCCCAGGACATAGATTGGGCAGCGGATGCGTTGAAAAACTACATCCGCTGCCCACGTTGTGCACAATTTTCACAACGTGCGTCGGTATGTCGGGCCGATGCATTGCGACGGCCCCGTACCGACGTAAGTGTGAAAGAAGCCTAACCCTAAATTTTGAGCCAACCCTAACTCTAAATTTAGCCCCAACCCTAACCCTAAATTTAGCCCTAACCCTAGCCCTAACCCTACCCCTAACCCTAGCCCTAACCCTACCCCTAGCCCTAACCCTACCCCTAACCCTAACCCTAGCCCTAACCCTACCTCTAACCCTACCCCTAACCCTACCCCTACCCCTAGCCCTAATCCTAGCCCTAACCCTAGCCCTAACCCTACCCCTAACCCTACCCCTAACCCTAGCCCTAACCCTACTCCTAACCCTAACCTTAGCCCTACCCCTACCCCTAGCCCTAACCCTAACCCTAACCCTAGCCCTAACCCTACCCCTAACCCTACCCCTAACCCTACCCCTAACCCTACCCCTAACCCTAATTTTAGCCCCAACTGCTCTTCTCCTGCCGGCCGGCAGATGGAGGCAGATGGCGGGCGCACTGCACATGCGCCCGCCATTTTCTTTTGCCCAGAAGATGCCGGCGGCCAGGAGGAGCAGCAGGAGGATCCAGGGACACAGGTGAGTATGATAGGGTCCCCAAATCCCCATATTTCTCTGTCCTCTGATGTGCGATCACATCAGAGGACAGAGAATTACACTTAGCTTTTTTTTTTTTTTTTGCGGTCGCCGGTAAACAGTTAATTACCGGCGATCGCAAAACAGGGGTCGCTAAAACCGACCCCCGATCATGCTCTTTGGGGTCTCGGCTACCCCCGGCAGCCGAGACCCCAAAGATTCTTACAGGGCCGGCCGGCGGGCGCACTGCGCATGGGCCCGCCATTTTCAAGATGGCGGCGCCCACCGGGAGCCACGAGGAGCACCGGGGGAGAAAGGTAAGTATTGGGGGGCTACCTGGGACCCCTTTTCTCTATCCTCCGATGTGCGATTACATCGGAGGATAGAGAAATTAAAAAGAGATCGCGTTTTTTTTTTTTGCGATCGCCGGTAAACGGTTAATTACTGGCGATCACAAATGCGGGGTGGGTTAAAACCCCCCCGAATCATGTTCTCTGGGGTCTCGGCTACCCCCGGCAGCCGAGACCCCGGAGAAAATCCGACTCTGGGGGGCGCTATTTACTTTTCCACAGCGCCGTTAATTAACGGCGCTGTGGTTTAAGTACCCTTAGCGGCCGCCGTTAAGAGGCGTATCGGCGGTCGCTAAGGGGTTAATTTATTTGTTTCTTACTTAAATACATGTATAGTTAGCAACACATGCAAAGCAATGATTATATATCTCACATAACATATTTTTACCTGTCTATGTATTGAAGAATATTTTGTTAGAAAATTATCTTTAAATGACAGAGAATTACTATATGAAAAACTAATGTTAAAATCACATTTCAAACGGATTACATACAAGTCATACAGATATCATATGATGTCCACACACTATAATGCCCCCATAATATATCACCAAAACCCCATACACAGTGTAATGCCCTTCAAAGTATGATACTCCATTCAACCCCCCACCAAAAAAGTATCCCACGTGAGTCACCTTCCTGCTCCTCAGACTATGTTGTCTGCTGATACCCAGTTACATGATCTGAGAATGTCATGTAACCTGAAGGCCAGCACAAGAAAAAAGAGTGTGTCTTCAACATACCAGCACACAGTGGCATAATACCTAAATTTATTTAATTCCTGCCATCTTGACCTGGTGGCAATTGAACCAATGTTTTTTTATAGTCTCTGCTGTTAGAATGCCTTTGCGAGGTTCATAGGCTCATTGATTAGATATTTTTCTGATGCTTGCACATTTAACAAACAAAGATGTATGCATAGTGATATGCAGAAAAGTGATTTTCCTCCTTCAATCTAATCAGAACACACTATTTATGAAAGTGGTCACAGTGACATTATGAAAAATGTTCAAAGTAGCCCAAAGGGAATCTGTTACCATGTTTTTGATATGTAATCTGGAAGCACCATGATGTAGAAGCAGATATCCTGATTTCAGAGATCTGCCACATTCTGGGCTGTGTTTTGCTGTGTCATAAAGCGCTACCTGAGTTGGTTGGAGGACACTTGCTTGGCAACGGATTAAAGCACCCAGGCACGATTTCTCACAAACACAGTCTATTCCGATTTATTTAGACTCATAAACCACGTCACAAACTGTTCATTATATACATCAACGGAGCACATTAACTACTGACAGTCTGTTCCAATGGCAGATACTTCTCTGCACGTAACCCCCTTTATCTGGAGTCACCTTACAGGAGCTCCTGCTCCACACACTGAATCTTGTCAGTCCTGATTCCCAGGGATGCTGCTGAACTGGGATCACCATCTTTGTGACTAGGTCACCTCAGATAGTCCAGACCCACAGACGGAACTGTAGCTTCCCCCACACAGTAGCCATCACAGGCTCTGCAGATACGGCCTCTCCATGTGCTATTCAGGAAGCCCAGTCCCAGGCACTTCCAACACACATGTTTTCAGTCCATGGTCTCACCATGTGCTTCCAGGAATCCAGTTCACTCCAGGACATTGTAGTTCATATGGCAAATTGGACACACATATTACCATTGTCCCTGGCATCGGTCTATCTGTGAAATGACAGAAAAAAGACTGGCACATCCAAACTAGTGTGAATAGGAGCATACCAGGAGCAGCTACCTCCATATATAATATACAAAAAAAGGTTGCACTCTATCATGCCAAAACACGTCAAATATGAAATACATGAAATTTGAATAGCAAAATTGCTTTTTGAACATTAGGAAAAAATTTTTTTTTTGAGACGCTTAGCACAGAATTTGGCCAAATAGTGTGAGCCCATCAACCATCGTCAAGGTGGTCTCATTAAAAAACTGATGGGTACCTGACCTCCCTGTCCAAATGTGAACACTTACCGAAGGCTAATGTCTGCATGCTTGGGTGAATATGGACACCTCTCTCAGCAAAGCCTACTCCTCCCTTCACCATCTGGTTTTTAATTACATCTATTCACACTTAGTTCCGGCCAACCCATATGTAGGCTTTGCTGAGAGAGGTGTCCATATTCACCCAAGCATGCAGACATTAACCTTCGGTAAGTGTTCACATTTGGACAGGGAGGTCAGGTACCCATCAGTTTTTTAATGAGACCACATTGACGATTGTTGATGGGCTCACACTATTTGGCCAAATTCTGTGCTAAGTGTCTCAAAAAAAAATTTTTTTCCTAATGTTCAAAAAGCAATTTTGCTATTCAAATTTCATGTATTTCATATTTGACGTGTTTTGGCATGATAGAGTGCAACCTTTTTTTGTATAACAGTCTATCTGTGTCTCTCCTTTAACATCAGGAAGCTCTGCCCCTTTTTGGGTAACTACCAAATCCCAGGACTCATTATTGGCCAACCAATCCACAGCACAGCATGGACCTACATAGCATGAACTATGCTGTTCCCGGCTACAGTCCAATAGTGCATTTGCTGCAGCCTCTTTTTTTGGCACCACCCCTATTTCAGTTACCGCCTCTTTTTGAACTCCACCTCCTTTTGGACAACTACTCCCTTTTGGCACTCCATCCCTTTTTTGACAACCATCCCTGTTTGTGTTACCACCCCCTTTTTGGGACACCACTCCCCTTTAAGGACACCACCCCACTCTGGGGTACACCCATGGACTCCCCCACGGTACTCTCAGGCCCCAGTTTGCACAGTTCACTTATATATCTCTGGGCTTGTTCTAGCCCTTTAAGAGTTTGTACGACCTGGACCACCAATGTCTTTATGACTCCTCACGTGCTCCTGCTGGCACTGCCACAGCTCCTGCTGCAGTCACCAACTGCTGGCACCTCTGGCTGCAATCACAAGCCGCTGCTGCTGCCATTGCAGCACGTGCTGCTGCAGAACCTCTTGCTGCAACTGCAGCTCTTCTCCGCAAGGCTCTGCACCACAGACTTCGTGGACCCGCCGATCCACAGCAACTCTTCGTAACCCCGCCGAGTTACAGCCATATAATCCTATAGTTGTTAATGGGTTAATAAAAGACACAGCCAGAAAAAAGTCCTTTAATAAAATAAAACAATAAACACAGTTTGCCATCTTTATTGTTCTCCTAATCCATGCGACTCCCTCGATCTCCTGTAAAAATAACAACAACAATATATCATACCTGTCCAGAATTCAGTCCCACGCCATAATCCATATCTGGGGGATATATAGTTAACAAACAGGGATGGTGCTAATGCGACCACCCTGGCTGTAAAACACTGAAGAATGAATGAGAAGCTGCCGGGATAGCATCAGTAACTAGTACCCATTGACTTGCATTGGACCTTCTACTTGTTACGAATACCCGAGTATTAGGACCTACTCGTTATGAGTATAGCGAGTCAAAATATTTCACTGCTCGCTCATCCCTAGTTCTCACCACACATCTAGATAAGTTCCATGAGGAATTTACTTTAAAAAATGGTGTCACTTGTGGGGGAGGTTTCCACTGCTTAGGCACATCAGAGACTTTCCAAACGAGACATGGCATCTGCTAATTATTTCATCAAATTTTTCATTCAAAAAGGGAAATGGTGCTTCTTCCTTTCCAAGCCTTGTTGTGCATCCAAATGGTAGTTTTCCCCCACATATGGGGTATTGGTGTACTCAGAAGAAATTGCACAACAAATTTTATGGTGCAATAGGAGAAAATACGTATGTGTGGGAAGCACCTTGAACGCTCAGGTGCTTCACAGAAGTTTATAACACTGAGCCGTGAAAAAAAAATCAAATTTTCCCCACAAAAATGTATTTAGTCCCAAATTGTGCATTTTCACAAGGGTAGCAGTTAATAATAATAATCTTTATTTATATAGCGCCAACATATTCCGCAGCGCTTTACAGTTTAACAGTTTCAAACACAAAAGTCATAAGTAACAACGTTAACAATACAATAATTAAAGCAAAATAAGATGACCCTGCTCGTGAAAGCTTACAATCTACAATGAGGAGGGGGAGATGCAAAGTACAGGTGTGTATTTACAATGATGTATTTACAATCATGGTCCAGCCATCTTCAGGGGTTGGGGAATAGATGGGGATAGTGAATGGGCTACACACACACAAACATAACATAACTTTGATTAGTGAACGTGATAGGCCGCTCTGAACAAATGTGTTTTGAGCGAGCACCTAAAACTATGCAAATTATGGATGGTCCTAATATCTTGGGGTAGAGCATTCTGTTATGATTAGGTAATTCAGAACCACAATGGACCTTGAAGTTCAGAGCACACAAAGTGACCTGACAATAACCAAAAGACATAGGACGAGCTCTGAGACGTGGGAACTCTGCTGACCGCAATCCCTAATCCTATCCAACCACACTAGAGGCAGCCGTGGATTGCGCCTAACGCTCCCTATGCAACTCGGCACAGCCTGAGAAACTAGCTAGGCCTAAGACAGAAAAATAAGCCTACCTTGCCTCAGAGAAATACCCCAAAGGAAAAGGCAGCCCCCCACATATAATGACTGTGAGTAGAGATGAAAATACAAACGCAGAGATGAAATAGATTTAGCAAAGTGAGGCCCAATTTACTGAACAGACCGAAGATAGGAAAGATAACTTTGCGGTCAACACAACACCCTACAAACAACCACGCAGAGGGGCAAAAAGACCCTCCGCACCGACTAACGGTACGGAGGTGCTCCCTCTGCGTCCCAGAGCTTCCAGCAAGCCAGAAAAACCAATTAAGCAAGCTGGACAGAAAATATAGCAAACAAAAATAACACAAGCAAAACTTAGCTTATGCAGAGCAGACAGGCCACAGGAGCAATCCAGGAGGAAGCAAGACCAATACTAGAACATTGACTGGAGGCCAGGAGCAAAGCACTAGGTGGAGTTAAATAGAGCAGCACCTAACGACTTCACCACATCACCTGAGGAAGGAAACTCAGAAGCCGCAGTACCACTTGTGACCACAGGAGGGTGCTCTGCCACAGAATTCACAACAGTACCCCCCCTTGAGGAGGGGTCACCGAACCCTCACCAGAGCCCCCAGGCCGACCAGGATGAGCCATATGAAAGGCACGAACAAGATCGGCAGCATGGACATCAGAGGCAAAGACCCAGGAATTATCTTCCTGACCATAACCCTTCCACTTAACCAAATACTGGAGTTTCCGTCTCGAAACACAAGAATCCAAAATCTTCTCCACAATATACTCCAACTCCCCCTCCACCAAAACCGGGGCAGGAGGATCAACAGATGGAACCATAGGTGCCACGTATCTCCGCAACAATGACCCATGGAATACGTTATGAATGGAAAAAGAATCTGGAAGGGTCAAACGAAAAGACACAGGATTCAGAACCTCAGAAATCCTATATGGACCAATGAAACGAGGCTTAAACTTAGGAGAGGAAACCTTCATAGGAATATGACGAGATGACAACCAAACCAAATCCCCAACACGAAGTCGGGGACCCACACAGCGTCTGCGATTAGCGAAACATTGAGCCTTCTCCTGGGACAAGGTCAAATTGTCCACTACATGAGTCCAAATCTGCTGTAACCTGTCCACCACCGTATCCACACCAGGACAGTCCAAAGACTCAACCTGCCCTGAAGAGAAACGAGGATGGAACCCAGAGTTGCAGAAAAACGGCGAAACCAAGGTAGCCTCTCTCAGCAAAGCCTACTCCTCCCTTCACCATCTGGTTTTTAATTACATCTATTCACACTTAGTTCCGGCCAACCCATATGTAGGCTTTGCTGAGAGAGGTGTCCATATTCACCCAAGCATGCAGACATTAACCTTCGGTAAGTGTTCACATTTGGACAGGGAGGTCAGGTACCCATCAGTTTTTTAATGAGACCACATTGACGATTGTTGATGGGCTCACACTATTTGGCCAAATTCTGTGCTAAGTGTCTCAAAAAAAAATTTTTTTCCTAATGTTCAAAAAGCAATTTTGCTATTCAAATTTCATGTATTTCATATTTGACGTGTTTTGGCATGATAGAGTGCAACCTTTTTTTGTATAACAGTCTATCTGTGTCTCTCCTTTAACATCAGGAAGCTCTGCCCCTTTTTGGGTAACTACCAAATCCCAGGACTCATTATTGGCCAACCAATCCACAGCACAGCATGGACCTACATAGCATGAACTATGCTGTTCCCGGCTACAGTCCAATAGTGCATTTGCTGCAGCCTCTTTTTTTGGCACCACCCCTATTTCAGTTACCGCCTCTTTTTGAACTCCACCTCCTTTTGGACAACTACTCCCTTTTGGCACTCCATCCCTTTTTTGACAACCATCCCTGTTTGTGTTACCACCCCCTTTTTGGGACACCACTCCCCTTTAAGGACACCACCCCACTCTGGGGTACACCCATGGACTCCCCCACGGTACTCTCAGGCCCCAGTTTGCACAGTTCACTTATATATCTCTGGGCTTGTTCTAGCCCTTTAAGAGTTTGTACGACCTGGACCACCAATGTCTTTATGACTCCTCACGTGCTCCTGCTGGCACTGCCACAGCTCCTGCTGCAGTCACCAACTGCTGGCACCTCTGGCTGCAATCACAAGCCGCTGCTGCTGCCATTGCAGCACGTGCTGCTGCAGAACCTCTTGCTGCAACTGCAGCTCTTCTCCGCAAGGCTCTGCACCACAGACTTCGTGGACCCGCCGATCCACAGCAACTCTTCGTAACCCCGCCGAGTTACAGCCATATAATCCTATAGTTGTTAATGGGTTAATAAAAGACACAGCCAGAAAAAAGTCCTTTAATAAAATAAAACAATAAACACAGTTTGCCATCTTTATTGTTCTCCTAATCCATGCGACTCCCTCGATCTCCTGTAAAAATAACAACAACAATATATCATACCTGTCCAGAATTCAGTCCCACGCCATAATCCATATCTGGGGGATATATAGTTAACAAACAGGGATGGTGCTAATGCGACCACCCTGGCTGTAAAACACTGAAGAATGAATGAGAAGCTGCCGGGATAGCATCAGTAACTAGTACCCATTGACTTGCATTGGACCTTCTACTTGTTACGAATACCCGAGTATTAGGACCTACTCGTTATGAGTATAGCGAGTCAAAATATTTCACTGCTCGCTCATCCCTAGTTCTCACCACACATCTAGATAAGTTCCATGAGGAATTTACTTTAAAAAATGGTGTCACTTGTGGGGGAGGTTTCCACTGCTTAGGCACATCAGAGACTTTCCAAACGAGACATGGCATCTGCTAATTATTTCATCAAATTTTTCATTCAAAAAGGGAAATGGTGCTTCTTCCTTTCCAAGCCTTGTTGTGCATCCAAATGGTAGTTTTCCCCCACATATGGGGTATTGGTGTACTCAGAAGAAATTGCACAACAAATTTTATGGTGCAATAGGAGAAAATACGTATGTGTGGGAAGCACCTTGAACGCTCAGGTGCTTCACAGAAGTTTATAACACTGAGCCGTGAAAAAAAAATCAAATTTTCCCCACAAAAATGTATTTAGTCCCAAATTGTGCATTTTCACAAGGGTAGCAGTTAATAATAATAATCTTTATTTATATAGCGCCAACATATTCCGCAGCGCTTTACAGTTTAACAGTTTCAAACACAAAAGTCATAAGTAACAACGTTAACAATACAATAATTAAAGCAAAATAAGATGACCCTGCTCGTGAAAGCTTACAATCTACAATGAGGAGGGGGAGATGCAAAGTACAGGTGTGTATTTACAATGATGTATTTACAATCATGGTCCAGCCATCTTCAGGGGTTGGGGAATAGATGGGGATAGTGAATGGGCTACACACACACAAACATAACATAACTTTGATTAGTGAACGTGATAGGCCGCTCTGAACAAATGTGTTTTGAGCGAGCACCTAAAACTATGCAAATTATGGATGGTCCTAATATCTTGGGGTAGAGCATTCTGTTATGATTAGGTAATTCAGAACCACAATGGACCTTGAAGTTCAGAGCACACAAAGTGACCTGACAATAACCAAAAGACATAGGACGAGCTCTGAGACGTGGGAACTCTGCTGACCGCAATCCCTAATCCTATCCAACCACACTAGAGGCAGCCGTGGATTGCGCCTAACGCTCCCTATGCAACTCGGCACAGCCTGAGAAACTAGCTAGGCCTAAGACAGAAAAATAAGCCTACCTTGCCTCAGAGAAATACCCCAAAGGAAAAGGCAGCCCCCCACATATAATGACTGTGAGTAGAGATGAAAATACAAACGCAGAGATGAAATAGATTTAGCAAAGTGAGGCCCAACTTACTGAACAGACCGAAGATAGGAAAGATAACTTTGCGGTCAACACAACACCCTACAAACAACCACGCAGAGGGGCAAAAAGACCCTCCGCACCGACTAACGGTACGGAGGTGCTCCCTCTGCGTCCCAGAGCTTCCAGCAAGCCAGAAAAACCAATTAAGCAAGCTGGACAGAAAATATAGCAAACAAAAATAACACAAGCAAAACTTAGCTTATGCAGAGCAGACAGGCCACAGGAGCAATCCAGGAGGAAGCAAGACCAATACTAGAACATTGACTGGAGGCCAGGAGCAAAGCACTAGGTGGAGTTAAATAGAGCAGCACCTAACGACTTCACCACATCACCTGAGGAAGGAAACTCAGAAGCCGCAGTACCACTTGTGACCACAGGAGGGTGCTCTGCCACAGAATTCACAACAGTACCCCCCCTTGAGGAGGGGTCACCGAACCCTCACCAGAGCCCCCAGGCCGACCAGGATGAGCCATATGAAAGGCACGAACAAGATCGGCAGCATGGACATCAGAGGCAAAGACCCAGGAATTATCTTCCTGACCATAACCCTTCCACTTAACCAAATACTGGAGTTTCCGTCTCGAAACACAAGAATCCAAAATCTTCTCCACAATATACTCCAACTCCCCCTCCACCAAAACCGGGGCAGGAGGATCAACAGATGGAACCATAGGTGCCACGTATCTCCGCAACAATGACCCATGGAATACGTTATGAATGGAAAAAGAATCTGGAAGGGTCAAACGAAAAGACACAGGATTCAGAACCTCAGAAATCCTATATGGACCAATGAAACGAGGCTTAAACTTAGGAGAGGAAACCTTCATAGGAATATGACGAGATGACAACCAAACCAAATCCCCAACACGAAGTCGGGGACCCACACAGCGTCTGCGATTAGCGAAACATTGAGCCTTCTCCTGGGACAAGGTCAAATTGTCCACTACATGAGTCCAAATCTGCTGTAACCTGTCCACCACCGTATCCACACCAGGACAGTCCAAAGACTCAACCTGCCCTGAAGAGAAACGAGGATGGAACCCAGAGTTGCAGAAAAACGGCGAAACCAAGGTAGCCTCTCTCAGCAAAGCCTACTCCTCCCTTCACCATCTGGTTTTTAATTACATCTATTCACACTTAGTTCCGGCCAACCCATATGTAGGCTTTGCTGAGAGAGGTGTCCATATTCACCCAAGCATGCAGACATTAACCTTCGGTAAGTGTTCACATTTGGACAGGGAGGTCAGGTACCCATCAGTTTTTTAATGAGACCACATTGACGATTGTTGATGGGCTCACACTATTTGGCCAAATTCTGTGCTAAGTGTCTCAAAAAAAAATTTTTTTCCTAATGTTCAAAAAGCAATTTTGCTATTCAAATTTCATGTATTTCATATTTGACGTGTTTTGGCATGATAGAGTGCAACCTTTTTTTGTATAACAGTCTATCTGTGTCTCTCCTTTAACATCAGGAAGCTCTGCCCCTTTTTGGGTAACTACCAAATCCCAGGACTCATTATTGGCCAACCAATCCACAGCACAGCATGGACCTACATAGCATGAACTATGCTGTTCCCGGCTACAGTCCAATAGTGCATTTGCTGCAGCCTCTTTTTTTGGCACCACCCCTATTTCAGTTACCGCCTCTTTTTGAACTCCACCTCCTTTTGGACAACTACTCCCTTTTGGCACTCCATCCCTTTTTTGACAACCATCCCTGTTTGTGTTACCACCCCCTTTTTGGGACACCACTCCCCTTTAAGGACACCACCCCACTCTGGGGTACACCCATGGACTCCCCCACGGTACTCTCAGGCCCCAGTTTGCACAGTTCACTTATATATCTCTGGGCTTGTTCTAGCCCTTTAAGAGTTTGTACGACCTGGACCACCAATGTCTTTATGACTCCTCACGTGCTCCTGCTGGCACTGCCACAGCTCCTGCTGCAGTCACCAACTGCTGGCACCTCTGGCTGCAATCACAAGCCGCTGCTGCTGCCATTGCAGCACGTGCTGCTGCAGAACCTCTTGCTGCAACTGCAGCTCTTCTCCGCAAGGCTCTGCACCACAGACTTCGTGGACCCGCCGATCCACAGCAACTCTTCGTAACCCCGCCGAGTTACAGCCATATAATCCTATAGTTGTTAATGGGTTAATAAAAGACACAGCCAGAAAAAAGTCCTTTAATAAAATAAAACAATAAACACAGTTTGCCATCTTTATTGTTCTCCTAATCCATGCGACTCCCTCGATCTCCTGTAAAAATAACAACAACAATATATCATACCTGTCCAGAATTCAGTCCCACGCCATAATCCATATCTGGGGGATATATAGTTAACAAACAGGGATGGTGCTAATGCGACCACCCTGGCTGTAAAACACTGAAGAATGAATGAGAAGCTGCCGGGATAGCATCAGTAACTAGTACCCATTGACTTGCATTGGACCTTCTACTTGTTACGAATACCCGAGTATTAGGACCTACTCGTTATGAGTATAGCGAGTCAAAATATTTCACTGCTCGCTCATCCCTAGTTCTCACCACACATCTAGATAAGTTCCATGAGGAATTTACTTTAAAAAATGGTGTCACTTGTGGGGGAGGTTTCCACTGCTTAGGCACATCAGAGACTTTCCAAACGAGACATGGCATCTGCTAATTATTTCATCAAATTTTTCATTCAAAAAGGGAAATGGTGCTTCTTCCTTTCCAAGCCTTGTTGTGCATCCAAATGGTAGTTTTCCCCCACATATGGGGTATTGGTGTACTCAGAAGAAATTGCACAACAAATTTTATGGTGCAATAGGAGAAAATACGTATGTGTGGGAAGCACCTTGAACGCTCAGGTGCTTCACAGAAGTTTATAACACTGAGCCGTGAAAAAAAAATCAAATTTTCCCCACAAAAATGTATTTAGTCCCAAATTGTGCATTTTCACTAGGGTAGCAGTTAATAATAATAATCTTTATTTATATAGCGCCAACATATTCCGCAGCGCTTTACAGTTTAACAGTTTCAAACACAAAAGTCATAAGTAACAACGTTAACAATACAATAATTAAAGCAAAATAAGATGACCCTGCTCGTGAAAGCTTACAATCTACAATGAGGAGGGGGAGATGCAAAGTACAGGTGTGTATTTACAATGATGTATTTACAATCATGGTCCAGCCATCTTCAGGGGTTGGGGAATAGATGGGGATAGTGAATGGGCTACACACACACAAACATAACATAACTTTGATTAGTGAACGTGATAGGCCGCTCTGAACAAATGTGTTTTGAGCGAGCACCTAAAACTATGCAAATTATGGATGGTCCTAATATCTTGGGGTAGAGCATTCTGTTATGATTAGGTAATTCAGAACCACAATGGACCTTGAAGTTCAGAGCACACAAAGTGACCTGACAATAACCAAAAGACATAGGACGAGCTCTGAGACGTGGGAACTCTGCTGACCGCAATCCCTAATCCTATCCAACCACACTAGAGGCAGCCGTGGATTGCGCCTAACGCTCCCTATGCAACTCGGCACAGCCTGAGAAACTAGCTAGGCCTAAGACAGAAAAATAAGCCTACCTTGCCTCAGAGAAATACCCCAAAGGAAAAGGCAGCCCCCCACATATAATGACTGTGAGTAGAGATGAAAATACAAACACAGAGATGAAATAGATTTAGCAAAGTGAGGCCCAACTTACTGAACAGACCGAAGATAGGAAAGATAACTTTGCGGTCAACACAACACCCTACAAACAACCACGCAGAGGGGCAAAAAGACCCTCCGCACCGACTAACGGTACGGAGGTGCTCCCTCTGCGTCCCAGAGCTTCCAGCAAGCCAGAAAAACCAATTAAGCAAGCTGGACAGAAAATATAGCAAACAAAAATAACACAAGCAAAACTTAGCTTATGCAGAGCAGACAGGCCACAGGAGCAATCCAGGAGGAAGCAAGACCAATACTAGAACATTGACTGGAGGCCAGGAGCAAAGCACTAGGTGGAGTTAAATAGAGCAGCACCTAACGACTTCACCACATCACCTGAGGAAGGAAACTCAGAAGCCGCAGTACCACTTGTGACCACAGGAGGGTGCTCTGCCACAGAATTCACAACAGTACCCCCCCTTGAGGAGGGGTCACCGAACCCTCACCAGAGCCCCCAGGCCGACCAGGATGAGCCATATGAAAGGCACGAACAAGATCGGCAGCATGGACATCAGAGGCAAAGACCCAGGAATTATCTTCCTGACCATAACCCTTCCACTTAACCAAATACTGGAGTTTCCGTCTCGAAACACAAGAATCCAAAATCTTCTCCACAATATACTCCAACTCCCCCTCCACCAAAACCGGGGCAGGAGGATCAACAGATGGAACCATAGGTGCCACGTATCTCCGCAACAATGACCCATGGAATACGTTATGGATGGAAAAAGAATCTGGAAGGGTCAAACGAAAAGACACAGGATTCAGAACCTCAGAAATCCTATATGGACCAATGAAACGAGGCTTAAACTTAGGAGAGGAAACCTTCATAGGAATATGACGAGATGACAACCAAACCAAATCCCCAACACGAAGTCGGGGACCCACACACCGTCTGCGATTAGCGAAACATTGAGCCTTCTCCTGGGACAAGGTCAAATTGTCCACTACATGAGTCCAAATCTGCTGTAACCTGTCCACCACCGTATCCACACCAGGACAGTACAAAGACTCAACCTGCCCTGAAGAGAAACGAGGATGGAACCCAGAGTTGCAGAAAAACGGCGAAACCAAGGTAGCCGAGCTGGCCCGATTATTAAGGGCGAACTCAGCCAAAGGCAGGAAGGACACCCAATCATCCTGATCAGCAGAAACAAAGCATCTCAGATATGTTTCCAAGGTCTGATTGGTTCGTCGGTCTGGCCATTAGTCTGAGGATGGAAAGCCGAGGAAAAAGACAAATCAATGCCCATCCTAGCACAAAAAGCTCGCCAAAACCTCGAAACAAACTGGGAACCTCTGTCAGAAACGATGTTCTCTCGAATGCCATGTAAACGAACCACATGCTGGAAGAACAATGGCACCAAATCAGAGGAGGAAGGTAATTTAGACAAGGGTACCAAATGGATCATCTTAGAGAAGCGATCACAAACCACCCAAATGACCGACATTTTTTGAGAGACGGGGAGATCCGAAATAAAATCCATAGAGATATGTGTCCAAGGCCTCTTCGGGACCGGCAAGGGCAAAAGCAACCCACTGGCATGAGAACAGCAGGGCTTAGCCCGAGCACAAATCCCACAGGACTGCACAAAAGAACGCACATCCCACGACAGAGATGGCCACCAAAAGGATCTAGCCACTAAATCTCTGGTACCAAAGATTCCAGGATGACCAGCCAACACCGAACAATGAACCTCAGAGATAACTTTATTCGTCCACCTATCAGGGACAAACAGTTTCTCCGCTGGGCAACGATCAGGTTTATTAGCCTGAAATTTTTGCAGCACCCGCCGCAAATCAGGGGAGATGGCAGACAAAATTACTCCCTCTTTGAGAATACCCGCCGGCTCAGACAAACCCAGAGAGTCGGGCACAAAACTTCTAGACAGGGCATCCGCCTTCACATTTTTAGAGCCCGGAAGGTACGAAACCACAAAGTCAAAATGGGAGAAAAACAGCGACCAACGAGCCTGTCTAGGATTCAACCGTTTGGCAGACTCGAGATAAGTCAAGTTCTTGTGATCAGTCAAGACCACCACGCGATGCTTAGCTCCTTCAAGCCAATGACGCCACTCCTCGAATGCCCACTTCATGGCCAGCAACTCTCGATTGCCAACATCATAATTTCGCTCAGCAGGCGAAAACTTCCTGGAAAAGAAGGCGCATGGTTTCATCACCGAGCAATCAGAACTTCTCTGCGACAAAACAGCCCCCGCTCCAATTTCAGAAGCATCAACCTCGACCTGGAACGGAAGCGAAACATCTGGTTGACACAACACAGGGGCAGAAGAAAAACGACGCTTTAACTCTTGAAAAGCTTCCACAGCAGCAGAAGACCAATTGACCACATCAGCACCCTTCTTGGTCAAATCGGTCAATGGTTTAGCAATACTAGAAAAATTACAGATGAAGCGACGATAAAAATTAGCAAAGCCCAGGAACTTTTGCAGACTCTTCAGAGATGTCGGCTGAGTCCAATCATAGATGGCCTGGACCTTAACAGGGTCCATCTCGATAGTAGAAGGGGAAAAAATGAACCCCAAAAATGAAACCTTCTGAACACCAAAGAGACACTTTGATCCCTTCACAAACAAAGAATTAGCACGCAGGACCTGGAACACCATTCTGACCTGCTTCACATGAGACTCCAAATCATCCGAGAAGACCAAAATATCATCCAAGTATACAATCAGGAATTTATCCAGGTAATCTCGGAAGATGTCATGCATAAAGGACTGAAACACCGATGGAGCATTGGCAAGTCCGAAAGGCATAACTAGGTACTCAAAATGGCCCTCGGCGTATTAAATGCAGTTTTCCATTCATCGACCCGCTTAATACGCACAAGATTATACGCACCACGAAGATCTATCTTGGTGAACCAACTAGCCCCCTTGATCCGAGCAAACAAATCAGATAGCAGCGGCAAGGGGTACTGAAATTTGACCGTGATTTTATTTAGAAGGCGGTAATCTATACAAGGTCTCAGCGAACCATCCTTCTTGGCCACAAAAAAGAAGCCCGCTCCCAATGGCGACGATGACGGGCGAATATGACCTTTCTCCAAGGACTCCTTCACGTAACTCCGCATAGCGGCGTGCTCAGGTACAGATAAATTAAACAGTCGACCTTTAGGAAACTTACTACCAGGAATCAAATCGATAGCACAATCACAATCCCTATGCGGAGGTAGGGCATTGGACTTGGGCTCATCAAATACATCCCGGTAATCAGACAAGAACTCTGGGACCTCAGAATGGGTGGATGACGAAATAGACAGAAATGGAACATCACCATGTACCCCCTGACAACCCCAGCTGGACACAGACATTGATTTCCAATCTAATACTGGGTTATGGACTTGTAGCCATGGCAACCCCAACACGACCACATCATGCAGATTATGCAACACCAGAAAGCGAATATCCTCCTGATGTGCAGGAGCCATGCACATGGTCAGCTGGGTCCAGTACTGAGGCTTATTCTTGGCCAAAGGCGTAGCATCAATTCCTCTCAATGGAATAGGACACTGCAAGGGCTCCAAGAAAAACTGACAACGCCTAACATACTCCAAGTCCATCAAATTCAGTGCAGCGCCTGAATCCACAAATGCCATGACAGAATAAGATGACAAAGAGCAGATCAAAGTAACGGACAAAAGAAATTTTGACTGTACCGTACCAATGGTGGCAGACCTAGCGAACCGCTCAGTGCGCTTAGGACAATCGGAGATAGCATGAGTGGAATCACCACAGTAGAAACACAGCCCATTCTGATGTCTGTTGTTGTGAATTCTGTGGCTGAATTCACTCCTGTGGTCACAAGTGGTACTGCGGCTTCTGAGCTTCCTCCCTCAGGTGTTCTGGTGAGCTCGTTGGCTGCTTCATTACTTAACTCCGCCTGATGCTGCTATCCTTGCTCCTTGTCAATGTTTCAGTGTTGGATCTGAGCTTCTCCTGATAATTCCTGTGACCTGCTGCTCTGTATAGCTAAGTGCCTTTTGCTTTTTTGTTGCTTTTTTCTGTCCAGCTTGTCTTTTGTTTTGCTGGAAGCTCTGAGACGCAAAGGGTGTACCGCCGTGCCGTTAGTTCGGCACGGTGGGTTTTTTTTTACCCCCTTTGCGTGGTTTTGCTTTAGGGTTTTTTGTAGACTGCAAAGTTCGCTTTACTGTCCTCGCTCTGTCCTAGAATATCGGGCCCTACTTTGCTGAATCTATTTCATCCCTACGTTTTGTCTTTTCATCTTACTCACAGTCATTATATGTGGGGGGCTGCATTTTCCTTTGGGGAATTTCTCTGGGGCAAGTCAGGCCTATTTTTCTATCTTCAGGCTAGCTAGTTTCTTAGGCTGTGCTGAGTTGCCTAGGTAGTTGTTAGGCGCAATCCACAGCCGCTTTTAGTTGTGTTTAGGATAGGATCAGGTGTGCAGTCTACAGAGTTTCCACGTCTCAGAGCTCGTTCTTGTATTTTTGGGTATTTGTCAGATCACTGTGTGCGCTCTGATCGCTAGCACACTGTGTTTCTGGATTGCCTTCATAACACCTGTCATTAGCAAACATAACAGTACAAGGAGCCAAACTAATGATTCTCAATAGAGGGAAAGAAAAAGTTCTGTCATCATCATTTTTTTTTTTTTTTTTCCTGCTTTGTGTTCACTTTTTTTTTTCCCCTAGACATTTGGGTGATTCTGGACACAGGTGTGGACATGAATATTCAGGGTCTGTGCTCTTCAATTGATAATCTCGTTATAAATGTACAAAAAATTCAAGATACTATTGATCAGAAATCTATGTTAGAACCAAGAATTCCTATTCCTGATTTGTTTTTTGGAGATAGAACTAAGTTTCTAAGTTTCAAAAATAATTGTAAGCTATTTCTGGCCTTGAAACCTCATTCTTCTGGTAATCCTATTCAACAGGTTTTGATTATTATTTCTTTTTTGCGCGGCGACCCTCAAGACTGGGCGTTTTCTCTTGCGCCAGGAGACCCTGCATTGAGTAGTGTCGATGCGTTTTTCCTGGCGCTCGGATTGCTGTACGATGAGCCTAATTCAGTGGATCAGGCTGAGAAAAATTTGCTGGCTTTGTGCCAGGGTCAGGATGATATAGAAGTATATTGTCAGAAATTTAGGAAATGGTCAGTACTCACTCAGTGGAATGAATCTGCGCTGGCAGCTTTGTTCAGAAAGGGTCTCTCTGAGGCTCTTAAGGATGTCATGGTGGGATTTCCTATGCCTGCTGGTTTGAATGAGTCTTTGTCTTTGGCCATTCAGATCGGTCGACGCTTGCGCGAGCGTAAATCTGTGCACCATTTGGCGGTACTGCCTGAGGTTAAACCTGAGCCTATACAGTGCGATAGGACTATTACTAGAGTTGAACGGCAGGAATACAGACGTCTGAATGGTCTGTGTTTCTACTGTCGTGATTCCACTCATGCTATTTCTGATTGTCCTAAGCGCACTAAGCGGTCCGCTAGGTCTGCCGTCATTGGTACTGTACAGTCCAAATTCCTTCTGTCCATTACCTTGATATGCTCTTTGTCGTCGTTTTCTGTCATGGCGTTTGTGGATTCGGGCGCTGCCCTGAATCTGATGGATTTGGATTATGCTAAACGTTGTGGGTTTTTCTTGGAGCCTTTGCGGTGTCCTATTCCATTGAGAGGAATTGATGCTACACCTTTGGCCAAGAATAAACCTCAATACTGGGCCCAGCTGACCATGTGCATGGCTCCTGCACATCAGGAAGTTATTCGCTTTCTGGTGTTGCATAATCTGCATGATGTGGTCGTGTTGGGGTTGCCATGGCTACAAACCCATAATCCAGTATTGGATTGGAATTCCATGTCGGTATCCAGCTGGGGTTGTCAGGGGGTACATGGTGATGTTCCATTTTTGTCGATTTCGTCATCCACCCCTTCTGAGGTCCCAGAGTTCTTGTCTGATTATCAGGATGTATTTGAAGAGCCCAAGTCCGATGCTCTACCTCCGCATAGGGATTGTGATTGTGCTATCAATTTGATTCCTGGTAGTAAATTCCCTAAAGGTCGATTAATTAATTTATCCGTGCCCGAACACGCCGCTATGCGCAGTTATGGGAAGGAATCCCTGGAGAAGGGACATATTCGCCCATCGTCATCACCACTGGGAGCAGGGTTCTTCTTTGTAGCCAAGAAGGATGGTTCGCTGAGACCGTGTATTGATTACCGCCTTCTTAATAAGATCACTGTTAAATTTCAGTATCCCTTGCCATTGTTATCTGACTTGTTTGCTCGGATTAAGGGGGCTAGTTGGTTCACTAAGATAGATCTTCGTGGTGCGTATAATCTGGTGAGAATCAGGCAAGGAGATGAATGGAAAACAGCATTCAATACGCCCGAGGGTCATTTTGAGTATCTAGTGATGCCGTTCGGACTTGCCAATGCTCCATCTGTGTTTCAGTCTTTTATGCATGACATCTTCCGTGAGTATCTGGATAAATTCCTGATTGTTTACTTGGATGACATTTTGATCTTCTCAGATGATTGGGAGTCTCATGTGAAGCAGGTCAGAATGGTTTTTCAGGTCCTGCGTGCTAACTCTTTGTTTGCGAAGGGATCAAAGTGTCTCTTCGGTGTGCAGAAAGTTTCATTTTTAGGGTTCATCTTTACCCCTTCTACTATCGAGATGGATCCAGTTAAGGTCCAAGCCATCCAGGATTGGATTCAGCCGACATCTCTGAAAAGTCTGCAAAAGTTCCTGGGCTTTGCTAATTTTTATCGTCGCTTCATCTGTAATTTTTCTAGCATTGCCAAACCATTGACCGATTTGACCAAGAAGGGTGCTGATTTGGTTAATTGGTCTTCTGCTGCTGTGGAAGCTTTTCAGGAGTTGAAGCGTCGTTTTTGTTCTGCCCCTGTGTTGTGTCAGCCAGATGTTTCTCTTCCGTTCCAGGTCGAGGTTGATGCTTCTGAGATTGGAGCAGGGGCGGTTTTGTCACAGAGAGGTTCTGATTGCTCAGTGATGAAACCATGTGCTTTCTTTTCCAGGAAGTTTTTGCCCGCTGAGCGTAATTATGATGTGGGCAATCGAGAGTTGCTGGCCATGAAGTGGGCATTCGAGGAGTGGCGTCATTGGCTTGAAGGAGCTAAGCATCGCGTGGTGGTATTGACTGATCATAAGAACTTGACTTATCTCGAGTCTGCCAAGCGCTTGAATCCTAGACAGGCCCGTTGGTCGTTATTTTTTGCCCGCTTCGACTTTGTGATTTCGTACCTTCCGGGCTCTAAAAATGTGAAGGCGGATGCTCTGTCTAGGAGTTTTGTGCCCGACTCTCCGGGTTTATCTGAGCCAGCGGGTATCCTCAAGGAGGGAGTCATTGTGTCTGCCATCTCCCCTGATTTGCGGCGGGTGCTGCAAAAATTTCAGGCGAATAAACCTGATCGTTGTCCAGCAGAGAAACTGTTCGTCCCTGATAGGTGGACTAATAAACTTATCTCTGAACTTCATTGTTCGGTGTTGGCTGGTCATCCTGGAATCTTTGGTACCAGAGAGTTAGTGGCTAGATCCTTCTGGTGGCCATCTCTGTCACGGGATGTACGTACTTTTGTGCAGTCCTGTGGGATTTGTGCTAGGGCTAAGCCCTGCTGTTCTCGTGCCAGTGGGTTGCTTTTGCCCTTGCCGGTCCCAAAGAGGCCTTGGACACATATTTCGATGGATTTCATTTCTGACCTTCCCGTTTCTCAAAAGATGTCAGTCATTTGGGTGGTCTGTGATCGCTTTTCTAAAATGGTCCATCTGGTGCCCTTGGCTAAATTGCCTTCCTCCTCTGATTTGGTACCTTTGTTCTTTCAGCATGTGGTTCGGTTGCATGGCAATCCTGAGAATATTGTTTCTGACAGAGGTTCCCAGTTTGTTTCAAGGTTTTGGCGAGCCTTTTGTGGTAGGATGGGCATTGACCTATCCTTTTCCTCGGCTTTCCATCCTCAGACTAATGGCCAGACCGAACGAACCAATCAGACCTTGGAAACATATCTGAGATGTTTTGTTTCTGCTGACCAGGATGATTGGGTGTCCTTTTTGCCGTTGGCTGAGTTCGCCCTTAATAATCGGGCCAGCTCGGCTACCTTGGTTTCTCCATTTTTTTGCAATTCTGGGTTCCATCCTCGTTTCTCTTCAGGACAGGTTGAGTCTTCGGACTGTCCTGGTGTGGATTCTGTGGTGGATAGGTTGCAGCAGATCTGGACTCAGGTAGTGGACAATTTGATCTTGTCCCAGGAGAAAGCTCAACTTTTCGCTAATCGCAGACGCCGTGTGGGTCCCCGACTTCGTGTTGGGGATCTGGTTTGGTTATCTTCTCGTCATATTCCTATGAAGGTTTCCTCTCCTAAATTTAAACCTCGTTTTATTGGTCCGTATAGGATTTCTGAGGTTCTCAGTCCTGTGTCTTTTCGTTTGACCCTCCCAGACTCCTTTTCCATACATAATGTATTCCATAGGTCGTTGTTGCGGAGATACGTGGCACCTATGGTTCCATCTGTTGAGCCTCCTGCCCCGGTTTTGGTGGAGGGGGAATTGGAGTATATTGTGGAGAAGATTTTGGATTCTCGTGTTTCTAGACGGAAATTCCAGTATCTGGTTAAATGGAAGGGTTATGCTCAGGAAGATAATTCCTGGGTTTTTGCCTCTGATGTTCATGCTTCCGATCTTGTTCGTGCCTTTCATGCGGCTCATCCTGGTCGGCCTGGGGGCTCTGGTGAGGGTTCGGTGACCCCTCCTCAAGGGGGGGGTACTGTTGTGAATTCTGTGGCTGAATTCACTCCTGTGGTCACAAGTGGTACTGCGGCTTCTGAGCTTCCTCCCTCAGGTGTTCTGGTGAGCTCGTTGGCTGCTTCATTACTTAACTCCGCCTGATGCTGCTATCCTTGCTCCTTGTCAATGTTTCAGTGTTGGATCTGAGCTTCTCCTGATTATTCCTGTGACCTGCTGCTCTGTATAGCTAAGTGCCTTTTGCTTTTTTGTTGCTTTTTTCTGTCCAGCTTGTCTTTTGTTTTGCTGGAAGCTCTGAGACGCAAAGGGTGTACCGCCGTGCCGTTAGTTCGGCACGGTGGGTTTTTTTTTACCCCCTTTGCGTGGTTTTGCTTTAGGGTTTTTTGTAGACTGCAAAGTTCGCTTTACTGTCCTCGCTCTGTCCTAGAATATCGGGCCCCACTTTGCTGAATCTATTTCATCCCTACGTTTTGTCTTTTCATCTTACTCACAGTCATTATATGTGGGGGGCTGCATTTTCCTTTGGGGAATTTCTCTGGGGCAAGTCAGGCCTATTTTTCTATCTTCAGGCTAGCTAGTTTCTTAGGCTGTGCCGAGTTGCCTAGGTAGTTGTTAGGCGCAATCCACAGCCGCTTTTAGTTGTGTTTAGGATAGGATCAGGTGTGCAGTCTACAGAGTTTCCACGTCTCAGAGCTCGTTCTTGTATTTTTGGGTATTTGTCAGATCACTGTGTGCGCTCTGATCGCTAGCACACTGTGTTTCTGGATTGCCTTCATAACACCTGTCATTAGCAAACATAACAGTCTGTGTTCTTGCCGTTCAACTCTGGTCAAAGTCCTATCGCACTGCATAGGCTCAGGTTTATGCTCGGATACCGCCAAATGGTGCACAGATTTACGCTCACGCAAGCGTCGACCGATCTGAATGGCCAAAGACATAGACTCATTCAGACCAGCAGGCATGGGAAATCCCACCATGACATCCTTAAGGGCTTCAGAGAGACCCTTTCTGAAAATAACTGCCAGCGCACCTTCATTCCATTGAGTGAGCATGGACCACTTTCTAAACTTCTGACAATAAATCTCTATCTCATCCTGACCCTGACACAGAGCCAGCAAATTTTTCTCTGCCTGATCCACCGAATTAGGTTCATCGTACAGCAATCCGAGCGCCAGGAAAAACGCATCAATATTACATAATGCAGGATCTCCTGGCGCAAGGGAAAATGCCCAGTCTTGAGGGTCGGCACGTAATAAAGAAATAATGATCCTAACTTGTTGAACTGGGTCACCAGAGGAGTGAGGTTTCAAAGCCAGAAACAGTTTACAATTATTTTTGAAACTCAGAAATTTATCTCTATCTCCAGAAAACAAATCAGGAATAGGAATTCTTGGTTCTAACATAGAATTCTGAACCACAAAGTCTTGAATATTTTGTACTCTTGCAGTGAGATGATCCACACATGAAGACAGACCTTTAATGTCCATCACTACACCTGTGTCCTGAACCACCCAAATGTCTAGGGGAAAAAAAAGGCAAAACACAGTGCAAAGAAAAAAAAATGGTCTCAGAACTTCTTTTTTCCCTCTATTGAGAAGCATTAGTACTTTGGGCCTCCAGTACTGTTATGATTAGGCAATTCAGAACCACAATGGACCTTGAAGTTCAGAGCACACAAAGTGACCTGACAATAACCAAAAGACATAGGACGAGCTCTGAGACGTGGGAACTCTGCTGACCGCAATCCCTAATCCTATCCAACCACACTAGAGGCAGCCGTGGATTGCGCCTAACGCTCCCTATGCAACTCGGCACAGCCTGAGAAACTAGCTAGGCCTAAGATAGAAAAATAAGCCTACCTTGCCTCAGAGAAATACCCCAAAGGAAAAGGCAGCCCCCCACATATAATGACTGTGAGTAGATATGAAAATACAAACGCAGAGATGAAATAGATTTAGCAAAGTGAGGCCCAACTTACTGAACAGACCGAAGATAGGAAAGATAACTTTGCGGTCAACACAAAACCCTACAAACAACCACGCAGAGGGGCAAAAAGACCCTCCGCACCGACTAACGGTACGGAGGTGCTCCCTCTGCGTCCCAGAGCTTCCAGCAAGCCAGAAAAACCAATTAAGCAAGCTGGACAGAAAAAATAGCAAACAAAAATAACACAAGCAAAACTTAGCTTATGCAGAGCAGACAGGCCACAGGAATGATCCAGGAGGAAGCAAGACCAATACTAGAACATTGACTGGATGCCAGGAGCAAAGCACTAGGTGGAGTTAAATAGAGCAGCACCTAACGACTTCACCACATCACCTGAGGAAGGAAACTCAGAAGCCGCAGTACCACTTGTGACCACAGGAGGGAGCTCTGCCACAGAATTCACAACAACATTCCAGAGGATTGGCGCAGCACGGGAGAAGTCTTGGAGTCGGGAGTGGGAGGTACGGATTAGTGCAGAGGTTAATCGAAAGTCATTTGCAGAGCGCAGTGGTCTGTTAGGCTGATAGACAGAAATGAGGGAGGAGATGTAAGGGGGTGCCGCACTGTGGAGAGCTTTGTGGGTAAGAACAAGTACTTTGAATTGTATCCTGTAATGAATGGGTAGCCAGTGTAACGACTGGTGAAGAGCGGACGCGTCCGAGTAACGATTAGCCAGATGGACGACCCTGGCTGCTGCATTAAGGATGGACTGGAGAGGGGAAAGTCGAGTGAGGGGGAGGCCAATTAATAGAGCGTTACAGTAGTCCAGGCGGGAGTGGATCAGGGCGACAGTGAGGGTTTTAGCCGTCTCCATGGTGAGAAAAGGGCGGATTCTAGAGATGTTCTTTAGGTGTAAGCGGCACGAGCGGGCAATAGATTGTATATGGGAGGTGAAGGAGAGATCGGAGTCAAACATAACACCCAGACAGCGCACCTGCTGCCGGGGTGTTATTATGGTGCCACCTGTTAGGGGTCGAGTTCCCGCTTCTGCACAGGGGGAATCTCGAGCCACTTCCGCTGCGGTCTCCCATTCTTGTCCAGCCGCAGTGGAGCCTGCTCAGCAAGGACGTCGGTCCCAGCGTCTTGCTCATTCTCACTCTGTTCTGAGAGTTAGTGCTGCTTCTCCAGTCTCTGCCATTAAAGTCAGTGCTGGTCAGCAGCGAGCGGACTTCTCTGGGACTAAGTCCTTGTCTGCATGTACTGAGCATGCCCAGCGTAAGGTCTCCCGTTGGAGATCGAGGGTCATGTGCTCAGGCTCTGCAGCACATTCCATTGGTCCTCTTGGCAGGTCCTAGAAGGGCAAAAGTGCTGTGGCCACTTCCTGTGCTGCTGCTATATAAACTGCGCATGACCGCACGGCCATGCGCTAGTATTGTCTAACAATTGCTAATGTGTGTATGTTGTGAGTGCAAGTCGTCCTTGGAAACCCCTACCCTAGTGAATGTCTGTTCGCGGAAGGTGTATGGCTGCTACCTAGCGCCCGACTTAGCCTACAGCACTAAACACACATCTCAGCGTCCTGTAGCTGTGCCTGCCAGTACGGCGCCGTGCGCCTGCCTTGCGCTTTCCATACCCGAGTCTGGGTGGTTAGTGGCGTCCGTTAGTGCGGCATCGTTCGCACTCTTGTGCACTTATATTTCTTTAGGTTCTCTACACACCCAGTTGCGGTGTTACGCCAGCAAGGGTCTAATCGGGCTCCAATCCCTTCTGGGGTTAAGTCCGCTGACCACTTGCTCGCGCACTAGTGCGGTACTGCGGTCCTGTGAATTAACAGGATCGCTTTCTTCACGCTGGGTGAGGTTTAACCCACGCGTGTATCCTTTAGTGTACCGCCATATTGTCCGTCTTGCTAGCTGCAGGGTCTTTTACCTGCACGGTGGACCTCGGACTGCGAACGCACCTAGTTTCTTACCATCTATACTTGGTGCGTTCCGCCAGTCCTTAACACCACCCACAGAGAGGGAAATGTCAGATTTAGGGAGGTTAGTAGATGGTGGGAGCAGAAGAAGTTCAGTTTTGGAAAGGTTGAGTTTCAGATAGAGATCGGACATGATGTTGGAGACTGCGGACAGACAGTCAGTGACGTTCTGTAGTACAGTGGGGGTAAGGTCAGGGGATGATGTATATAGTTGTGTGTCGTCGGCATAAAGATGGTACTGAAAGCCAAATCTGCTGATGGTCTGTCCAATTGGGGCCGTGTAGAGAGAGAACAGAAGGAGGCCAAGGACTGAGCCCTGAGGTACCCCAACAGTGAGAGGAAGAGGAGATAAAGTGGAGCCAGAGAACAGAACACTGAAGGAGCGGTCAGAAAGGTAGGAGGAGAACCAGGAGAGAGCAGTGTCCTTAATGCCTAGTGACTGGAGCCTAGAGAGAAGGAGAGGGTGGTCAACAGTGTCAAAAGCTGCAGAAAGGTCGAGAAGAATGAGCAGAGAGTGGTCACCATTACGTTTTGCTGTCAGAAGGTCATTGGTCACTTTGATGAGTGCAGTTTCTGTCGAAATTTGGTGGCCGGAAACCGGACTGTGAAGGGTCTAGGAGGGAGTGAGTGGAGAGGTAACGGGTAAGGCGGGAGTATATCAGGCGCTCCAAGAGTTTAGAGATGAAGGGGAGATTGGAGACCGGTCTGTAGTTTCACAGGGTCTGGAGGAGAGGAGACTCTCCTTCAGGCCCTGGGATCCATATTGATGTTAAAAATAAAGAATAAAGATAAAAAACATTGATATATACTCACCCTTGGACGGGCCCTGGATCACAGCGCTGCTAGCGTCTCCCTCTGTTTCTCAGAATGTGGTGAGTGAAGGACCTTCGATGACATCGCAGTCACATGAGCGGTCAGGTGACTGGTCACATGAGCGGTCAGGTGACTGGTCACCTGACCGCTCATGTGACCGCGACGTCACTTAAGGTCCTTCATTCACCACATTCTAAGGAACAGAGGGAGACGGTAGCAGCGCTGTGATCCAGGGCCCATCCGAGGGTGAGTATATCCATGTATTTTATTTTTATTCTTTATTTTTTACATGAATATGGATCCCAGGGCCTGAAGGAGAGTCTCCTCTCCTCCAGACCCTGGGAACCACACGCCGAAATGCAGGATCGCTCCCTGCACATGCCGTACCCAGCGCATAAGACGACCCCTGACTTTTGGGACAATTTTTAGGGGTCAAAAAGTCGTCTTATATGCCGGGAAATACGGTATATATAAGTTCCATGAGAGGTCTAGTTTCCAAATTGGTGTCACTTGTGGGGCATTTCTACTATGAAGACTCAACAGGGGCTCTCTAAAGTGACATGGCATCTGCCAATTATTCCAGCAAATTTTGCATTCAAAAGTCAAATGGCGCTCCTTCCCTTCCAAGCTCTGGTAATAGTTTCCCCACATATAGGGTATTCTCAGGAGAAATTGTGCAACAAATTGCCTGGGGGTTCAAGGTGCTCACAACACATCTAGATAGGTTCCCTAAGTGGTCTAGTTTCCAAAATGGTGTAACTCATGGGCGATTTCTACTATTTAGGTACCTCAGTGGCTCTCCAAAAGCAACATGGCGTCCATCAAATATTCCAGCAAATTTTACATTCAAAAAGTCAAATGACGCTCCTTCTCTTCCAAGCCCTAATGTGTGCCCAAACAGTGGTTTTTCCCCAAGTATGGGGTATCAATATACTCAGGAGAAATTGCACAACAAATTTTGAGGTCCATGTTTTCCTTGTTTTCCATGTTTCCTGTTACCCTTAAAAAATAAAAGATTAGGGTTTAAATATTTTTGTGCCAAAGTTTAGTGTTCATTTTTTCCTTCCACATTCCAAAAATTCCTGTGAAGCACCTGAAGGGTTAATAAACTTCTTGAATGTGATTTTGAGCACCTTGAGGGGTGAAGTTTTTAGAATGGTGTCACTTTTGGGTATTTTCTATCATATAGACCCCTCAGAGTCACTTTAAATGTAATGTGGTCCCCAAAAAAATGGTTTTGTAAATTTTGTTAGAAAAATTAGAAATAGCTGGTCAAGTTTTAACTCGTATAACTTTCTAACAAAGAAAAAATTATGGTAAAAAATTGAGCTGATGTAAAGTATACACATGGGAAATGTTATTTATTAACTATTTTTTTGTGATATAACTCTCTGATTTAAGGGCATAATAAATAAAGTTAAAAACATTGCTTAAGTTTCCAATTTTTTTCCAAATTTCCATTTTTTTCACAAATAACCACAAGTCATATTGGAAACATTTTGCCACTATCATGAAGTACAATATGTCACAAAAAAATTCTCAGAATCAATGGGATCCATTGAAGCGTTCCAGAGTAAGTACTTCAAAAAGTAACATCGGTCAGAATTGTAAAATTTGGCCTGGTCTTTAATGTGCATAAACTCTTGGGGAGTGTAAAGGGGTTTAAAAAAAATGTTAAAAATGCTTGGCATTAATGGTTAAAAAAGACCCCAGGTTATCAATAGGGAATTAAAGGGAAAATGACTATAGCTTTAAAAAAAAAAAACAAATATATGACACCAGTTTTGATACAAATTACCTCGTTCTAGACCTATTTGGCATGTTATATTATGAAGAAATCATGGCTTAGCTGAAATAGAGGCGTGGCGTATCCAAGAAGGAACATGGCTTAGCTGAAATAGAGGTGTGTCCTTTCAGGGAGAGAGCATGGCTTAAGGTACCGTTACACTAAACGATTTACCAACGATCACGACCAGCGATACGACCTGGCCGTGATTGTTGGTAAGTCGTTGTGTGGTCACTGGAGAGCTGTCACACAGACAGCTCTCCGGCGACCAACGATGCCGAAGTCCCCGGGTAACCGGGGTAAACATCGGGTTACTAAGCGCAGGGCCGCGCTTAGTAACCCGATGTTTACCCTGGTTACCATTGTAAATGTAAAAAAAAAAACAGTACATACTTACATTCCGGTGTCTGTCACGTCCCCCGCCGTCACCTTCCCGCACTGACTGTCAGCGCCGGCCGGCCGTAAAGCAGAGCACAGAGGTGATGTCATGACGTCACCGCTGTGCTCTGCTTTACGGCCGGCCGGCGCTGACACAGTCAGTGCGGGAAGGTGACAGCGGGGGACGTGACAGACACCAGAATGTAAGTATGTACTGTTTTTTTTTTACATTTACAATGGTAACCAGGGTAAACATCGGGTTACTAAGCGCGGCTCTGCACTTAGTAACCCGATGTTTACCTTGGTTACAAGTGAACACATAGCTGGATTGGCATCACACACGCTGATCTAGCGATGAAATAAAGTTCTGGCCTTCTAGCTCCAACCAGCGATGTCATAGCAGGATCCTGATCGCTGCTGTGTGTCAAAAACAACGAGATCGCTATCCAGGATGCTGCAAAGTCACGGATCGCTATCGTTATCGTTCAAAAGTTGCTCAGTGTGAAGGTACCTTTAGCTGAAATAGAGGCATAGAGTATAAGGACAGGAGCATAGCTTAGCTCAAATAGAGGTGTGGTGTATCAGGGAAGGAGCTTGGCTTAGCTAAAATAGAGGCATGGTGTATCAGGGAAAGCATATGACTTAGCTGAAAATAAGCTGTGGTGCTTCAGGGAGGTAGCATAGCTTAGTTTAAAAACAGGTGAGGTGCATCAGGGAAGGAACATCGCCTAGCAGAAAAAAATGCATGGTGCATCAAGGAGGGAGCATGGCTAAGTTGAAAAATAAGTGTGTGTATCAGAGAAGAAGCATGGCTTGGGTTAAAGGCGGCGTCGCTTAAAATGATGCAATGTTTGTCAGAATCTTCACTCACATCATTGAGTTAATAGGAAGGTAGCCAAAAAGAATGTAAAAAAGCAAACCCTTATTCTCACCTCTCATGTTACAGGTCTGCATTTATTTACTGCACTCTAAACCATTTGCTTTCTTCATTCTGTAGTTTTTGTTTTTCAGTAAAACGGTGAATTTAAAAATAAACATGCATGGTCTAACAATAGTATCACCTGGGAATAATAGCTTGGCATAACACATTGTTTTACTCTGTTGCATATGGCAATAGTACCCTCAGTAGCGTTTTGTTCTAGCTAATTGAGATAATAGAGGATGTGAGGAGTCATAAAATTGTTTCATGGTCCTTCAGTCAAAGCTGTATAGCTCTGTGGTAGATAAATGATTGTGATGCAGTATTGCCGTTGATTGACCTTGATTATGTGAGGTTACGTCTGCATGGAGAAACAGAGAAAAGCATTCAACATCAAAATGTTATGTAGAAACAAAGCAGATATCTGTGTAACAGGCGGCTTGTATTGGCAGCTCTCAGAGACGTAGCTAGGGTTTTTATTCAGGGGGCACGAAGCTTCTGAGTGGGCCCCGGTAACCAGGTTACCTTGATTACAGCTGGGTGATGCACCCTAATAGTGGAGGAGAACCTCAGCAGATGACTGCGCTGTTGCTGAAAATAATCTCTATATACAGTTCATATTTATTTGGACAGAGACAACATTTTTGTAATTTTGGTTATAGACATTACCACAATGAATTTTAAACAAAACAATTCAGATGCAGTTGAAGTTCAGACTTTCAGCTTTAATTTGAGCGTATCCACATTAAAATTAGATGAAGGGTTTAGGAGTTTCAGCTCCTTAACATGTGCCACCCTGTTTGTAAAGGGACCAAAAGTAATTGAACAGATTCAATAATTTCAAATAAAATGTTCATTTTTAGCACTTGGTTGAAAACCCTTTGTTGGCAATGACTGCCTGAAGTATTGAACTCCTGGACATCACCAGACGCTGTGTTTCCTCCTTTTTGATGCTCTGCCAAGCCTTCACTGCGGTGGTTTTCAGTTGCTGTTTGTTTGTGGGCCTTTCTGTCTGAAGTTTAGTCTTTATCAAGTGAAATGCATGCTCAATTGGGTTGAGATCAGGTGACTGACTTGGCCATTCTAGAATATTCCACTTCTTTGCTTTAATAAACTCCTGGGTTGCTTTGGCTTTATGTTTTGGGTCATTGTCCATCTGTAGTATGAGACGACGACCAATCAGTTTGGCTGCATTTGGCTGGATCTGAGCACACAGTATGTCTCTTAATACCTCAGAATTCATTTGGCTGCTTCTGCCCTGTGTCACATCATTAATAAACCCTAGTGACCCAGTGCCACTGGGAGCCATGGATGCCCAAGCCATCACACTGCCTCCGCCGTGTTTTACAGATGATGTGGTATGCTTTGAATCTTGAGCTGTACCACACCTTCGCCATACTTTTCTCTTTCCATCATTCTGGTAGAGGTTGATCTTGGTTTCATCTGTCCAAAGAATGTTCTTCCATAACTGTGCTGGCTTTTTTAGATGTTTTTAGCAAAGTCCAGTCTAGCCTTTTTATTCTTGATGCTTATGAGTGACTTGCACCGTGCAATGAGCCCTCTGTATTTACTTTAATGCAGTCTTCTCTTTATGGTAGATTTGGATACTGATACACCTACCTCCTGGAGAGTGTTGTTCACTTGGTTGGCTGTTGTGAAGGGGTTTCTCTTCACCATGGAGATTATTCTGCGATCATCCACCACTGTTGTCTTCCGTGGGCGCCCAGGTCTTTTTGCATTGATGAGTTCACCAGTGCTTTCTTTCTTTCTCGGGATGTACCAAACTGTAGATTTTGACACTCCTAATATTGTAGCAATTTCTTGGATTGGTTTTTTCTGTTTTTGCAGCTTAAGGATGGCGTGTTTCACCTGCATGGAGAGCTCATTTGACCGAATGTTTACTTCAAAGCAAAACCTTCCAAATGCAAGCACCACACCTCAAATTAACTCCAGGCCTTTTATCTGCTTAATTGAGAATGACATAACGAAGGGATTGCCTACACCTGTCCATGAAATAGCCTTGGAGTCAATTGTCCAATTACTTTTGGTCCCTTTAAAAACAGGGTGGCACATGTTAAGGAGCTGAAACTCCTAAATCCTTCATCCAATTTTAATGTGGATACCCTCAAATGAAAGCTGAAAGTCTGAACTTCAACTGCATCTGAATTGTTTTGTTTAAAATTCATTGTGGTTATGTCTATAACCAAAATTAGAAAAATGTTGTCTCTGTCCAAATATATATGGACCTAACTGTAAAGACCAATAGTGATATTACCGCCATATGGTCAGTGGTAGATACCAGTCTTACAGAACATATAAGAGATCACAGCACAGTTACAGATAATGACTTACTGACATTCTTTCTGATGGAATCATTCATTTTTTCTGTCTTTTCCATCTGGTCCAGACTGACATGACAACTTCTTCCAGCAACGACTCGGCTGCAGAGATTACAACAAAGACACGTTTCACTTCTCATATTCCAGCCCCATCACCATCTATTCCCAACCTGCACAAATTCCTCATCCTGCTGATATCCCAATACTGAGCCATTGCTGCCGTATGTGTCGCTATTACTGCTACTGCTGTGTGGTTCTCTGTGCCTTCTAAATTCTAAAGCACCCCTCTATAATATAGTAATGTCGGGTGCAAGTGCCCTAGAAAACAGTGCCCATATTTTGCCCCCTAGAAAGTAATAATGCCCTGTGTGCCCCTTTGATAGTCACAGTAACCTGAGTTCCCTTATAACAATAAGTGCCCACTTTATATTTAATAATGTCCTGAGTCTCCCCCCTGTACAGCTCCCCTATACACAGTATGATGCTCTCTTATGCATAGTATAATGACCCCTCACTGTATAGTACCACACACAGAGTATATTGACTCCTTAGTAGCCCCCAAACTGTTTGATGGCTCCAACACTGTAAGATGACCCCCTCACTGTAATCTCCACACAGTATGATGGCCCCTAGATAGCCTCCATATAGTATAATGCACCAGATAGTCCTCAATATAGGATAATGCACTACACATATGCCTCCACATAGTATAATGCACCAGATAGTCCAAAATATAGTATAATGCACCCCCTATAGGCCTTCATATAGTATATTGCACTCCCCATAAGCCTTCATATAGTATAATGCACTCCCCACAGGCCTTAATATAGCATATTGCACACCCATAGGACTTCATATAGCATAATGCACTCCCCATAGGCCTACTTTATATTGTATAATGCACCCCCATAGGCAGATGCTATAGCAGAAGGTAACCCCCATACACAGACTCTATAGCATAAGGCAGCCCCCATAGGGAGACTCTATAGCATAAGGCAGCCCCATAGGCAGACTCTATAGCATAAGGCAGCACCCATAGGCAGACATTGTAGTATAAGGAAGCCCTAATAGGTAGAGTCTGTACTATATGACAGCCCCCCATAGGCAGACTCTGTAGTATAAAACCCCCCATAGGCAGACTCTGCATTATAAGGAAGCCCCCAGAGGCAGACCCTGTAATATAAGGCAGCCCCACAAAGGCAGACTCTGTAGTATAAGGCACACCTTTCCATAGGAAGACTCTGTAGTATAAGGCAGACCCCCCATAGGCAGACTTTGTAGTATAAGGCAGAACCCCTCATAGGCAGACTCTGTAGCATAAGACAGAAACCCCATAGGCAGACTCTGTAGTATAAGGCAGACACCCCATAGGCAGGCTCTGTAGAATAAGGCAGACCCGCATAGACAGATCTGTAGTATAAAGCAGACCCCCATAGGCAGACTCTGTAGTGTAAAGCAGACCCCCAAAGGCAGAATCTGTACTATCAGGCAGATGCCTGTAGGCAGACTCTAGTGTGAGGCAGACCGTCAATAGGCAGACTCTGTAGTATAAGGCAGACCCCCCACAGGCAGACTCTGTAGTATAAGGCAGACCCCCTGTTAGAATCTGTTTTGTTTTTACCATCCGCCATCTTGTTGTGGTTTTTTGGCTGCTGGTCTTTTTCCCTTGGTGCTGGGTTGTCTTAGGTCATGTGATTGTATCACCCTTTATTATCCAGCACCTGCCTCACATTGCTTGCTTGGACAACAGTGTTAATCCGCTAGAGTTCTGGCTAAGTGCTTTGATAGCTTTCTGTGTTGGATTTTATGCAGTTCTGGGACCTTTGGTTCTGTTATCTTTAGTTTCTGTTTTCAGTTGATTTCTGCAGCCTTCTCTGTGTTTCCTATTAGGACGTGACCTGTTTTTTATACCCAGTCCTTAGATCTTTTAGGGCAGGGGTCCCCAACTCCAGTCCTCAAGGCCCACCAACAGGTCATGTTTTCAGAATTTCCTTTGCATTGCACAGGTGATGCAATTATTATCTGGGCAAGACTAAGGAAATCCTGAAAACATGACATGTTGGTGGGCCTTGAGGACTGGAGTTGGGGACCCCTGTTTTAGGGACCTCCTTCCCCTTATCTATAGGTCTTCACTGAGTTTAACCTAGGATCGCCGGTGGGTCTATTTGCAAGGAATGGGTCGCCCACTCCATCATAGGGTATCAGCCTAGTCCCAGTGCAGTGTCAGTTTTCCCTTTTTTATCCTAGTTCTGTGCTGCAGTTCCGTAACAGTTTGTCCAGCCACACATATAAAAAAAAAATCCTGGATTCTTTCAATATGTGCAATGTCCAGGAACTTGCTCAACGCTTGCAAGGGTTAACTTCGGAAGTAGCCAACCTGCAACAGCACGTGAGTAATTACTCTGGAGCACGCTCTGAAGAACCTAAGGTAGGATTACCTGAGTTAGTTCTGGTAAACGGCAGAAATTTTTACAATTAAAAATGCATTTTTACTATATATTCGGCTTAGACCCAGATCCTCAGGGAGTGAATTACAGCGTGTTGGGATTATTATGTCTTTGTTGCGAAGTGAACCACAAATCTGGGAATTTTCATTACATCCTGATGATCCTTGTTTGACATTAGTAGAAGCATTTTTTTCTGCTAGGGGGTTGTTATATGAAGATCCTCATCGGGTCACGTCAGCTGAGGCAGAGCTCAGTCGGCTTAAACAGGGTTCTGTTGATGCTAAGAGGTATTGCACCCTGTTCAGACGATGGTCTGCAGAGGTCAGGTGGAATGACAAAGCGCTCAAGAGTCAGTTTTTAGCAGGTTTGAGTGAAAGAGTTAAAGATTTGCTCATTGCATATCCTTCACCTGATACTTTGGAAACTGCTATGCAGTTAGCTATCCATGTGGATAGAAGATTGAGAGGCAGACAAAATGAAGGGAAGGCTCTTATAATGCTGGACCAAGTCTTTCAGGATAGCCCCGTCAACAGCGGGGAACCGATGCAGGAGAGGGAGAAGAGGTTTTCTGAAGGGCTATGCTTGTATTGTGGTAAGTTTGACCATTTTATTTAGCAAAAAAAAAGGTCAGTAGGAGTAACACTCTAGTTTGTATTGCGTTTTTACAGTCTGCAGGAGTTTTTTTTCCTGGTAATACCACATATCATGGTCATTCCATTGATTTTCAGGTAATGGTGGTTTGTGGTTCTGCACTTAATTTGATTGATCAACAATTCCTAGACAAATATAAGTTTGATGCTGAACCATTGTCATCTCCTATTCCTGTTGTGGCTATTGATAACACTCCTCTGGAACATGGGTGTATTTCTCGAAAGGTTACCGGGTTCCCATTTATTGTGAATATGGAACATCAGGAGTGTATAGACTTGTATGTCCTTACTAAATTACCTTGACCAGTTGTCCTGGGTTTACCCTGGTTAAAAATGCACAATCCTTTGCTAGACTGGTCGTCTAGTACTATAAGGTCCTGTGGTCAGGGTTGTTATGGTAATTGTTGTAATGTTCACATTGCTGCTGTTGTGAAGAAGGAGCTACCCGAAGCCATTTAGGATTTATGGAGGGTATTTTCAGAGATTGAGTCGCTAGCTCTACCACCCCATAGAGATTACGACTGTGCTATTGAGTTTGTCCCAGTTGCCACGCTTCCTAAGGGTCGTTTATTTAATCTGATGATTAAATAGGGGAGGGAGACCTTAAAGGAATATCTACAGACTAGTTTAGCTGCAGGTCGCATAAGACCTTCTAAGCCTTCTGTGGCTGTAGGATTCTTTTTTGTTAAAAAGGAGGATGGGGCCTTAGGCCGTGTCTGGATTTTTGGGAGATTAATAAGATCACTGTGTGCAATCCTTACCCGTTGCCGCTAATTCCGGATTTGTTTAACCCTCCGTCACATACAATATTCGGACTAACGAGTTCACATACAATGTGCCTGTCAGGCGCCTGCTGGAAAAATACCTATAATATCTAATGTTTGCAATTTCAGTGCTCTAAAAGTGATCAGTGACCTTCATAGGGATGTAACAAAAGAGACTACACATAATCAGTTGCAAAAAAAAACATTTACTTAACAAAACTAATAACTATGAAATACAAACTTTTCAAAACTCCCGCCAAATAGTCTCCAGTTCGACTCTCTCAAAAAAATGTACAAAGAAAATTTTTGAACACAAACTTAATTTTAAGGTACCTTAAGTACTATTAAAAACATATTCAATCAGAAGTAGATGCTGAGGTTTCCCCAGAAAAGTCACACTTGCAGAGCAAATAGCAAGAATTACACACCATTTTTGCATGTGTCAGGCAAATTGCTTTATGACATTTGAGACATTCATAATTTGAAAGCCTTGGCAGGTGGTGCATCTCCTTCTTTTGTGAGGTGGTGCAGATGGTGACTTTTCACCATCATCTTCTGGGCGGAACCTTTTGAGCTGAACTTGAAGGCGAGAGGGGATACCGATTGTTTTCACGCTTCTCCTGTGTAGCTCTCCAAGTACTAGTTCATGGGCCAATTTTTTCAGATACAATCGTCTACGGAGTGGTTCAAGCTTGTTTTCAAGATAAATTACTTGTGAATTTATACCACCCAAATTCAACATAGCAAAAAATATGACCATTGGCCAGCGTTTGATGTTTCTGCTGACGTTGAAAGTGGAGCACATCTGATCTGCTGTATCCACACCCCCTTTGGTGGCATTGTAAAATGTAATTATCTCCGGGTTTTTTTCTGCCCCAGTCCCAGGATCGATGGCAGCATCATCATGAAGTGTTGATAGAAGAAGTACGTTTTTTCTGGAATGGCTTCTTGTTCCATTTAGTATTTTTATCTTTTCCAATATAATATGATCCAACTTCTTCATCCTCACCACTGTCACCATCTTGCTCTGTTTCAGAATCCAGGACACATTCTTCCACCTCATCATGAGAATCAATCTCACTTTCCTCTCCTAAATCCTCATTCAGTGTGAGGTCTCTATCATCTAACAGCATGTTTGTTACTTCCTCAACATCAAGTTGTTTGGATAAATTGTACACTTTCCTCTCCATTTCAGCAGATAATCTGAAGCAAGAGAAGGAATATGTTAGGGAACTACTGTATATGCCTGAGCAGCACACTTTCTTTTATAAAATCTCCCTTATTTCTATGAAATATCCTCACATTTTGTGCTATACATTCATAAAATAAGCTAAATAAACTATTGTGATGAATAAAAACATAAAATACCAACCTTACTGAATGTGACGTATTCACATACAATGAGCCTGAGAGATCTGTGCAGCTATATCCTCTCCCCTGAAGCTCTGAAATCCAACTGTGATATCAGGTTTCACAGACCTTCAAGAGACAGGAGACTACCTGGAGGGGGGGGTTTCCTCACAATCTGGTGAGGAAGGAGAAATGAAAGTAAAAGAGAAGCGCCTGTCAGATCAGTTGTATGTGATGGAGGGGTTAACCAACTAACTGAAGCGAATATAATTTGCTGCGGGTGAAGGAGGGCGATGAATAGAAGACAGCCGTTAATACCCCGGAAGGTAATTTTGAGTGTCTGGTGATGCCTTTTGGCCTTACTAATGCGCCTGCGTTTTTTCAAAATTTCCTTAATAACATTCTGAAGTCGTTGATCTGTAGGAGTGTTATTGTTTATTTGGATGATATTTTGATCTATTCACCTGATCTGGAGTTGCATTGGCAGAGAGTCCACGAAGTTCTACAGATTTTGAGCAAAAACTCACTCTTTGCTAAATTGGAGAAGTGCAAGTTTGCGGTACAGAAAATGAGTTTTTTGGGGTACCTTGTCTACAGTGATGGGTTTGAGATGGACTCCAGCAGTGCTGGATTGCCCTAGGCCTGAATGTCTGAAGTCGGTTCAGAGATTTTTAGGGTTTGCTATTTATTACAGAAAATTCATAAATAATTTTTCTATGATCGCTAAACCTATAACTGGTCTCACCAAGAAGGGTTCTAATACTGTACAATGGTCCTCTGAGGCTGTTAAGGCTTTTGAGCATCTCAAGGAGAGGATTAGCTCTGCTCCTGTTTTGATCCAGACAGATGAGACCAAGCCATTTCTGGTAGAGGTTGATGCCTCTTCAGTAGGTGTGGGGGCAGTTCTGGCCCAGGAGGGAGAGGATGGGGTGCATCCCTGTGCTTTCTTTTCTAAAAAAGTTTCGGAGAATGAGCTCAACTGTGATGTTGGGAACAGAGAGTTGCTGGCTATGAAACTCGATTTTGAGCATTGGCGACATTTTTTGGAGGGGGCTAGACATCCGATACAGGTTTTTACTGATCATAAGAATCTGATATATCTGGATGCTGCTAAACGTTTGAATGCCCGTCAAGCTAGGTGGGCACTGTTTTTTGCCCGGTTTCATTTCTCCGTCACAAATATCCCTGGGACAAAGAATGTTAAAGCGGATGCTTTGTCTCGTAGTTTCTCTCCAGCAGTTAATACTGAGAAGGAGGAATGTAATTTTCAGAGAAGGGTGGTGGTGGCAGCATTGGGTTCTGATTTGAAGAGTAGCATCCTACAGGCCCAGAATGCTGCACCAACTAACACTCTGTATGGTAAATTATTTCTGCCTAGAGCTTTGCGGAGAGCTTTGTTTGCTGAATGTCATGAGTCTCAGTTGGCAAGTCATCCAGGGATTTTTCGGAAACGAGAAAGTCGATCGTTTGAAGTTTCTGGTGGCCAGAGTGGCAAAGAAAAATCATCAAGTGGGTGCATCAGTGTACTGTGTGCGCTAGGTCGAAGGCCGAACATGCCCCGATTGCAGGGTTGCTGTGCCCTTTGGAAGTTCCTAGTTCGCTATGGTCCCATCTTGCTATGGATTTTATCACCGATCTGACGGTCTCTGAGGGTTTTTCTATCATCTGGGTTGTTGTGGACCGTTTTAGTAAGATGTGTCATCTGGTCCCATTTAATAAATTACCCTGCACCAAAACTCTAGCTAAGGCATTTGTGAAAGAGATTGTCAGGCTACATGGGGTTCCCACGGACATTGCTTCCAATAAAGGACCAGAGTTTGTGGCTCGCTTTTGGCGTGCTTTTTGTGACAGATTAAAGGTTCATTTGTCATTTTTGTCAGGTTATCATCTGGAGTCCAATAGACAGACCGAAAGGAAGAACCAGAATGTCGAGCAGTTTTTAAGATGTTTTGTAGCAGACAATCAGGAGATGTGGTCGGAATATCTACCACTAGCTGAGTTTGCTCTTAATAATCATACATCTTCCTTAGCTGAGTGTTCTCCTTTTTTTTGCTGTACAGGGAGGCATCCATCTTTCGGTCCATTTTCAAAGATTGGGGCAGCAGTGCCTGAGGAGGAGAGTTTTCCTGGAAATTTGGACAGGGTTTGGACCATTGTACTTCATAATCTGAAAGAGGCAAATAGGAGGTCAAAGAAATATTTTTGACAAGAAAAGAAGGGAGGCGTTGTTTGCAGTTGAGGACATGGTCTGGTTGTCCTCTAGAAATCTGCGTTTGAAGATCCCTTCTAAACCACTGGGACCTAAGTTTGTAGGACCCTTCAAAGTGGTTCAGGTTGTCAACTCGGCAGCAGTGAGATTAGACATCCCCACGTCCTGGAGAATTAATTCAGCTTTTCAAGTATCTTTACTGAAGAACGTTGACAAACCAGATATGGAGGCGATGCCGACTGTTCCCCCAGCTGAAGAGGATGGCAAGTTTGAGATTTCATGCATTTTAAATTCCAGGTGGCACTGAGGAAGCTTGCACGTCTCGTGTCCTGGAAGGGTTTCGGTCCCAAGGATAATTCCTGGGTGAAAGCTGGGGACATCTCGGCCTCAAGGCTGATTAAGGCTTTTCACAGGAGATTTCCGAATAAGGCTCAGCCAAGAGGATCCAAAGGATCCTTGTAAAAGCGGAGGTACTGTTAGAATCTGATTTGTTTTGACCATCCGCCATCTTGTTGTGGTTTTCTGGCTGCTGGTCCTTTTTCCCTGGTGCTGGGTTGTCTTAGGTCATGTGATTGTATCACCCGTTATTACCCAGCACCTGCCTCCCATTCCTTGCTGGACAACAGTGTTAATCCACTAGAGTTCTGGCTGGTGCTTTGATAGCTTTCTGTGTTGGATTTTATGCAGTTCTGGGTCCTCTGGTTCTGCTATATTTAGATTCTGTTTTCAGTTGGTTTCTGCAGCCTTCTCTGTGTTTCCTATTAGGAGGTGACCTGTTTTTTAAACTCAGTCCTTAGATCTTTTAGGGACCTCCTTCCCCTTATCTATAGGTCTTCACTGAGTTTAACCTAGGATCATCGCTGGGTCTATTCGCAAGGAATAGGTCACCCACTCCATTGTAGGGTATCAGCCTAGTCTCAGTGCAGTGTCAGTTTTCCCCTTTCTATCCTAGTTATGTACTGCAGTTCCATAACACCCCCACAGGCAGATTCTGTAATATAAGGCAGACCCCCCCATATGCATACTCTGTAGTATTAGCCAGACCTCCCATAGGCAGACTCTGTAGTATAATGTAGACCCCCCATAGGCAGACTTTATAGTTTAAGGCAGACCCCATAGGTAGACTCTGTAGTATAAGGCAGACCCCCATAGGCAGACTCTGTAGTATAATGCAGACCCCCCATAGGCAGACTTTATAGTTTAATGCAGACCCCATAGGTAGACTCTGTAGTATAAGGCAGACCCCCCATAGGCAGACTCTTTAGTGTAAGGCAGACCCCCTCAATGGCAGACTCTGTAGTATGTAAGTCCGCAAGGACAGGGTCCTCTCCCCTCTGTACCAGTCTGTCATTATAATTTTTATTACTGTAAATGATATCTGTAACTTTGTATGTAACCCCTTCTCATGTACAGCACCATGGAATTAATGGTGCTATATAAATAAATCATAATAAATAATAATAATAAGGCAGACCCCTCATAGGCAGACTCTGTAGTATAAGGCAGACCCCCCTTAGGCAGACTCTGTAGTATAAGGCAAATCCCCCATAGACAGACACTGTAGTATAAGGGAGACCCCCATAGGCAGACTCTGTAGTATAAGGTAGATTCCCCCATAGGCACACTCTGTATTATAAGGCAACCCCCCCCATAGGCAGACTCTGTAGTATAAAGCAGCCCCCATAAAAATAAATAAATACTCACCTCTCTTCCTCCTGGTTCCTCCGCTGCTCCGAGCGCCCACACATCTCTGGACCCTGGGCGCCGAGCAGTGACATCATCGTGCCCGCTGTCAGTGCCGGCATCGGTGATGTCAGACGCTGACAGGGGGATGATGGGAGAATGAGCATAGCACTCCTTCTCACATCAATGCGGTCAGCTGTGTCGGCATGTAGCCAATACGGCTGAACCTGCGATGACAGGCGGGGAGTCCACTGCTGGCACCGGACCCCCCTGCCTGCTGGGGGGGCCCCAAAGCGGCCGGGTAGCCGAACAGGGAGATCAATTCTCCCTGCTCTGCGGCAGAATGTATCTGTATCGGTACGAATGTGTACACGCTGATAGTTACAGTAGCGTAGCTCCGAGTGGGCCCCCTCAGAGCGCAGGGCCCGGGGTTCCCACACCTTCTGCCCCTCCTCCCCCGTAGCTATGCTACTGGGCAGCTCCTTATTTCTAATTTAACAACCTAAGAGCATATCAAACAAGACAGAGATCATGTTGAAGTCATCGTTTTCCAGAATTTAGAGGTTGTCCACCTTTGGGAACAATTTATTTTCTCACTTAAACGCGTGCATTTTGACTAAAAATCATTTTTGTAACTGGGTTTCACTAAAACCTTTACACCATTTGGCTTCTGTAATCTAGTAAATTGCTAGCTTCAGAAAGGGTTAACTGCTAATCTGTGAGAAAGCTCATTCTAAGGCCACATGCACACCTTGAGTGATTGGTGAGTTTTTTACCTCATTAAAATTGTAATCAAAAATCAGCAGTGGTGAATAATACAGAAGTGGTGATGTGTTTCTATTATTCTTTTCCTCTGCTGTTCCCACTCCTGGTTTTGGCCTACAAATAACGAGGTAAAAAACTCCCATATACTCAATGTGTGTGTAAGCAGTTTGCGGGATGCAGTGACACAAGGGAGGCAGAGCAAGGGTTAACAGTATAACAGTTTAATTGAAACAATAGGGGAACTCCTCACAGGGAGATAAATAGTTAAGTTGAAAAGAGAAATTGCAAAGTATTAGCAGTCCAATTATCAAACTTATCATGTTCTTAGGTTCCTCAGCTGCAGATGATCCATTGGGGGTTGTAGTAGTAACAATGGCCGGAGTAGTGTCCGCAGATATGGTCCTGCAAATAACATCCAACTTCTGGCGGCAGCGGGCTGTCATCAGTATTACCCGCTGAGCCCCTAGTCCACAAGCCTGTGCAGCTGAAGCAAAGAGAGCTGCAGAAATCCCAGTGTCAGGCGTGGGCTGCTGCGCTATGACCAGCAGAGGGGAATGCAACTCAATGTCCCGCAGCTGTCCCATGTTTCTATGCACGAGCGCGGTCTTGCTTTTTTGAAGGGCACATGGCGCTCTCCACTCACACTCTCCCGCTCAAGTGCCCAGAGGATGACGGATGCAGTATGGCGCAGTGCAGATGCTCGGGGTGCGGAGCATGCTGCTCACCCTCTTGCACTCTCCCTGACGGCGGGAAGATGACTGCTGCTTTTGGCTCTGTTTCCGGTTTAAACACACCCCTTCTTCACGGTTCATGGGGCCTGTCTGTTCCCCTATTCCTTCCCCCGGGCAACATGGGACGCAGCCGCGACAGTTCCTGACCCGGCTCAATACAGGTACCCGCAGCCCGGTTCTACTCCTTAGGCTACTTTCACACTAGCGTCGGAATCTCCCCGTCGCAATGCGTCGGGCAGAGATTCCGACGCTAGCGTTTGACGCACTGCACAATGGGTGCAGCGGATGCATTTCTCCGGCGCATCCGCTGCCCCTTTGTGAGGTGCGGGGAGGTGGGGCAAAAGCGGTCCGTCAGGAGGAAAAAATGTTACATGTAATGTTTTTTGCTCCCGGCGGTCCGTCACAACACGGCGCAACCGTCGCACGACGGTTGCGACGTGTGGCAAAGCGTCGCAATGCGTCGCTAATGTTAATCTATGGGGCAAAAACGCATCCTGCAAACAACTTTACAGGATGCGTTTTTTGCCATAAATGACGCATTGCGACGTCTGGCAAAAAACGCCAGTGTGAAAGTAGCCTTACATGTGAACGTGGCCTTAACTCTTTTTTAGGTATCTTTTTAGAGCAAAGTTGAATGTGCAGGTACACAAAGAGCCTGTATTTGGTGAGTTTTTTACCTTAGTATTTGTAAGTCTATTCCTGGAGAGGACATTTTATTGCAATGTTGCGACGGCAAAAAAACATAATTCTGCATTTTGATTTTTATCTCTCAATACGTTGTTATCCAATTGGATTAATTTACTTTATATTTTGATAGACTGGACATTTCTGAATGCAGCAATACCAAATATGTGCTTTGTTTATTTTGAATGGGGCAAAAGGGGGATGATTTGAACTTTTATTTTTAACTTTTTAAAATATTTTTTAAAACTTTTTTTAGTTTTCACTGGCTACAATAGTCCCCCTAAGGCCGGCTTCACACTTGCGAGTTTTACGGACATAAGAGAGCAGAAACTACGTCCGTAAAACTCGCAAAAAATACGGCACAATTATTCTCTATGCCCCTGCTCCTATCTGCTGTATTTTACTGATCAGTATTATATGGCTTTCTACGGCCGTACAAAATCGCAGCATGCTGCGTTTGTCACCGTACTGCGCAAGAAATACGCCAATGAAAGTCTATGGAAGCGTGAAAAATACGGATTTCACACGGACAAGCAGTGTGACTTGCGAGAAATACGCAGCGCTGTTAGAGAGAAAAGCCGGTAATTCAGTGCGGTGTACAGTAAAATCACACTGACAGCTTACAGTCCAATAGGTAGAATAAATGTGTACACATAGAATAGGTATATATATATATATATATGTCAGTGAGACACATATATGTATATATATTAATATTTATTCCAGCGCTATACAGCTTGAAAGCCGGTAATTCAATTACCGGCTTTTTCTTTCTCCTTCCTAAAAGCCGACATGATTTGAGACATGGTTTACATACAGTAAACCATGTCTTCTCTCCATTTTTTTTGCAGATTCCACACTACTAATGTCAGTAGTGTGTATCTGCAAAATGTGGCCGTTCTAGCTCTTAAAATAAAGGGTTAAATGGCGGAAAAAATTGGCGTGGGCTCCCGCGCAATTTTCTCCGCCAGAGTAGTAAAGCCAGTGACTGAGGGCAGATATTAACCCCTTCCCGACCTGTGACACAGCGTATGCGTCATGAAAGTCGGTGCCAATCCGACCTGTGACGCATATGCTGTGTCACAGAAAGATCGCGTCCCTGCAGATCGGGTGAAAGGGTTAACTCCCATTTCACCCGATCTGCAGGGACAGGGGGAGTGGTAGTTTAGCCCAGGGGGGGTGGCTTCACCCCCTCGTGGCTACGATCGCTCTGATTGGCTGTTGAAAGTGAAACTGCCAATCAGAGCGATTTGTAATATTTCACCTAAAAAAATGGTGAAATATTACAATCCAGCCATGGCCGATGCTGCAATATCATCGGCCATGGCTGGAAATACTAATGTGCCCCCACCCCACCCCTCCGATCGCCCCCCCAGCCCCCCGATCTGTGGCCCGCTCCCCTCCGTCCTGTGCTCCGCTCCCCCGTCCTCCTGTCCGCTCCCCCGTGCTCCAATCACACCCCCCCGTGCTCCAATCAAACCCCCCCGCACTCCGATCCCCCCCCGTGCTCCGAACCACCCCCCCTGCACACCGATCCCCCCCCCCTGCACACCGATCCACCCGCCCGCACACCGATCACTCTCCCCCATGCTCCGATCCCTCCCCCCCCGTGCTCCGACGCCCCCCCGTGCCCTGATCTCCCCCCCCTGTGCCCTGATCTCCCCCCCTTATACTTACCGATCCTGGCGGGGTCCGTCAGTCTTCTTCCCCGAGCGCCGCCATGTTCCAAAATGGCGGGCGCATGCGCAGTGCGCCCGCCGAATCTGCCGGCCGGCAGATTCGTTCCAATGTGAATTTTGATCACTGTGATATAATCTATCACAGTGGTCAAAATAAAAAAACAGTAAATGACCCCCCCATTTGTCCCCCATAGATAGGGACAATAATAAAATAAAGAATTTTTTTTTTTTTTCACTAAGGTTGGAGTTAGAACTAGGGTTAGGGTTAGGGGTAGGGTTAGGGGTAGGGTTAGGGTTAGGGTTAGGGTTAGGGGTAGGGGTAGGGGTAGGGGTAGGGGTAGGGTTAGGGGTAGGGGTAGGGGTAGGGTTAGGGGTAGGGTTAGGGGTAGGGGTAGGGGTAGGGTTAGGGGTAGGGTTAGGGTTAGGGTTTCGGTATGTGCACACGTATTCTGGTCCTCTGCGGATTTTTCTGCAGCGGATTTGATAAATCCGCAGTGCTAAACCGCTGCGGATTTATGGCAGATTTACCGCGGTTTTTCTGCGCATTTCACTGCGGTTTTACAACTGCGATTTTCTATTGGAGCAGTTGTAAAACCGCTGTGGAATCCGCAGAAAGAAGTGACATGCTGCGGAATGTAAACCGCTGCGTTTCCGTGCAGTTTTTCCGCAGCATGTGTACAGCGATTTTTGTTTCCCATAGGTTTACATTGAAATGTAAACTCATGGGAAACTGCTGCGGATCCGCAGCGTTTTCCAAAGCGTGTGCACATACCTTTAGAATTAGGCTATGTGCACACGGTGCGGATTTGGCTGCGGATCCGCAGCGGATTGGCCGCTGCGGATCCGCAGCAGTGTTCCATCAGGTTTACAGTACCATGTAAACCTATGGAAAACCAAATCCGCTGTGCCCATGGTGCGGAAAATACCGCACGAAAACGCTGCGTTGTATTTTCCGCAGCATGTCAATTCTTTGTGCGGATTCCGCAGCGTTTTACACCTATTCCTCAATAGGAATCCGCAGGTGAAATCCGCAGGTAAAACGCAGTGCCTTTTACCCGCGGATTTTTCAAAAATGGTGCGGAAAAATCTCACACGAATCCGCAACGTGGGTACATAGCCTTAGGGTTAGGGTTGGGTTGGAATTAGGGTTGTGGTTAGGGTTAGGGGTGTGTTGGGGTTAGGGTTGTGGTTAGGGGTGTGTTGCGGTTAGGGTTGTGGTTAGGGTTACGGCTACAGTTGGGATAAGGGTTAGGGGTGTGTTGGCGTAAGAATTGAGGGGTTTCCACTGTTTAGGCACATCAGGGGGTCTCCAAACGCAACATGGCGCCACCATTGATTCCAGCCAATCTTTTATTCAAAAAGTCAAATGGTGCTCCTTCCCTTCCGAGCCCCGACGTGTGCCCAAACAGTGGTTTACCCCCACATATGGGGTATCAGTGTACTCAGGACAAACTGGGCAACAATTACTGGGGTCCAATTTCTCCTGTTACCCTTGAGAAAATAAAAAATTGCTTGCTAAAACATCATTTTTGAGGAAAGTAAAATGATTTTTTATTTTCACGGCTCTGCGTTGTAAACGTCTGTGAAGCACTTGGGGGTTCAAAGTGCTCACCACATATCTAGATAAGTTCCTTGGGGGGTCTAGTTTCCAAAATGGGGTCACTTGTGGGGGGTTTCTACTGTTTAGGCACACCAGGGGCTCTGCAAACGCAACGTGACGCCCGCAGACCATTCCATCAAAGTCTGCATTTCAAAACGTCACTACTTGACTTCCGAGCCCCGACATGTGCCCAAACAGTGGTTTACCCCCACATATGGGGTATCAGCGTACTCAGGACAAACTGGGCAACAATTACTGGGGTCCAATTTCTCCTGTTACCCTTGAGAAAATAAAAAATTGCTTGCTAAAACATCATTTTTGAGGAAAGTAAAATGATTTTTTATTTTCACGGCTCTGCGTTGTAAACGTCTGTGAAGCACTTGGGGGTTCAAAGTGCTCACCACATATCTAGATAAGTTCCTTGGGGGGTCTAGTTTCCAAAATGGGGTCACTTGTGGGGGGTTTCTACTGTTTAGGCACACCAGGGGCTCTGCAAACGCAACGTGACGCCCGCAGACCATTCCATCAAAGTCTGCATTTCAAAACGTCACTACTTGACTTCCGAGCCCCGACATGTGCCCAAACAGTGGTTTACCCCCACATATGGGGTATCAGCGTACTCAGGACAAACTGGGCAACAATTACTGGGGTCCAATTTCTCCTGTTACCCTTGAGAAAATAAAAAATTGCTTGCTAAAACATCATTTTTGAGGAAAGAAAAATGATTTTTTATTTTCACGGCTCTGCGTTGTAAACGTCTGTGAAGCACTTGGGGGTTCAAAGTGCTCACCACATATCTAGATAAGTTCCTTGGGGGGTCTAGTTTCCAAAATGGGGTCACTTGTGGGGGGTTTCTACTGTTTAGGCACACCAGGGGCTCTGCAAACGCAACGTGACGCCCGCAGACCATTCCATCAAAGTCTGCATTTCAAAAGTCACTACTTCCCTTCTGAGCCCCGACGTGTGCCCAAACAGTGGTTTACCCCCACATATGGGGTATCAGCGTACTCAGGAGAAACTGGACAACAACTTTTGGGGTCCAATTTCTCCTGTAACCCTTGGGAAAATAAAAAATTCTGGGCTAAAAAATTATTTTTGAGGAAAGAAAACGTATTTATTATTTTCACTGCTCTGTGTTATAAACTTCTGTGAAGCACTTGGGGGTTCAAAGTGCTCACCTCACATCTAGATAAGTTCCTTTCGGGGTCTAGTTTCTAAAATGGGGTCACTTGTGGGGGGTTTCTACTGTTTAGCCACATCAGGGGCTCTGCAAACGCAACGTAACGCCCGCAGAGCATTCCATCAAAGTCTGCATTTCAAAATGTCACTACTTGACTTTCGAGCCCCGACATGTGCCCAAACTGTGGTTTACCCCCACATATGGGGTATCAGCGTACTCAGGAGAAACTGTACAACAACTTTTGGGGTCAAATTTCTCCTGTTACCCTTGGGAAAATAATAAATTGCAGGCTAAAAGATCATTTTAGAGAAAATAAAATTTTTATTTTATTTTCATGGCTCTGCGTTATAAACTTCTGTGAAGCACTTGGAAGTTCAAAGTCCTCACCACACATCTAGATTAGTTCCTTTGGGGGTCTAGTTTCCAAAATGGGGTCATATGTGGGGGATCTCCAATGTTTAGGCACACAGGGGCTCTCCAAACGTGACATGGTGTCCGCTAATGATTGGAGCTAATTTTCCATTTAAAAAGCCAATTGGCGTGCCTTCCCTTCCGAGCCCTGCCGTGCGCCCAAACAGTGGTTTACCCCCACATATGGGGTATCAGCGTACTCAGGACAAACTGGACAACAACATTTGCGGTCCAATTTCTCCTATTACCCTTGGCAAAATAGGAAATTCCAGGCTAAAAATCATTTTTGAGGAAAGAAAAATTATTTTTTATTTTCATGGCTCTGCATTATAAACTTCTGTGAAGCACCTGGGGGTTTAAAGTGCTCAATATGCATCTAGATAAGTTCCTTGGGGGGTCTAGTTTCCAAAATGGGGTCACTTGTGGGGGAGCTCCAATGCATAGGCACACAGGGGCTCTCTAAACGCGACATGGTGTCCGCTAACAATTGGAGCTAATTTTCCATTCAAAAAGTCAAATGGCGCGCCTTCCCTTCCGAGCCCTGCCGTGTGCCCAAACAGTGGTTTACCCCCACATATGAGGTATCGGCGTACTCTGGAGAAATTGCCCAACAAATTTTAGGATTCATTTTATCCTATTGCCCATGTGAAAATGAAAAACTGAGGCGAAAAGAATTTTTTTGTGAAAAAAAAAAGTACTTTTTCATTTTTACAGATCAATTTGTGAAGCACCTGAGGGTTTAAAGTGCTCAATATGCATCTAGATAAGTTCCTTGGGGGGTCTAGTTTCCAAAATGGGGTCATTTGTGGGGGAGCTCCAATGTTTAGGCACACGGGGGCTCTCCAAACACGACATGGTGTCCGCTAACGATGGAGATAATTTTTCATTCAAAGAGTCAAATGGCGCTCCTTCCCTTCCGAACCTTACCATGTGCCCAAACAGTGGTTTACCTCCACATGTGAGGTATTGGTGTACTCATGAGAAATTGCCCAACAAATTTTAGGATCCATTTTATCCTGTTGCCCATGTGAAAATGAAAAAAATTGAGGCTAAAAGAATTTTTTTGTGAAAAAAAAGTACTTTTTCATTTTTACGGATCAATTTGTGAAGCCCCCGGGGGTTCAAAGTTCTCACTATGCATCTAGATAAGTTCCTTGGGGCGTCTAGTTTCCAAAATGGGGTCACGTGTGGGGGAGCTCCAATTTTTAGGCACACGGGGGCTCTCCAAACGTGACATGGTGTCCGCTAAAGAGTGGAGCCAATTTTTCATTCAAAAAGTCAAATGGCGCTCCTTCCCTTCCAAGCCCTGCCGTGCGCCCAAACATTGGTTTACCCCCACATATGAGGTATCAGCGTACTCAGGACAAATTGGACAACAACTTTCGTGGTTCAGTTTCTCCTTGTACCATTGGGAAAATAAAAAAAATGTTGCTAAAAGATAATTTTTGTGACTAAAAAGTTAAATGTTCATTTTTTCCTTCCATGTTGCTTCTGCTGCTGTGAAGCACCTGAAGGGTTAAAAAACTTCTGGAATGTGGGTTTGAGTACCTTGAGGGGTGCATTTTTTAGAATGGTGTCACTTTTGGGTATTTTCATCCATATAGACCCCTCAAACTGACTTCAAATGTGAGGTGGTCCCTAAAAAAAATGGTTTTGTAAATTTCGTTGTAAAAATGAGAAATCGCTGGTCAAATTTTAACTCTTATAACTTCCTAGCAAAAAAAAATGTTGTTTCCAAAATTGTGCTGGTGTAAAGTATACATGTGGGAAATGTTATTTATTAACTATTTTGTGTCACATAACTCTCTGGTTTAACAGAATAAAAATTCAAAATGTGAAAATTGCGAAATTTTCAAAATTTTCGCCAAATTTCCGTTTTTATCACAAATAAACGCAGAATTTATTGACCTAAATTTACCACTAACATGAAGCCCAATATGTCACGAAAAAACAATCTCAGAACCGCTAGGATCCGTTGAAGCGTTCCTGAGTTATTACCTCATAAAGGGACACTGGTCAGAATTGCAAAAAACGGCCAGGTCATTAAGGTCAAAATAGGCTGGGTCATGAAGGGGTTAATAGCCTGGAGAGGGTCCATGGTTATTGGCCCCCCCCTGGCTAAAAATATCTGCCCCCAGCCACCCCAGAAAAGGCACATCTGGAAGATGCGCCTATTCTGGCACTTGGCCACTCTCTTCCCATTCCCGTGTAGCGGTGGGATATGGGGTAATGAAGGGTTAATGCCACCTTGCTATTGTAAGGTGACATTAAGCCTAATTAATAATGGAGAGGCGTCAATTATGACACCTATCCATTATTAATCCAATTGAATGAAAGGGTTAAATAAAACACAAACACAATATTTAAAATTATTTTAATGAAATAAAAACAATGGTTGTTGGAGTATTTTATTCTACGCCCAATCCAATCACTGAAGACCCTCGTTCTGTGAAAGAAAAAACATAATAAACCAACAATATACTTACCCTCCGCAGATCTGTAACGTCCAACGATGTAAATCCTTCTGAAGGGGTTAAAACATTTTGCAGCAAGGAGCTTTGCTAATGCAGGCTGCTCCTCGCTGCAAAACCCCGGGGAATGAGTCTAAAAATAGATCAATGAGCTATATTTAGCTTCATTTGCGGTGAGGCGCCCTCTGCTGGATGTTCATAGATCGTGGGAAATTTCCTAGAAAGCTCCCAGGCTTTCTAGGCAAGTTCCCACGATCTATAAACAGCCAGCAGAGGGCGCCTCACCGCAAATGAAGCTAAATATAGCTCATTGATCTATATTTAGACTCATTCCCCGGGGTTTTGCAGCGAGGAGCAGCCTGCATTAGCAAAGCTCCTTGCTGCAAAATGTTTTAAACCCTTCAGAAGGATTTACATCGTTGGACGTTACAGATCTGCGGAGGGTAAGTATATTGTTGGTTTATTATGTTTTTTCTTTCACAGAACGAGGGTCTTCAGTGATTGGATTGGGCGTAGAATAAAATACTCCAACAACCATTGTTTTTATTTCATTAAAATAATTTTAAATAATGTGTTTGTGTTTTATTTAACCCTTTCATTCAATTGGATTAATAATGGATAGGTGTCATAATTGACGCCTCTCCATTATTAATTAGGCTTAATGTCACCTTACAATAGCAAGGTGGCATTAACCCTTCATTACCCCATATCCCACCGCTACACGGGAATGGGAAGAGAGTGGCCAAGTGCCAGAATAGGCGCATCTTCCAGATGTGCCTTTTCTGGGGTGGCTGGGGGCAGATATTTTTAGCCAGGGGGGGGCCAATAACCATGGACCCTCTCCAGGCTATTAATATCTGCCCTCAGTCACTGGCTTTACTACTCTGGCGGAGAAAATTGCGCGGGAGCCCACGCCAATTTTTTCCGCCATTTAACCCTTTATTTTAAGAGCTAGAACGGCCAAATTTTGCAGATACACACTACTGACATTAGTAGTGTGGAATCTGCAAAAAAAATGGAGAGAAGACATGGTTTGCTGTATGTAAACCATGTCTCAAATCATGTCGGCTTTTAGGAAGGAGAAAGAAAAAGCCGGTAATTGAATTACCGGCTTTCAAGCTGTATAGCGCTGGAATAAATATTAATATATATACATATATGTGTCTAATGACATATATATATATATATATATATATATATATATATATATATATATATATACATATATATATATATATATATATATAGACAGTATATATATTTTTTTTTTCTTTTTGGGACACATGGATCATTTCTATAGCGGTATGTTGGTTTTGCAAGCCTGCGAGAAAACCACGCAGTACGGATGCCATACGGATTACATACGGAGGATGCCATGCGCAAAAAACGCTGACACACCCTGCCTACGGAGGAGCTACGGACCACTATTTTCGGGACATTTCAGCGTATTACGGCCGTAATATACGGACCATATTTTCATACGCTGAGTGTGAAGCCGGCCTAAGACACTTGTAGCTGTGATCGTCTGATCGCCTGTGCTATGCATAGCAATGCTTCAACCAAGCTATATGTAGCAGAAGGCTGGAGTCATTCTGCTGCGAGTGGGAGTCGAGTGTCCTGCTACTGTGTTCCAATTCTCTTGCACAGAGAGGACCGGAGTACAGCTGCGGGAGAGGCGGATAAATTAATTTCTCAATCTCCTCTGCTGTCTGCATCAGCGTATACCGCACCACACTTGGGTGATATCCGAGTGCTGTGCGTTGTGTCAGACTTATATTGGTGCAAGGGAGCCAAGTATCGCTGCCAATCGCAGCATGCTGCGATTGTTCTCGCATGCTGATTCGGCATGAGAACATATTTGCAGATCTGAGCGGCACCATATCGTAACAATGGGCCGAGTGCTATGTGATGTTTTATCGCATAGCACTCGGCCATGTCATGCGGTAGTGTGACTCTGGCCTAAATCCTAATCAGGGCCAGTTTAAGGCAAAGTGGGACCCTAAGTGTATAATGGGGTCCCAAATGCTAACATATTGCACATCACACAGAAGTATTTCGGTTGTATTTAGGCTGAACTGGATGGACAAATGTCTTTTTTCGGCCTTACTAACTATGTTACTATGTTACTATGTTACTATGTTACATGCGCTGAGTTCGCGCCGCTAAATGATTGTGATCGACAATATTGAAATCATTCAACATTTGTTTCCCGGCCTCTTTCTACCGTCTGACAAAGAATGATGGGGACAGAATGATCACTAACAGATCACCATACAGTATCATGTTATTAGCAGCATATCTACAGTTTACACCGGCGATGTACCGGCATAAACAATCCAGTCACTCGATTAATATGCAGCATTTTGCTTGTTTAGTATAATACACCCAATAGTCCTCCATATATTATAATGTGCATCACAGTTCTGCATATTGTAAAATGCACACCGCATAGTCCTCTATATAATATAATATGCTTCATAGTCCTCCACATAGTATAATACACTCCTCATAGTCCTCCATATATTAAAATACACTGCTCAGTCCTCCACATAGTATAATACATTCCTCATAGTGCTCCATATAGTATAATGCACCGCCATAATCATCCAGGTAGTACAATTCACTTCTCATAGTACAATGCACCCCATAGTGCTTCATAGTATAATGTATTCCCCATAGTCCTCGACACAGTATAATGCAGCCCACATATAGTATAATGCAGCCACCCCATAGAGCATAATGCAGCCACCCCACAGAGTATAATGGTATAATGCAACCACCCCACAGAGTATAATGTAACCCCCCATAGAATATAATGCAGCCCCCCTCATATAATATAATGTAGCCCCCTCATAGAGTATGATGCAATCACTCCCTCATAGAATATAAATATAATACAGCCCCCATAGAATATAATGTAGCCCCGAATAGAATATAATACAGCGCACCTCCCTATAAAATATAATGTAGCCCCATCAAAGAGTATGATGCAATCCTCCCTCATACAATCTAATACAGCCTCCCATAGAATATAATGTAGCCCGCATAGAATATAATACAGCCCACCTCCCTATAGTACACATTGTAGCCCTCATAGAATATAATGTACCCCCCCATAGTATATACCACAGCCCGCATAGTATATAACACAGTCTGCATAGTATATAGCTCTGCCCAAACAGTATATAGTACAGCCTGCATAGTATATAACAGAGCCCGCATAGTATATAGCACAGCTCGCATGAAAAAGCTAAGAGGTTGAAATCCACCATGTCCAATTTGTTGGCCACGGAAATGCTGCATTTGCGCATGGTAGATAAAGACATTTCCGAAAGTTGATGGCTGTCACAGTCCCCTAGTAATAGTTAACCAGTTGCAATTACTTTTCTAAGAAAGCTGTGCCTGTGCTATAACAGCATGTTGCAGGCAACATCACCCATTCTTTGACTAAATCTATGTCTGCTAGGGTGCATTTCACTACAGACATTTGGACGAGTAAGCATGGCCAAAGGCGTTACATCTCACTGACTGGGCACTGGGTGACTCTGGTGGCTGTGGGGGTAAGCGCTGCTCCACAAGTCATGGAATCCCCAAGGCTTGCAGGACAAACCTCTATATTTAACACTTCCTCCTCTATCTGCCTTAACCCCTTCCTGACTTATGACCCAGCGTATGCATCATGAAAGTCAGTGCCAATCCGACCTGTGACGCAGCGTATGCATCATGGTGGGTTCACGTTCCTGCAGTTCGGGTGAAAGAGTTAACTGAAATTTCACCCGACTCGCAGGAATAGGGGCACTTGTACTTGAGCCCAGGGGGGATGGCTTTGCCCCCCCATGGCTATGATCGCTCTGGTGACCACTTTGTCACCACCATCCATATCTGATTGGAGCTAGCGTCCATGTGATGCCACCTCTCCATTCAGATGTGGAGGGGCAGAGTAAACCATGACTGCCTAGCTGTCCAGCTTCATGCCGTCCATGGAAGCTGAACAGCGAGGTGCCTGCTTGATGCCCTGCCACATACTCACCGCGATTGCCGCCACCATCATCACCACCACCACCATCATTGCCGCTACCAGGCAGTGCCCTCTGCTGCCCTCCACTCCCCCCACCATTTTCTCCCTTCCCCTGCCCCGGTGATCACCCCCTGATCACCCCTATGCTCCTGCTGGCTCCATCTGCTGCTGCTGCATCTCCTCCCCTGTGCCTGACAGCCCCCTCCTGCCCCCCAGTGATCAACCCCCTGATCGCCCCCCTGCCCCGCTGATCTCCCTCTGCCCTGCTGATCTACCCCCTGCCCCACTGATCTGCCCCCTGCCTCACAGATCTCACCCCTGCCTCGCTGATCTCCCCCTGCCCTGCTGATCTCTCCTGCCCTTCAGATCTCCCCTCTGCCCCGCTGATCTTCTCCTGTCCCACTGATCTCCTTTCTGCCCCGCTGATCTGCCCCCTGCCCTGCTGATCTCCCCCCAGCCCTACTGATCTCCCTCCCTGCCCCGTGGATCTCCCCCTGCCCCACTGATCTGCCCCCTGCCCCGCTGATCGGCCTCTTGTCCCGCTGATCTGCCCCCTGCCTCTCTGATCTGCACCGCTGACCTGTCCCCTGCCCCGCTGATCTGCCTCCTGCCTCGCTGATCTGCCCCCTGCCCTGCTGATCGCCCCCTGACCTGGTGATCTCCCCCGCCCCGGTGATCGCCCCCTGCCCCACTGATCTGCCCACTGCCCCTCTGATCTCCCCTGCACTGCTGATCTCTCCCTTGCCCCACTGATCTCCCCCTTGCCCCGTCGATCTCCCCATGCCCCAATGATCTGCCCCCTGCCTGGCTGATCTGCCCCCTGCCTGGCTGATCTGCCCCCTGCCCCACTGATCTCCCCCCTGCCCCGTTGATCTGACCCCTGCCTCTCGGATGTGTCTGCTGACCTGTCCCCTGCCCCGCTGATCTGCCCCCTGCCCTGCTGATCTGCCCCCTGCCTCGCCGATCTGCCCCTGCCCGGCTGATCGCCCCCTGGCCCGGTGATCTCCCCCCACCCATGGTGATTGCCCCCTGCCCCACTGATCTCCCCCCTGCTAAAGTTAAGGATAGGGTTGGGGCTAAAATTAGGGTTAGGGCTGGGGCTAAATTTAGGGTTAGGGTTGGGCTAAAGCTAGGGTTGGGATTAGGGGTGTGTTAGGGTTAGGTTTGGGATTAGAGTTGGGATTAGGGTTAGGGGTGTGTTGGGGTTACGTTTGGAGTTAGAATTGGGGGGTTTCTACTGTTTAGGCACATCACGGGCTCTCCAAACGCAACATGACGCCCGCAGACCACTCCATCAAAGTCTGAATTCCAAAACATCACTACTTCCCTTCTGAGCCCCGACGTGTGCCCAAACAGTGGTTCCCCCCACATATGGGATACCATCGTACTCAGGACAAACTGGACAACAACTTTTGTGGTCCAATTTCTCCTGTTATCCTTGTGAAAATAAAAAATTGCGGGCTACAAAATCTTTTTTGAGGAAAAAAGATTTTTTATTTTCACGGCTCTGCTTTATAAACTTCTGTGAAGCACATGGGGATTAAAAAGTACACACTACACAGATATGTTCCTTGGGGGGTCTAGTTTCCAAAATGGGGTCACTTGTCAGGGGTTTCTACTGTTTAGGTACATCAGGGGCTCTGCAAACGTAACATAACGCCCGCAGGCCATTCCATGAGAGCCACAACGTGTGCCCAAACAGTGGTTGCTCCCCACATATGGGGTACCATCGTACTCAGGACAAACTAGGCAACAACGTTTGGTGTCCAGTTACCCTTGTGAAAATAAAAAATCGCGGGCTAAAAATCATTTTTGAGAAAAAAAAATGATTTTTTAAATTCACGGCTCTGCATTATAAACTTCTGTGAAGCACTTGTGGGTTCAAAGTGCTCACCACACATATAGACAAGTTCCTTGGGGGGTCATAGTAACATAGTAACATAGTTAGTAAGGCCGAAAAAAGACATTTGTCCATCCAGTTCAGCCTATATTCCATCATAATAAATCCCCAGATCTACGTCCTTCTACAGAACCTAATAATTGTATGATACAATATTGTTCTGCTCCAGGAAGACATCCAGGCCTCTCTTGAACCCCTCGACTGAGTTCGCCATCACCACCTCCTCAGACAAGCAATTCCAGATTCTCACTGCCCTAACAGTAAAGAATCCTCTTCTATGTTGTCTCCTCCAGACGCAAAGAATGCCCCCTTGTGCCCGTCACCTTCCTTGGTATAAACAGATCCTCAGCGAGATATTTGTATTGTCCCCTTATATACTTATACATGGTTATTAGATCGCCCCTCAGTCGTCTTTTTTCTAGACTAAATAATCCTAATTTCGCTAATCTATCTGGGTATTGTAGTTCTCCCATCCCCTTTATTAATTTTGTTGCCCTCCTTTGTACTCTCTCTAGTTCCATTATATCCTTCCTGAGCACCGGTGCCCAAAACTGGACACAGTACTCCATGTGCGGTCTAACTAGGGATTTGTACAGAGGCAGTATAATGCTCTCATCATGTGTATCCAGACCTCTTTTAATGCACCCCATGATCCTGTTTGCCTTGGCAGCTGCTGCTTGGCACTGGCTGCTCCAGGTAAGTTTATCATTAACTAGGATCCCCAAGTCCTTCTTTCTGTCAGATTTACCCAGTGGTTTCCCATTCAGTGTGTAATGGTGATATTGATTCCTTCTTCCCATGTGTATAACCTTACATTTATCATTGTTAAACCTCATCTGCCACCTTTCAGCCCAAGTTTCCAACTTATCCAGATCCATCTGTAGCAGAATACTATCTTCTCTTGTATTAACTGCTTTACATAGTTTTGTATCATCTGCAAATATCGATATTTTACTGTGTAAACCTTCTACCAGATCATTAATGAATATGTTGAAGAGAACAGGTCCCAATACTGACCCCTGCGGTACCCCACTGGTCACAGCAACCCAGTTAGAGACTATACCATTTATAACCACCCTCTGCTTTCTATCACTAAGCCAGTTACTAACCCATTTACACACATTTTCCCCCAGACCAAGCATTCTCATTTTGTGTACCAACCTCTTGTGCGGCACGGTATCAAACGCTTTGGAAAAATCGAGATATACCACGTCCAATGACTCACCGTGGTCCAGCCTATAGCTTACCTCTTCATAAAAACTGATTAGATTGGTTTGACAGGAGCGATTTCTCATAAACCCATGCTGATATGGAGTTAAACAGATAATCCAGAATAACATCCCTCAGAAAGCCTTCAAATATTTTACCAACAATAGAGGTTAGACTTACTGGCCTATAATTTCCAGGTTCACTTTTAGAGCCCTTTTTGAATATTGGCACCACATTTGCTATGCGCCAGTCCTGCGGAACAGACCCCGTCGCTATAGAGTCCCTAAAAATAAGAAATAATGGTTTATCTATTACATTACTTAGTTCTCTTAGTACTCGTGGGTGTATGCCATCCGGACCCGGAGATTTATCTATTTTAATCTTATTTAGCCGGTTCCGCACCTCTTCTTGGGTTAGATTGGTGACCCTTAATATAGGGTTTTCATTGTTTCTTGGGATTTCACCTAGCATTTCATTTTCCACCGTGAATACCGTGGAGAAGAAGGTGTTTAATATGTTAGCTTTTTCCTCGTCATCTACAACCATTCTTTCCTCATTATTTTTTAAGGGGCCTACATTTTCAGTTTTTATTCTTTTACTATTGATATAGTTGAAGAACAGTTTGGGATTAGTTTTACTCTCCTTAGCAATGTGCTTCTCTGTTTCCTTTTTGGCAGCTTTAATTAGTTTTTTAGATAAAGTATTTTTCTCCCTATAGTTTTTTAGAGCTTCAATGGTGCCATCCTGCTTTAGTAGTGCAAATGCTTTCTTTTTACTGTTAATTGCCTGTCTTACTTCTTTGTTTAGCCACATTGGGTTTTTCCTATTTCTAGTCCTTTTATTCCCACAAGGTATAAACCGCTTACACTGCCTATTTAGGATGTTCTTAAACATTTCCCATTTATTATCTGTATTCTTATTTCTGAGGATATTGTCCCAGTCTACCAGATTAAGGGCATCTCTAAGCTGGTCAAACTTTGCCTTCCTAAAGTTCAGTGTTTTTGTGACTCCCTGACAAGTCCCCCTAGTGAAAGACAGGTGAAACTGCACAATATTGTGGTCGCTATTTCCTAGATGCCCAACCACCTGCAGATTTGTTATTCTGTCAGGTATATTAGATAGTATTAGGTCTAAAAGTTCTGCTCCTCTGGTTGGATTCTGCACCAATTGTGAAAGATAATTTTTCTTGGTTATTAGCAGAAACCTGTTGCCTTTATGGGTTTCACAGGTTTCTGTTTCCCAGTTAATATCCGGGTAGTTAAAATCCCCCATAACCAGGACCTCATTATGGGTTGCAGCTTCATCTATCTGCTTTAGAAGAAGACTTTCCATGGTTTCTGTTATATTTGGGGGTTTGTAACAGACCCCAATGAGAATTTTGTTACCATTTTTCCCTCCATGAAATTCGACCCATATGGACTCGACATCCTCATTCCCTTCGCTAATATCCTCTCTTAATGTGGACTTTAGACAAGACTTTACATAGAGACAAACCCCTCCTCCTCTCCGATTTTTACGATCCTTTCTAAACAGACTGTAACCCTGTAAGTTAACTGCCCAGTCATAGCTTTCATCTAACCATGTCTCGGTTATTCCCACTATGTCAAAGTTACCTGTAGATATTTCTGCTTCTAGTTCTTCCATCTTGTTTGTCAGGCTTCTGGCGTTTGCGAGCATGCAGTTTAGAGGATTTTGTTTTGTTCCAATCGCCTCGCTGTGGATTGTTTTAGAAATGTTCTTACCTCCCTTCTGAGTATGTTTTCCTGGGTCTTCTTTGTTCAAGTCTAATGTTTTCCTTCCCGTCCCCTTTTCTTCTAGTTTAACGCCCTCCGGGTCTTATTTCCAAAATGGGGTAACTTGTGGGGGAGCTCCAATGTTTAGGCACACAGGGGTTCTCCAAACACGACATGGTGTCCGCTAACGATTGGAGCTAATTTTCCATTCAAAAAGTCAAATGGCTCTCCTTCCCTTCCGAGTCCTGCCGTGCGCCCAAACAGTGGTTCCCCTCCACTTATCGGGTTTCACCGTACTCAGTACGAATTGGACAACTTTTGAGGTCCACTTTCTTCTTTTACCCTTGGGAAAATAAATAAAATTGTTGCTAAAAGCTCATTCTTGTGACTATAAAGTTAAATGTTCATTTTTCCTTCCATGTTGCTTCTGCTGCTGTGAAACACCTGAAGGGTTAATAAACTTCTTGAATGTGGTTTTGAGCACCTTGAGGGGTGCAGTATTTAGAATGTTGTCACTTTTGGGTATTTTCAGCCATACAGACTCCTCAAACTGACTTCGAATGTGAGGTGATCCCTAAAAAAATGGTTTTGTAAGTTTTAGTGTAAAAATGAGAAATCGCTGGTCAAATTTTTACCTTTATAACTTCCTAACAAAATAAAATTTAGTTTCCAACATTTTGCTGATGTAAAGTAGACATGTGGAAAATGCTAATTATTAACTACTTTGTGTAACACAACTCTCTAGTTTAACAGAATAAAAATTAAAAATTTGAAAATTGTGAAATTTTCAAAATTTTCATCAAATTTCCAATTTTTTCACAAATAAACGCAAAAATTATCAACCTAAATTTATGACTACCATTAAGCCCAATATGTCATAAAAAACAATCTCAGAATCGCTAGGATCCATTGAAGCATTCCTGAGTTATTACCTCATAAAGGGACACTGGTTAGAATTGCAAAAAATTGCTAGATCATTAAGATCAAAATAAGCTGGGTCATGAAGGGGTTAATTAGAAACACGTTCCAACAGTGCAGAGCGAATGCCTTCCACCTCTATACTGCACAGCCAGGGCTCACCGCAATCAGGCAATGTTAAAAATGATATGCCTTGGACATTGCAGTCATACAGCTGACGTGTTGTGGACAGCTCCCCAGGCCAAGTTTGAACAATGGTTGTCTTTGCTCAACCTACATTCAGGGAAGGCCATGTCCGATAGCGGTGCAAACCTGAAGACGGCCCTATGGCGAGGCAAGTTCACACACATGCCTTGCATGGGTCACGTCCTCAATCTTGTACAGCATTTTCTTCACCACTATCCTGGCCTGGGTGTGCTGCTACAGATAGCACGTTAGCTGTGTGCTCATTTACGCCATTTGCACCGCTCAGGTCATAGATTCGCATCAATACAGAGGTCTTTGTCCATGCCAGTTAAGGCTACTTTCACACATCAGGTTTTTTTGTTTCAGACACAATCTGGGAAGCTTTGAAAAAACGGATCATTTTTTTTATGCCGGATCCGTTTTTTTTCTCATAAAGTTGTATTAGGGCCAGATTGCGCCTGATGGCCAGACGTTTCATCCGTTTTTTTTCCGGATCTGTCCAAATAGTCATTTCCGGTGGACAGAGAAAACGTTCAGAGGAATTTTTTTTGTCCGGTGAAAAAAGCGCACAGTGACGGAAGCGGCCAAAAACACGTGAAACGGAGATGTGAAACACTGAATCCGGCCTCCTGATCCAGTTTTCAAAGCATTTTCCATTGAAATCATGCAAATTTTCCGTACTGGTCTCTCTCTCTCTCTCATAAAAACAGGATCTGGCATAAAAACGGATCCGTTGCATCAGTTTTTTCACTATTTGCAAAGGATCCATTATTTGGAACATTAGCCGGATTCTGCCTGAAACAAAAAACCGTATGTGTGAAAGTAGCCTAACAGGTTGATATGTGATGTGCCAACATGGTGGAATTCCACTCTGCACATGTTGCAGCGACTGTGGCAGAAGCAACAAGCCATGATGCAGTGTGTCATGTCATATATCCTCGGCCAGCGCAGTACGGATTTGGCACATATCACGTTTACGGAGTGGGCACAGATTAAGAACCTTGTTCACAGTTTCGAAACGGCTACTAAGATGGTTAGCGCTGGCAATGTTGTCATTAGCATCTCTATTCTGGTCATCCATATGCTGGAGCAGACTTTGAATAGCCTGTGGGAGGAAGTGGTGGTCCCATAGGAAGAGGGGGGAGCAGAGTAGGATAGAAAAGGGATAACATTATCTCAGTTCCAGACTGTCATCACACAGGCAGTTGTCAAGGGAGGGTGGATTACTGCGATCGAGGGAGGCTGATAATAATGGACAAACTGTTAGTGAAGGTGCAAGATCCAAGGAAGAAATAGAGGAGGAACAGATGCTGAGCCAGCAACTGTCAGGAGATGAAGAAGATAATCCTCCCCTCTCTGTTGTTCGTGGCTAGCAGGAGGGAACAGAGGAAACAAGCATCAGTGTTACCCAACCACCAACACAGCTTGGGCTTAGAGCTCATGGTAGAGCTCAACATAGAAGTGCCTTCTTGCTACACTATCTGTAACATGTTCTCTGTATAGTTTTGATTAGAAATAGTGCTGACTACTGGGTTGCCACTCTGTTAGATCCACATTATGAAACCAAATTTTGCCAGAGGCTTCCAGCCCTGGAAAGGGACCCGCGAATGCTGGAGTATTGAAATACGCATTTATACAACTTTAAGAGAGGTTTTCTCCAAGACAGCAGAGACGTTCACAGTGCACATTGCAGTTCTAGACTTTCAACGTCCCACACTTCAATTTGTCAATGCTAAAACATTAGTAGCAGCAGCAGTGTAATTGGAAGAAGCAATTTCTGGGAGTCCTTTGACACTTTTTTAAGACCAGCTTGTGCACTAGCACAACAGAGTCCAAGTCTTACACGTGGGGAACGAATAGAGAGGATGGTGTATCTAGAAATCAATATCAATACTGTCAGGTAGAGTTTGTACCCTTTCACATTTTGGTCTTCAAAAATGGATGAGTAGCATGAGCTCGCCTCACATGCCTTGGAGGATTTATCATGCCCGGCAGTCAGCATTCTCTAAAATCGTGTCTTCAGCACTGCTGGTGGCATCCTGATGGTCAAGCACAGCGGGCTGTTTCCTGAAAGTGTAGACTGCCTAACTTTCATCAAAATGAACAAGTCATGGATCTCCAAGGACTTTTGCACCCCGATCGCAGACTGTACAGACTAGGCGATGTTGCATTTTTTAGTATGCTGCATTAATCTTGTGTAACTGCACTCTATGATGTCTTTAGTGTGGCTTCTGTGCCTGCTGTTGCTGTTTCAGGTAGAAACACAAATTTGTAGGAATATCAACAGTCATGATAGGTCTACATCTGATGGGTTGGCTATAGTGGAAGACGTGTCCGTCCCTATTACACTATTTTTTACTCTTGTGAAATTTAGGACACTTCGGTGGTGTCAGGCCCTCATTTTTTGAAATGTGAAAACTTCTGGTTGGGTATCTATATGCTGGGTTGGTTGTAGGTCCCTATTATACTATTTATACTGTGGTTAAATTGATGCCACTTTGTGATGTCTGCCAATAATTTTTGGAAATTTGAACTTTCGGAAATGTGAGATATTGTGAAATAAAATGCAATTCTTACATTTTTGGGCGAATTGTTTTTATGGTGTATATTTTGTGATAAAAATAAACTTGCAATATGATTCTCCTCATCAATATTATTATGGTGATACCAAACATGTCCAGTCATTTTATTACTTTTGTGGTGAAAAAACAAATCAGAATCTTGCAAAAAATGTTTGGGGGTTCTATCGCCCAGACAATAATTTTATTAATATCAATTTTGGATATACATGACATTTTTATCACTTATTACAACAATTTTTGTGGAATTGCAGAGACCAAAAATTAATATTGGAATTCTTGCTACTTTTTTTTTTTTTATGTCTGCGGTGTTTACCAATTGGATTCATTATTTTTATATTTTGATAGATTAGATTTCTCGCAATGCGGAGGTTTTTTTTAAAATTTTATATCTTTATTTTAATGTAGAAAAAGGGATGTGCTTTAACTCCTTAATCCCATATGACATACTATCCCGTCAAGGTGACCTGGGACTTAGGATAGGGATTAGTATTAGATGGTACACTGCCAAGTCACTGTCTAAGGCAATTATGTTTCCCTTTTTTTTCAATATTGAAAAAAAACATAACTTTTAAGTGTTCCTATTATCGGACACATTTTGGTTTGATTATTAGCTCTTATACCCTACACATATAGGGCTTCTGAGGGGTAGAAAGGCCAGTTGATGGTGAGCAGGGGCGCCATCTGTGCAGGATTAGGGTGCCAACCTCCGCTGGCAGATAGGGTACAGCCAGCTCTAAGAACAGGGCTAGGCACTCCCTTGGCCTTTTCTATTTAGTGTCTTTTTTATATTTGGGTGATGAGATTTTTTGTTGCACCAGTTGTTGTATTTTAGATTTGATTTAATAAAAGTTATCTTTCAATATATATACATTGGGGTTTTCTTCTGTAAATTGTCAAAATTGTCCACTCCATATTTATTTATTTTTGTGCTGTGACTATTCTAGGAAAAGCTGCACTACAGGAGGAAAATATCACTCAGTCCCTCAAGAGTCTCTCCATATAGCTAATCAGTACTGTACTTCCACATAAAGGGGATTTCTACGTTCAGCATAAACTGTGGGACAAATTTTGGTGCCATTTTTACCCATTTTTACCCATTTCCAGGTAGGAAAATATAAAACTTGGTGTTAGGGGTCGAGTACCCACTTCTGCACAAGGGGAATCTCGAGCCACCTCCGCTGCGGTCTCCCATTCTTGTCCAGCCGCAGTGGAGTCTGCTCAGCAAAGACGTCGGACCCAGCGTCTTGCTCATTCTCACTCTGTTCTGAGAGTTACTGCTGCTTCTCCAGTCTCTGCCATTAAAGTCAGTGCTGGTCAGCAGCCAGCGGACTTCTCTGGGACTAAGTCCTTGTCTGCACTTACTGAGCATGTCCAGGGTAAGATCTCCCGTTGGAGATCGAGGGTCATGTGCTCAGGCTCTGCAGCACATTCCATTGGTCCTTTTGGCAGGTCTTGGAAGGGCAAAGGTACTGTAGCCACTTCCTGTGCTGCTGCTATATAAACTGCGCATGACCGCACGGCCATGCGCTAGTATTGTCTTACAATTGAATACGTGTGTTTGTTGTGAGTGCAAGTCGTTCATTAAATACCCCTACCCTAATGTATGACTGTTCGCGTATGGAGTATGGCTGCTATCTAGCGCCCGACTAATCACTCAACGTGTCACACACGTATCAGCGTCTATTGCTGTGACCGCCAGTGCGGCGCCACGCGCCAGTAGTGCGCTTCCTGACCCACGTCTGGGTGCTTAGTGGTGCCTGCCAGCACGGCACAGTTCGCACTTCGGTGCTCTAATTATAAGAGTTGCCTAACACACCCTGTTGCGGTGTTGTGTCAGCAAGTGGTCTAATCGGACTTCAATCCTGTGTCTTGGGGTTGTGTTCGCTGACTCCTTGCTTGCACTCTTTAGTGCGGTATTGCGGACCTGTGGTTTTACCGGGTTCGCTTCCACCGCCATATTACGCTGCCATTTACTAGCAGCAGGTTTTTACCTGCACGGTGGACCCCGGACTGCGAACGCATCTATTACATCTTTCTTGGTGCGTTCCGCCAGTCCTAACACTTGGGGCTAAGACACATCTTGGTGGTAAAAATGTTAATTATAATTTCTTTGCTGCCCAATGGTATAAAAGTCTGTGGCACACCAGTAGTGTCAATTTAACACTGCACCCCTAGATTAATTAAGTGAGAGGTTTAGTTTGTAAAATTTGGTAACTTATGGGGGGTTCTGCTGTTCTTGCACCTCAGGGGCTCTGCCAATGTAACATGGCAGCATCAACAGTGCAGCAAAATCTGCATGGTTACTTGTGGAGGGTTTGCACTGTTTAGGTGCATCAGGGGCTCTCCAAACACGACATGGCATCTGCTAATTATTCCAGCAAATTTTACATTCAAAAATTCAAATGGTGCTCCTTTCCTTCCAAGCCCTGCTGTGCGCCCAAACAGTAGTATTCCCCCACATATGGGGTATAGGAGTACTTAGAGGAAATTGCACAACAAATTGTATGGTGCAATTTCTCATGTTACCCTTATGGAAATGCAAAAGTTGGAGCTAAAAAAGATTTTTTGGGGAAAAATTTCATTTTTTTTTAACATTTCCACGGCTCTACATTATAACCTTCTGTGAAGCACCTTCATGGTGCTCAATACACATCTAGATAACTTCCCTAAGGGGTCTAGTTTCAAAAATGGTTTTGCTTGTGTGGATTTTCCACTGTTTAAGCAAATCAGGGGCTCTCCAAACGGGACATGGCATCCAGTAAATTTTACATTCAAAAAGTCAAATGGTGCTCCTTCCCCTCCGAGCCCTTCCGTGTGCCCAAACAGTAGTATTCCCCCACATATGGGGTATGATCATGCTCAGGAGAAATTATACAAAAAATTGTATGGTCCATTTTCTCCTATTATGATTGCGAAAGTAAAACAAATTAATCTAAAGAAAAATGTTTGTGAAAGAAAGTTAAATGTATATTTTTTCTTCCACATTACATTAATCCTTGTGAAGTACCTGAAAGGTTATTAAACGTCTTGAATGAGGTTTTGAGTACCTTGATGGGAACAGTTTTTAGATTGGAGTTACTTTTGGATATTTTCTGTCATATAGAGTTGTGTTCAAAAGTTTACATACCCCGGCAGAAATTTTGCTTCCTTGGCCTTTTTTCAGAGAATATGAATGATAACACCAAAACTTTTTCTCCACTCATGGTTAGTGGTTTGGTGAAGCCATTTATTGTCAAACTACTGTGTTTTCTCTTTTCAAATCATAATGACAACCTAAAACATCTTGCCTACAATATGCAAAACAGCACCTCAGCAGTGCCACAGGCTGATCGCCTTCATGCTGCAAAAAGAGCCTCGACCAAGTATTTAGTGCATTTACTGAGCATACATTCAAGTAGGCCAACATTTCAGATTTTAAAATCACTTTTCAAGCTGGTGTTATAAAGTATTCTAATTTACTGGGATAATGACTTTTGTGTTGTCATTGGCTGTAAGCCATAATCATCAACATTAACATAAATAAACACTTGCAATAGATCATTCTGTTTGTAATGACTCTATATAATATATGAGTTTCACTTTTTGTATTGAAGAACTGAAATAAATTAACTTTTTGATTATATTTTTATTTAGTGAGAAGCACTTGTATGTAAGGGTCCCAGGGTTGATCGCTTTAGTTGCTGATGGGGCTTATACTGTATATAGAAGGATGTTAGCATACTTAATTCTGCTCAATATTACGCTATAAAATGAATATAAAATAATAATTATAATTAATATATTAATATCGAGCAGAATTAATTTCAGCCTAGTGGTTCGGCTTCCACAACAGTCCTGGTCTCTCATGTGGCCTCTTAGGAAAATGAATCTCCCATCCCTGTTCTTTTATGTATAGCGCCATGTTGTGTATTTTGCTGTACATAAAAGAAACATTTGCGCAACTAGTGGTATGCGTAACGCTTTATTTGTCGGGCAAGAGGGCGGCCCACGCCTTCTAAACTTCCCGGGGCCCTGGCTACTCTTAATTCGCTCTGGGTGTTTAATTTCTAAGACTCATGTCCCATTCTTTTAAATGAAGCAGCAGTGTACATGCTTGAACACTGCTTCATTGAATGGAGGACATAACTGTCCCATACTATATGATCTCTAGAGAGACGTCTCAACTGTTGCACCTTTAGTGAGCTGGTAGTTATCACCACGCTGAACAGGTGATAACTTCATACTGGAATACTAATTCATAAAAAGGTTAGTACGTTTTTCTTGAGAAACCCTTTACACCTCGTTAAAAAATGATGGTCCAGAGATGTATGAGACTAATAGTATGGTGTCAGATAGTAACTTTTCTTCTGTATTTCAATTAGATCTAGGTTGTTATTAAGGAATTGGGAATCTAAAAGGTTCACCGTGGAGAGTGGAGTTTTCTTTTATCCCACTATATAACAAATTTAATACCCAAAAGAAGAAAGATTTCTAGAAATAAGAAAAGTTGGAGGAATCTACTCTTTCTGAAAAGTTATGCACCAGATTTCCTTTTATCACACAATGAAGGAAAACCACAAAAAGAACAAAGTAGTAACAAATGCCATGTAAATAAATGCTTAAATAGGGAGAGTTGTGCCCTCAGGAGTTTACAGTTTAAAACACATGCTTATCTGCCATGTGACATATTCACAAAATCTTTAGAAAGAGCTAAGTTATGTTTTTGCTTTAATGTATTGTAGCATTTCATTAAACGCAAAGCAAGTACATTTATAGTAAAGTTCACCGCTAATAATTTCCATAACACAAACCATTAAGCTTTAAATTATGTATTACACAGTTAAAAAGAACAAAAGGAAATATGCTTTGTTTTTCTTTTTATATGGCACTGGCATGGGTACATTTTACTCTGAACATTTTGTGTTACCATATTATGAATGCTGATTATTTTGAAACATAATTGATTTATTTTGTTGCCCACTCGGGGGACCGGTATTTTGCTCATAAAGTAAAACAGCCAAAAGATGAAAATAAACTCAGAATATGTCTACACATTTATTCTGAAATTTCACATGATATTTGACAATTTTAGCAAAACTTAATTTTTGGATTTTTTAAATTTTACAATAAATTTCCTTTGCAACAATAAACCTTGCATTAGGGTATCTTCTTTTCAGATAATAATAATAATAATACTTTTCATGAGCTTTCTCTGATTATTGAGTTTTGTTAAAGCTTTTTCATCAGGTGATTAGATTGTTCATCATTCATCCAGTGTAAACAGGATGTGTGCTGTTGATGATATTTCATGCACACAGAATCATCTAATTAACAATCATTGTGTGCTCCTAGATTTTTGGCTTGCCTGTTTAAAGAGACCATTAAATGTTGTCAACTGGATTGTATATAAATATTTGGTGATTGTTTAACAGCCATGGTCAGCTTGCCTAAATGGACCTATAGACTGTTAAGATATTCAAGGACTCACTCCTCTACATTTACCTTGACAGTCACTACTGTTAAATAACATAATGACAACAGTAATTTAGCCTTATTCTCTTTATCTTAAAACATTAAAAATAAAACCATTGGCATAAAGAAAAATCCTTTCTCATCATTATTCTTCATGCAATCAACTGACCTGCAAAACTATTGCAGTCTTGAAGTATGTATGCATTCTACAGGCACCCTCTTCAGCACTAAACTTTTTCCACCAATGAGGATGCTGAGAGCACCTACTGTACATGGCATTGCAAATATCTCCACCAAGCAGAACTAAGAACATAAAACACTAAACCATTTGCCACTGTACCTATCTGAGAACCCAAAAACTCTGGGGACCATTTTAAGCTGAGATAAAAATTTAGTTGAAAGGGATCTGTCACCACATTTGACCTATCTAAACTATGAATATGGGCATAAAGATTATAGACTGCTGAGGAGAGTGATACCTATATGCCTCAAATCAGATGTATTATTTTTTAGAAATAACTTTATATAAATGACTAAGGATGGGTGGACCCGTGGAAGTTCAGGGCCATTGGGTTGAACCAAACTTTAGAAAAAAGTTTGGTTCGGGTACCAGAACAGTACCCAAACTTGATCACTAACCTAAACAACATTCAAGTGATTGGGGGGCCTGAACAACCAGCAGTTCCTACGTGGTCCCCTTTATGGCAGCATGGAAAGAAGCTGCTATGACCGGTGGTAACCTTACTAAAGTCACCGCTGGTCACAATCGTTGGGTATCGCGGACCGCTGTCACACAGAGGACAGCGTGTGAATCAGCAGCTATGACCCTTGGTGACAAGGTTAACATCAGTCAGGCACCAGCTGACAACTACTACTGTCATCAGCGTCACCTGTTCTTGCTGATAACAGCAAGATCAGGCGACGCTGATGAGAGTATTCATCAGCTGATGCCTGTGCGTAGCGGTAGCTTTATTGTTATTCACAGGCACTGGAGTCCAAGAAGATGAATATGGATTTATTCATGGGATCATTTGATTAATAAATGGGTGAATGAAGGCTAGTGTGGGGCAGTCTTTATGAAAATAAAAATCTCCATAATACTCTCCTGTTCAGTGGCAGGCAACAAAATGCTCATGCTCCTGCCTCCCGCTTACCATGAGTAACCCTACTGAACCTTGTTTTCAGAACATTCTCCTAATAATAGGGTTATTTGCAATAGGGTTACTTGCAGTCAGCGGTAGGCAGGAACATGAAAATTTCTGTACCTACCACTGAACGGGCGTGAACTATGGAGTCTCATTCTGAAAACTTTCTCAGAATAAGACTTCATAGGATTCGATGGACATTATTATTATTATTATTATTATTATTATTATTATTAATAATATTATTTTTTTATATAGCACCATTAATTCCATGGTCCTGTACATAAGAAAGGGGTTACGTGCAGAGTTATAGATATCATTTATAGTAAACAAATTTACAATGACAGACTGGTACAGAGGGGAGTGGACCCTGTCCTTGCGGACTTACATTCTACGGGATAATGGGGAAGAGACAGAAGGTCAGGGTGTGGCAGCTCTGATGGTGGTGAGGCAGCAGCTCTGGTGGTGGTAAGGCTGCAACTCGGGTGGTGGTGAGGCGGCAGTTTGGGTGGTGGTGAGGCGGCAGCTCAGGTGGTGGTGAGGTGGTAGAATGGTTATTGCAGGCTGTAGGCTTTCCTGAAGAGATGGGTTTTCAGGTTCCTTTTGAAGGATCTGATGGTGGTGGATAATCGGACGAGTCGAGGCATGGAATTCCTGAGTATGGTGGATATTCTGGAGAAATCTTGGAGGCGGTTGTGTGAGGAACGAATAAATGTGGAGGAGCATTTTATATGGCACAGCTTTATATGGAGCATCTATGGGGCAATAATGAACGGTGTAGAGCATTATATGTGGCACAGCTTTATATGAGGTGGGGGAGATACAAAGTACAGGTGTGTATTTACAATGATGTATTTACAATGATGGTCCAGTCATCTTCAGGGGGTGGGGAATAGATGGAGATAGTGAATGGGCTACACACACACAAACATAACATGACTTTAATTACTGAATGTGATAGACCGCTCTGAACAAATGTGTTTTGAGCGAGCGCCTAAAACTATGCAAATTGTGGATGGTCCTAATATCTTGAGGTAGAGCATTCCAGAGGATTGGCGCAGCGTGGGAGAAGTATTGGAGTCGAGAGTGGGAGGTACGGATTAGTGCAGAGGTTAGTCGAAAGTCATTTGCAGAGCGCAGCGGTCAGCTAGGCCGATAGACCGAAATGAGGGAGGAGATGTATGGGGGTGCCGCACTGTGGAGAGCATTGTGGGTGAGAACATGTACTTTGAATTGTATCCTGTAATGAATGGGCAGCCAGTGTAACTACTGGCGAAGAGCGGATGCATCTGAGTAATGACTAGCCAGATGGACGACTCTGGCTGTTGCATTAAGGATAGACTGGAGAGGGGAAAGTCGAGTAAGGGGGAGGCCAATTAGTAGAGCATTACAGTAGTCCAGGGGGGAGTGGATCAGGGCGACAGTGAGGGTTTTTGTTGTTTCCATGGTGAGAAAAGGGCGGATTCTAGAGATGTTCTTTAGGTGTAAGCGGCACGAGCGGGCAAGAGATTGTATATGGGAGGTGAAGGAGAGATCGGAGTCAAACATAACACCCAGACAGCGCGCCTGCTGCCGGATTGTTATTATGGTGCCACCCACGGAGAGGGAAATGTCAGATTTAGGGAGGTTAGTAGATGGCGGGAGCAGACGTTCAGTTTTGGAGAGGTTGAGTTTCAGATAGAGAGCAGACATGATGTTGGAGACTGCAGACAGACAGTCAGTGGCGTTCTGTAGTACAGCGGGGGTAAGGTCAGAGGATGATGTGTATAGTTGTGTGTCATCAGCATAAAGATGGTACTGAAGGCCAAATCTGCTGATGGTCTGTCCAATTGGGGTCGTGTAGAGAGAGAAGAGAAGGGGGCCAAGGACTGAACCCTGAGGTACCCCGACAGTGAGAGGAAGAGGAGATGAAGTGGAGCCAGAGAACAGAACACTGAAGGAGCGGTCAGAAAGATGGGAGGAGAACCAGGAGAGAGCAGTGTCCTTAATACCAAGTGACTGGAGCCTAGAGAGTAGGAGAGGGTGGTCAACAGTGTCGAAAGCTGCAGAAAGGTCGAGAAGAATGATCAGAGAGTGGTCACAGTTACGTTTTGCTGTCAGAAGGTCATTGGTCACTTTGATGAGTGCAGTTTCTGTCGAATATAGGGGGCGGAAACCGGACTGTGAAGGGTCTAGGAGGGATTGAGTGGAGAGGTAACGGGTAAGGCGGGAGTATATCAGGTGCTCGAAGAGTTTAGATATGAAGGGGAGATTGGAGACTGGTCAGTAGTTGTTTGTGCAGGATGGGTTAAGGGTGGGTTTCTTTAATAATGGAGTAATGATAGAGTGTTTGAAGGAGGAGGGGAAAATGCCAGAGGAGAGGGAGAGATTAAAGATTGTAGTTAGGTGAGTTGTGACGACTGGAGAGAGAGACTGGAGGAGATGTGAGGGAATGGGGTCGGTGGTGCATGTAGTCGGACGAGAAGAGGAGAGGAGCCTGGAGACTTCTTCTGTGATGGGATCAAATGTGGAGAGTGAGCCAGGGGAAATGCAGGGAGGGATGGGAGTCACAGCACTTGGTGATTGGGAGCGGATTTCCTGACGGATATTGTCTATTTTCTTCATAAAGTGGGAGGCCAGGTCATCAGCACAAATGTCTGTGATAGGGGCTTGTGCTTGGAAAGAGGCTTGCACTCAAATTCTCATGATACATGCCCCATTCATTCTTTCATGTACACGGATCAGTCGTCCTGGTCCCTTTACAGAGAAACATCCCCAAAGCATGATGTTACCACCCCCATGCTTTACAGTAGGTATGGTGTTCTTTGGATGCAACTCGGCATTCTAACTCCTCCAAACATAATGACTTTTTTCTACCAAACAATTCTACTTTGGTTTCATCAGACCATATGACAGTCTCCCAATACTCTTCTGGATAATCCAAATGCTCTCTAGCAAACTTCATACGGGCCCAGACATGTACTGGGTTAAGCAAGGGGACACGTCTGGCACTGCAGGATCTGAGTCCCTGGCGGCATAGTGTGTTACTGATAATAGCCTTTGTTACAGTTGTCCCAGCTCTATGCAGGTCATTCACTAGGTCCCCCAGTGTGGTTCTAGGATTTTTGCTCACCATTAGGGTTGAGCGAAACGGGTCGGCCATTTTCAGAAGTCGCCGACTTTTGGTAAAGTCGGGATTCATGAAACCCAACCCGACCCCTGTGTGGGGTCGGCCATGAAGTCGGCGATCTTCTGAATCTGGTATCGGAATTCCGATCCCGAGTTCCGATATGTTTGCAATATCGGAAATCGGTATCGGAATCCATATTTAAGTGTAAAAAAAAGAATTAAAATAAAAAATATCGCTATACTTACCCTCTGACGCGCCCTGGTACTAACCGGCAGCCTTTCTTCCTTCGAATCAGCGCTTGCAGGACCTTGCGGTGACGTCACGGCTTGTGATTGGTCGCGCGACCGCCCATGTGACTGCTCGCATGACCAATCACAAGCCGCGACATCACTGCAAGGTCCTGCAAGCACTGATTCTTAGGAAGGAAGGCTGCCGGAAAGAAGCAGGGCGCGTCCGAGGGTGAGTATATACCTAATAGGAATATACTCACCCTCGGACGCGCCCTGCTTCTTTACGGCAGCCTTCCTTCCTAAGAATCAGCGCTTGCAGGACCTTGCGGTGACGTCACGGCTTGTGATTGGTCGCGCGACCAATCACAAGCCGCGACGTCACCGCAAGGTCCTGCAAGCGCTGATTCGAAGGAAGGAAGGTTCCTGGTTAGTACCAGGGGGTGTCCGAGGGTGAGTAAAGCGATATTTTTTATTTTAATTCTTTACTTTACACTTAAATATGGATCGCAGGGCTGAAGGAGAGTTTCCTCTCCTTCAGACCCTGGGAACCATTGGAAACCCAATGCACTGCATTGGGTTTCGAGTTTCGGCCGACCCCGACCCCGACTTTTTTATAGGATCGGCCGATTTCACTCGACCCGACTTTTGAAAAAGTCGGGTTTCGTGAAACCCGACCCGATCCTATAAAAGTAAAAGTCGCTCAACCCTACTCACCATTCTTTTGATCATTTTGACCCCATGGGGTGAGATCTTGTATGTAGCCCCAGATCAAGGGAGATTATTAGTGGTCTTGTATGTCTTCCATTTTCTTATTATTGCTCCCACCGTTGATATCATGACACTAAGCTGCTTGTCTATTAAATATTCTGTCTTCCCAGCCTGGTGCAGGGCTACAATTTTGTTCTGGTGTCCTTTGACAGCTCTTTGGTCTTCACCAGAGTTTGGAGTGTGACTGCCTGAGGTTGTGGAATGGTGTCTTTTATACTGATAACAAGTTCAAACAGGTGCCATTACTACAGGTAATGAGTGGAGGACAGAGGAGCCTCTTAAGGAAGAAGTTACAAGTCTGTGAGAGCCAGAAATCTTGCATGTTTTTAGGTGACCAAATACTTATTTTCCACCATATTTTGCAAAATAAATCTTGCCAAATCAGTCAACGTGATTTTCTGGATTTGTTTTCTAATTTTGACTTTCATAGTTGTGGCCTACTTATGATGTCAATTACAGGCCTTACATCTTTTTTAATTGGGAGAAATTGCACAATTGGTGGCTGACTAAATACTTTCTTTCCCCACAGTAAAAATGAGTTTGAAGACAAAGAAGTGCTTCTAGAACAGTGTTTCTCAACTCCGGTCCTCAAGACCCACCAACAGGTCATGTTTTCAGGATTTCCTTAGTATTGCATAGGTGATGGAATTAATGCTTGAGCAGGTGATGAAATTATCACCTGTTCAATACTAAGGATATCCTGAAAACGTGACCTGTTGGTGGGTCTTGAGGACTGGAGTTGAGAAACACTGTTCTGGAACAATGGCCCTTCCGGCAATGCCCATGATGTTGAAGACTGGATCTAGTGTGTTGAGCCCTTATATTTTTACACTTGTGTGAATTCAAAGCTAAATAAGAAGTCAAAGAAAGAGTCCATCACATGTTCTGCATAAAAACATTCCACCTGGCACTCCTTGACATCTTATGGGGGTTGGGACTTGTTACTCCAAACAGAGTGGTTCCTACACGTGATTGTCCCTGAACGATGTGCCATGGAATAGCAAATAGTGTTCACTGCCAGGTTAAAAACTATTCCACCATCTCCAGCATATTCCTCATACTGATTCAACTGAGGTTTCTTAAAAGCTCCCTGCTACTACTTTTCCTCTTGGCCACCTGCAGCCGATACTGCTGGCTATATGCCTGAAGACCAGGTAAAAGCTAAAAGCACAGAAGGTACCTTATGGCCAGCCTGCAGGTACTGCAAGTACTCAAATTGGCTCGTAGGAAGATCCACATTTTGAATTTGACCACAGGTAAAGACTAGCCCTTGCATAGCTTTCGCCATCTCCTCAACGCAAGGTTTAGTTCTCCCAGAAAACCAACATAACATGCTGGGACTGAGCTGCTTAAAGAGGATAGGGGGATGGAAAGCAACATTCACTGAGGCCTACCTCTGTTACCCTCAGCATGTGCAAGTCCAGTGCCTTGTCCTAACAGCTGTTCCTCCCCAAGAGTTATTCTTACCAAGCATGGCCCTTGTCAGCAACATTGACATGCACATGCCACAAGATGTCCTCTTCTATTGTCTTGAATGCAGTGCAGCAAAGGGGAAGTTCTCTTTGGCTTGCTGGTAAACAGTAAGACAGGCAACTCTCTCTGTTTTCCCTTATGAAACACTTAGGCTGCACACGTAGTGATAGTAAAGCTACATTAGCAGTCAGTGTCCTATGCACTTGTAAACATATCCAAAGAAGGCTTGGGTTGGAGTCAGAAACAAACAAAAAGGTACTTTACATTTATTTGGAAGCTTTACTCCAGGATGCACACAGCCTTTAAGAGCAGTAATGTAACAATAATCAGAACCTACACAAGTGACAAGTATTTATTGTGAGATATGACCTCTAAAAATGACACCCTTTGAGATGACTTGACCTATATTAATTCCCCAATGATTGTACAGTTCACTTGGCTTGTATAAAGTTACTTTGCACCGCCTGCACAGTACCTCATGATGTGGCTCTAAACTTTTCTGCCACTACCTTATATAATGAGCTATTCCTACATACTTAACTTGCCTATGAGCTATTCAGGGTGGGACGGTTAACCTTGCTATACCTTCCCCATACTACCTAGGCCACAAGACTAAGTCATTCACCATAATAATGTCCATACAAACAAAATGTAGTATAAGAGGGCAGTATATGTAATGGACAAAGTTCTCAACTCAATAAACAGCAACACATACATTAGAACAAGAAAAGGCACTTATTCTACATACAGTTAGGGCCAGAAATATTTGGACAGTGACACAATTTTCGTGAGTTGGGCTCTGCATGACACCACATTGGATTTGAAATGAAACCTCTACAACAGAATTCAAGTGCAGATTGTAACATTTAATTTGAAGGGTTGAACAAAAATATCTGATAGAAAATGTAGGAATTGTACACATTTCTTTACAAACACTCCACATTTTAGGAGGTCAAAAGTAATTGGACAAATAAACATAACCCAAACAAAATATTTTTATTTTCAATATTTTGTTGCAAATCCTTTGGAGGCAATCACTGCCTTAAGTCTGGAACCCATGGACATCACCAAACGCTGGGTTTCCTCCTTCTTAATGCTTTGCCAGGCCTTTACAGCCGCAGCCTTCAGGTCTTGCTTGTTTGTGGGTCTTTCCGTCTTAAGTCTGGATTTGAGCAAGTGAAATGCATGCTCAATTGGGTTTAGATCTGGAGATTGACTTGGCCATTGCAGAATGTGCCACTTTTTGGCACTCATGAACTCCTGGGTAGCTTTGGCTGTATGCTTGGGGTCATTGTCCATCTGTACTATGAAGCGCCGTCCAATCAACTTTGCAGCATTTGGCTGAATCTGGGCTGAAAGTATATCCCGGTACACTTCAGAATTCATCCGGCTACTCTTGTCTGCTCTTATGTCATCAATAAACACAAGTGACCCAGTGCCATTGAAAGCCATGCATGCCCATGCCATCACGTTGCCTCCACCATGTTTTACAGAGGATGTGGTGTGCCTTGGATCATGTGCCGTTCCCTTTCTTCTCCAAACTTTTTTCTTCCCATCATTCTGGTACAGGTTGATCTTTGTCTCATCTGTCCATAGAATACTTTTCCAGAACTGAGCTGGCTTCTTGAGGTGTTTTTCTGCAAATTTAACTCTGGCCTGTCTATTTTTGGTATTGATGAATGGTTTGCATCTAGATGTGAACCCTTTGTATTTACTGTCATGGAGTCTTCTCTTTACTGTTGACTTAGAGACAGATACACCTACTTCACTGAGAGTGTTCTGGACTTCAGTTGATGTTGTGAACGGGTTCTTCTTCACCAAATTAAGTATGCGGCGATCATCCACCACTGTTGTCATCCGTGGACGCCCAGGCCTTTTCGAGTTCCCAAGCTCACCAGTCAATTCCTTTTTTCTCAGAATGTACCCAAATGTTGATTTTGCTACTCCAAGCATGTCTGCTATCTCTCTGATGGATTGTTTATTTTTTTTCAGCCTCAGGATGTTCTGCTTCACCTCAATTGAGAGTTCCTTTGACCGCATGTTGTCTGCTCACAGCAACAGCTTCCAAATGCAAAACCACACACCTGGAATCCACCCCTGACCTTTTAACTACTTCATTGATTACAGGTTAACGAGGGAGACGCCTTCAGAGTTAATTGCAGCCCTTAGAGTCCATTGTCCAATTACTTTTGGTCCCTTGAAAAAGAGGACGCTATGCATTACAGAGCTATGATTCCTAAACCCCTTCTCCGATTTGGATGTGGAAACTATCATATTGCAGCTGGGAGTGTGCACTTTCAGCCCATATTATATATATAATTGTATTTCTGAACATGTTTTTGTAAACAGCTAAAATAACAAAACTTGTGTCACTGTCCAAATATTTCTGGCCCTAACTGTACACCTTATTTCTCAAAATCCCTAGAATAAGGTAACAAGCCTCAATGTGCTGTTTTTACTAGGGAAGCTATAATGAGAAAACAACCTATTGTTTAAATCAAGAATTTGTACTACATGTAATTTTCTTTCATATCACAATCATTATTAACTCCTTCCCGACATTGGACACACCACCAAGTCCTAATTTCCATGTAGTTGCTGCAAATGGCCATACCGGTATTTACAAGAGGTCATGTGAATTCACCATTTTCTTATATTTTTGACTCTGCAAAAACTCTTAGGCCAGGTTCATACTGCGTTAAAGCAGCCCGTTCAATGCATAGCGTTGACGGGCTGCGTTAACACTATAGCATACATGCCATCGCGTTATGCTATACCACTAGCGCAGATGATTCATCCGTGCCAGCGGTGATGGAGCCTCAGCTGCTGCAGTCCGTGTCCAAGGCCCTGCCACTGAATGACAGCAAATCGCTAGCGCACGCCGATTGTAGCATGCATTGGCGATGCGCCCATTAATAGGGGTTAATGGCAGCGTTAACGGATTGCGTTAATGCAGTTTGACCCCAGCCTAACTATTGCTCTGATTCATTCTCTCCTTGACTACTGCTACTCTCTACTAGTCAGTGTCCCTCTTACTAAACTCCCCAATCTACCATGAATGAAGCAGCCAGGATCATATTTCTGTCCAACCATTAGACTGATGCCACCACTATGTGCCCATCCGTTACAAAGTCCAATATCAAACTTGGCACTCAGTATTTGAACAAAAAAGAGCTTCCTTTTATTTGTGCATCCAGACAAAAATGGTTATGAAGGTTTTCGGTCCATCACAGGACCTTCATCAGAACATTCTTTAACATGAACTGGATGTGAAGGGGTGCTCTGTAAGCGGTCATGAGCATCCAAATTATAGGTAGAAGCAGTGATGCCTCCGTTAGCTCAGGGCTAAATGACCTAAGCGGGAGACCCTGTGGCGGACGAAATAACAAAGCGTCTGACCAGACAGGACGTATGGGTACAAGGGGATTATGCCTACACACTGACCGATGGAGGCGGGGAAGGCCTAATAGATTGTTGACACTGAAACCTTGAGGCGACAAAGTCTGATAGCACATTGTTCACAGGCAGGAATGTGGTGACGGTGGCGGACTATATCTCTGGAACTGATGCTCAAAACCAATTGGGAAGGCCCTCTCAACGGGTAGAGCAAGGTTATGTGGGTGCCCTGTCTCGAGGCCCTCGGTTTAGGACAAGTGTTCAACCCCACAGGTTTGAACAGAGGGGGGGAATATGAGGTGTGACTGGTGGTCACGTGGTTAATGGTAGGTATGTGTCACAGGGATAGATGCTCCCTGTGATGCAACTCGGAGTATTTTGTCTTTAGTGCACATGAGCACTGAAGATATCATTTAATGCACCTGGCTCTGGGTTGCGGGTAGCCATGAGAGATGGGAGGGTCTGGCTACCCACATACCTCACTCTGAGTGGGGGTGCTCACTGTACCCTTTTCCCTGCAGGAGTTTGAGGACCTGCAGTGATGTCATAATCACGTGACAGTGCAGTTGATGTTACCTCACCTGTGGGTGTGGTTTAAGGCTACCTAATGGAGGTGTGCTTGGCACATGTTAGTGAGTGTTTGGGAGTCTGCCAGTGTTGACAGACTTCCATGTGTCCAGGCTGGACACTACAGAGTGGTCTGTGTATTCAGATAGAGCCTGAGTGCTGGACATTGCACAGCCTGTGTGCCTTCAGGCCTGAGAGAGCATAGCTCTTCTATGGACAATAATGCTGTGTCGGCCTGTTGTATGGACTGTTAACCATTATGTTGCTGCCTTGCTGGTTTATGGAGCAAATAAACCCACATGGACATTGAAGAGAATGTGCCTCCTGTTTCCTCCTACGCATCTGAGTGAGTACAATCCTTACAATGTATAGTAACAGGAATATTAAAGGGTACCTATCACCCCCAAAATGGAATATGATCTAAGCCCACCGACATTACGGGCTTATCTACAGCATTATGTATTGCTGTAGATAAGCCCCCGATGTAACCTGAAAGATGAGAAAAAGAGGTTAGATTATACTCACCTGGGTGGGCGGTCCGATCCGATGGGCGTCACGGTCCGAGGCCTCCCATCTTCATTCCATGACGTCCTCTTCTGGTCTTCACGCTCCGACTCCAGCGCAGGCCTACTTTGTCTGCCCTGTTGAGGGCAGAGCAAAGTACTGCAGTACGCAGGCGCTGGGCTTCTCTGAACTTTCTGGGCACCTGCGCACTGCAGTACTTTGCTCTACCCTCAACAGGGCAGACAAAGTATGCCTGCGCCAGAGCCACAGCTTGAAGACAAGGAGAAGACGTTATCGTAAGAAGATGGGAGGCCCTGGACTGGATCACAACACCCATCGGACTGGACCGCAGCGGGACCACCCCTGGGTGAGTATAATCTAACCTCTTTTACTCACCTTTCAGGATACATTGGGGGGCTTATCTACAGCATTACATAATGCTGTAGATAAGCCCCTGATGCTGGTGGGCTTAGCTCACCTTCCATTTTGGGGGTGACAGGTTCCCTTTAAGATGTTTGAATATGGTCTTAAAATCATTACCTTATATGTTTGACAACTTTATCTTTAACTTTCTTTGGTGCATGTTAAGTGTACTACATGGTACATACCATGATACCAAACAGCACAAAGGCTACTTTTTTCTTTCAAGTAGGCAGTCAGATTGATCACAAATGTGTAGACACCTATGATATTAATTAAAGACACAGTTTAGTTTATCATGTTCCTATGGTCAAATTATTGTCAATCTTTTTGAGGAGTACCATCATTTTTTTGTCCAGGACATTTTCATTACTTTGCTTTTAATTTTTTTCTGTTGAACTACAATTCAAAAGAATGTATTTTTCATTATTTGTTATTCACTACATTTGAATTGAAAATTACTTTTCTCAGTTTCAAGCTATTTCAGTGACCATTGTGAGTTTGTCTTACTTTAACAGAAGGATACCAACAATTTTGTCCATGTCAGTATTACCCCATGAAATTACTTGTCTCTGATTTGAAAAATTTGTCCAGGTCAGGAAGATGAAAACAGGTTTTGTTTTGAAAAAAAATTAATCATTTTGTAAATTCCACTCTTTGCACCAAGACTTTTTTTTATCATACTTCCTGTTCTTTCAAGAGGGGTTTTCAGCAAACTCACTATCATCAGATGTAACATGAGGTAACTTTATACACAGCTTCAAAGACAGAATACACCATTCTCAAAAGGAAATGTCATAGCTAACCTTCCTCTACCTCCCTTCACAATGTCCTAAACATACACTCATTAGATGCTTCAATACAAAAGATCTGACCACTGTGGTTATGTGCTTGTAGTGTTTCCTGAAAATACATGAAGTTTAAGTTTAAAAAAGCTCTTGTGACCATGGAGAAAATTGCAAGATTACTATTTTTTATTTTTAAAAGCAGGCTGTGATTAGTGTTGAGCGATACCTTCCGATATCGGAAAGTATCGGTATCGGTTGGGATCGGCCGATATTCAAAAAATATCGGATATCGCCGATACCGATACCCGATCCCAATGCAAGTCAATGGGACCAAAATATCAGAATTAAAATAAACCCTTTCTTTCCTTGTAGGTTCATTTTACATCAAGGAAAACAACTAAGAATAATGTAGGATGTATTGTGGGAGGTGGCGGAGACATTAAAGGCAATGAGGTTTAGCCCAATCAAATAGAATAGCATGTTTTTTTGTTTTTTAAAGACGTTCGGAGTGAAAAAGATATTGAGTATGTAAATTTTTTTTTATTTTGTCAGATATTGATGTTTCACTATTCCACGCCCTTCCCCTTCTTTTTTTTCTTTTTTTTTTTTACTTTTCCCACACTTTCATCTTCATCATCATCAGCATCTTTGACATCAACTTCTTCTTCACCTTATTCATCTTCTTCTTCATCTTCTACCTATTTTTTTTTTATTACATTCTTCATATTCATTTTATTCAACTATTATTATTCTTCCTATTCTACATATTCTTTTTATTCCACTGTTATTATTCTTCCTATTCTACTTCTTCATCATATTCTCATTTGTGACAGGCATTCCCGTAGTTGTTATCTATAAAAGTTTGAAGATTACACCTTCCGTTCTGCCAGTCACAAAAGTTACATTTGTCCGCGTTCAGTTTGGCCTGCAGCATCAGGCTTTATCCAGGGGCACCACGAGGAGGAACGGACTCACCCCCATACACTGCTTAGTCTTCTTCTGCATATAATTTAGATAATATCTTTTGCTCTGATATTAAGTCTTATGCTTAATGTTCTTCTGCTCTTTGTTCTGCAGCCTCTTGTTCTTCTGCTTCTCGGTCTTCCATGTCGTCGTCTCCAGTGTCGTCATCTCCGCCGTCGTCGTCTCCGCCGTCGTCGTCTCCGCCGTCGTCATCGGGGTGGTCTTCCGGGTCGTCGTCGTCGTCATCGGGGTGGTCTTCCGGGTCGTCGTCATCGGGGTGGTCTTCCGGGTCGTCGACTTTAGGGTCTTAAACTTGGAAATGTAGCAGAAGGTACAAGAAGGCTGAGAAAATGCCAAGAACCAGCTGATGGAACTGGAACTCGGATGGCTACCCGAAGGTTCAAGAGCCTATGGAACTACCGAGGACCAGCTGACGTTACTGGAACCCGGTTACTAAGCAGGAGGTACCCGTGCTAAAAAGCACTACCAAGGACCGCCTGGCGTTGGCGGAACTCGGATTCCCAGAAGGAGGCACCTAAGCCAAAGGCTCTGCCCGGAACCAGCTGACGTTACTGGAACCAGGATGGGGAGCAGAAGGTACAAGAGCAAAAGACACTGCCGAGAACCAGCTGACGGTACTGGAACCCGGATGGGTAGCCGAAGGTCCAAGAGCCAATGGAACTACCGAGGACCAGCTGACGTTAGTGGAACCCGGTTACTAAGCAGGAGGTACCAGCTGACGGTGCTGGAACCAGGTGGTGGACCCGAAGGCCCACAGGAGAGGAGAGAACAGCTAGGCCGCGAGGCAGCCGCAGTTACCGAACCCCAACAGTCCTACAGGGGGAGATGGGCCTACTGGCACTACAGAACCAGCCTTGACTACCAGTTCACGCAGCCCACATAGGAAGCTCCTAAACTGGAGGCACCCTGGAGTTGGCTAACCCGACTGCAACACGACGGGGCAAACATAGGCGTCTCAGCGAGTTTGACACACCCCGGAAACAGCTGACGGTGCTGAAACCAGGTTTGGCACGAGGGAGTACCTGTGACAAAAACACTGCCGAGAACCAGCTGGCGGTGCTGGAACCCAGATGCGTTGCCCCAGTGTGCAAGAGCCAATGGCACGACCGAGGACCAGCTGACGGTGCTGGAACCCGGTTACTAAGCTGTAGGTGCCCGCGCTTAAAAGCACTACCAAGGACCGCCTGACGTTGGCGGAACTCGGATACCCAGGAGGAGGCACCTAAGCCAAAGGCTCGGCCCGGAACCAGCTGACGGTGCTGGAACCAGGTGGTGGACCCCAAGGCCCACAGGAGAGGAGAGAACAGCTAGGCCGCGAGGCAGCCGCAGTTACCGAACCCCAACAGTCCTACAGGGGGAGCTGGGCCTACTGGCACTACAGAACCAGCCTTGACTACCAGTTCACGCAGCCCACATAGGAAGCTCCTAAACTGGAGGCACCCTGGAGTTGGCTAACCCGACCGCACCACGACGGGGCAAGCATAGGCGTCTCAGTGAGCTTGACACAACCCGGAAACAGCTGACGGTGCTGAAACCAGGCTTGGCACGAGGGAGTACCTGTGACAAGAACACTGCCGAGAACCAGCTGGCGGTGCTGGAACCCAGATGCGTTGCCCCAGTGTGCAAGAGCCAATGGCACGACTGAGGACCAGCTGGCGGTGCTGGAACCCGGTTACTAAGCTGTAGGTGCCCGCGCTTAAAAGCACTACCAAGGATCGCCTGACGTTGGCGGAACTCGGATACCCAGGAGGAGGCACCTAAGCCAAAGGCTCGGCCCGGAACCAGCTGACGGTGCTGTAACCAGGTGGTGGACCCCAAGGCCCACAGGAGAGGAGAGAACAGCTAGGCCGCGAGGAAGCCGCAGTTACCGAACCCCAACAGTCCTACAGGGGGAGCTGGGCCTACTGGCACTACAGAACCAGCCTTGACTACCAGTTCACGCAGCCCACATAGGAAGCTCCTAAACTGGAGGCACCCTGGAGTTGGCTAACCCGACCGCACCATGACGGGGCAAGCATAGGCGTCTCAGTGAGCTTGACACAACCCGGAAACAGCTGACGGTGCTGAAACCAGGCTTGGCACGAGGGAGTACCTGTGTCAAAAACACTGCCGAGAACCAGCTGGCGTTGCTGGAACCCAGATGCGTTGCCCCAGTGTGCAAGAGCCAATGGCACGACCGAGGACCAGCTGGCGGTGCTGGAACCCGGTTACTAAGCTGTAGGTGCCCGCGCGTAAAAGCACTACCAAGGACCGCCTGACGTTGGCGGAACTCGGATACCCAGGAGGAGGCACCTAAGCCAAAGGCTCGGCCCGGAACCAGCTGACGGTGCTGGAACCAGGTGGTGGACCCCAAGGCCCACAGGAGAGGAGAGAACAGCTAGGCCGCGAGGCAGCCGCAGTTACCGAACCCCAACAGTCCTACAGGGGGAGCTGGGCCTACTGGCACTACAGAACCAGCCTTGACTACCAGTTCACGCAGCCCACATAGGAAGCTCCTAAACTGGAGGCACCCTGGAGTTGGCTAACCCGACCGCACAACGACGGGGCAAGCATAGGCGTCTCAGTGAGCTTGACACAACCCGGAAACAGCTGACGGTGCTGAAACCAGGCTTGGCACGAGGGAGTACCTGTGACAAGAACACTGCCGAGAACCAGCTGGCGGTGCTGGAACCCAGATGCGTTGCCCCAGTGTGCAAGAGCCAATGGCACGACCGAGGACCAGCTGGCGGTGCTGGAACCCGGTTACTAAGCTGTAGGTGCCCGCGCTTAAAAGCACTACCAAGGACCGCCTGACGTTGGCGGAACTCGGATACCCAGGAGGAGGCACCTAAGCCAAAGGCTCGGCCCGGAACCAGCTGACGGTGCTGGAACCAGGTGGTGGACCCCAAGGCACACAGGAGAGGAGAGAACAGCTAGGCCGCGAGGCAGCCGCAGTTACCGAACCCCAACAGTCCTACAGGGGGAGCTGGGCCTACTGGCACTACAGAACCAGCCTTGACTACCAGTTCACGCAGCCCACATAGGAAGCTCCTAAACTGGAGGCACCCTGGAGTTGGCTAACCCGACCGCACCACGACGGGGCAAGCATAGGCGTCTCAGTGAGCTTGACACAACCCGGAAACAGCTGACGGTGCTGAAACCAGGCTTGGCACGAGGGAGTACCTGTGACAAGAACACTGCCGAGAACCAGCTGGCGGTGCTGGAACCTAGATGCGTTGCCCCAGTGTGCAAGAGCCAATGGCACGACCGAGGACCAGCTGGCGGTGCTGGAACCCGGTTACTAAGCTGTAGGTGCCCGCGCTTAAAAGCACTACCAAGGACCGCCTGACGTTGGCGGAACTCGGATACCCAGGAGGAGGCACCTAAGCCAAAGGGTCGGCCCGGAACCAGCTGACGGTGCTGGAACCAGGTGGTGGACCCCAAGGCCCACAGGAGAGGAGAGAACAGCTAGGCCGCGAGGCAGCCGCAGTTACCGAACCCCAACAGTCCTACAGGGGGAGCTGGGCCTACTGGCACTACAGAACCAGCCTTGACTACCAGTTCACGCAGCCCACATAGGAAGCTCCTAAACTGGAGGCAGCCTGGAGTTGGCTAACCCGACCGCACCACGACGGGGCAAGCATAGGCGTCTCAGTGAGCTTGACACAACCCGGAAACAGCTGACGGTGCTGAAACCAGGCTTGGCACGAGGGAGTACCTGTGACAAGAACACTGCCGAGAACCAGCTGGCGGTGCTGGAACCCAGATGCGTTGCCCCAGTGTGCAAGAGCCAATGGCACGACTGAGGACCAGCTGGCGGTGCTGGAACCCAGTTACTAAGCTGTAGGTGCCCGCGCTTAAAAGCACTACCAAGGATCGCCTGACGTTGGCGGAACTCGGATACCCAGGAGGAGGCACCTAAGCCAAAGGCTCGGCCCGGAACCAGCTGACGGTGCTGGAACCAGGTGGTGGACCCCAAGGCCCACAGGAGAGGAGAGAACAGCTAGGCCGCGAGGCAGCCGCAGTTACCGAACCCCAACAGTCCTACAGGGGGAGCTGGGCCTACTGGCACTACAGAACCAGCCTTGACTACCAGTTCACGCAGCCCACATAGGAAGCTCCTAAACTGGAGGCACCCTGGAGTTGGCTAACCCGACCGCACCACGACGGGGCAAGCATAGGCGTCTCAGTGAGCTTGACACAACCCGGAAACAGCTGACGGTGCTGAAACCAGGCTTGGCACGAGGGAGTACCTGTGTCAAAAACACTGCCGAGAACCAGCTGGCGTTGCTGGAACCCAGATGCGTTGCCCCAGTGTGCAAGAGCCAATGGCACGACCGAGGACCAGCTGGCGGTGCTGGAACCCGGTTACTAAGCTGTAGGTGCCCGCGCTTAAAAGCACTACCAAGGACCGCCTGACGTTGGCGGAACTCGGATACCCAGGAGGAGGCACCTAAGCCAAAGGCTCGGCCCGGAACCAGCTGACGGTGCTGGAACCAGGTGGTGGACCCCAAGGCCCACAGGAGAGGAGAGAACAGCTAGGCCGCGAGGCAGCCGCAGTTACCGAACCCCAACAGTCCTACAGGGGGAGCTGGGCCTACTGGCACTACAGAACCAGCCTTGACTACCAGTTCACGCAGCCCACATAGGAAGCTCCTAAACTGGAGGCACCCTGGAGTTGGCTAACCCGAACGCACCACGACGGGGCAAGCATAGGCGTCTCAGTGAGCTTGACACAACCCGGAAACAGCTGACGGTGCTGAAACCAGGCTTGGCACGAGGGAGTACCTGTGACAAGAACACTGCCGAGAACCAGCTGGCGGTGCTGGAACCCAGATGCGTTGCCCCAGTGTGCAAGAGCCAATGGCACGACCGAGGACCAGCTGGCGGTGCTGGAACCCGGTTACTAAGCTGTAGGTGCCCGCGCTTAAAAGCACTACCAAGGACCGCCTGACGTTGGCGGAACTCGGATACCCAGGAGGAGGCACCTAAGCCAAAGGCTCGGCCCGGAACCAGCTGACGGTGCTGGAACCAGGTGGTGGACCCCAAGGCCCACAGGAGAGGAGAGAACAGCTAGGCCGCGAGGCAGCCACAGTTACCGAACCCCAACAGTCCTACAGGGGGAGCTGGACCTACTGGCACTACAGAACCAGCCTTGACTACCAGTTCACGCAGCCCACATAGGAAGCTCCTAAACTGGAGGCACCCTGGAGTTGGCTAACCCGACCACACCACGACGGGGCAAGCATAGGCGTCTCAGTGAGCTTGACACAACCCGGAAACAGCTGACGGTGCTGAAACCAGGCTTGGCACGAGGGAGTACCTGTGACAAGAACACTGCCGAGAACCAGCTGGCGGTGCTGGAACCCAGATGCGTTGCCCCAGTGTGCAAGAGCCAATGGCACGACCGAGGACCAGCTGGCGGTGCTGGAACCCGGTTACTAAGCTGTAGGTGCCCGCGCTTAAAAGCACTACCAAGGACCGCCTGACGTTGGCGGAACTCGGATACCCAGGAGGAGGCACCTAAGCCAAAGGCTCGGCCCGGAACCAGCTGACGGTGCTGGAACCAGGTGGTGGACCCCAAGGCCCACAGGAGAGGAGAGAACAGCTAGGCCGCGAGGAAGCCGCAGTTACCGAACCCCAACAGTCCTACAGGGGGAGCTGGGCCTACTGGCACTACAGAACCAGCCTTGACTACCAGTTCACGCAGCCCACATAGGAAGCTCCTAAACTGGAGGCACCCTGGAGTTGGCTAACCCGACCGCACCACAACGGGGCAAGCATAGGCGTCTCAGTGAGCTTGACACAACCCGGAAACAGCTGACGGTGCTGAAACCAGGCTTGGCACGAGGGAGTACCTGTGACAAGAACACTGCCGAGAACCAGCTGGCGGTGCTGGAACCCAGATGCGTTGCCCCAGTGTGCAAGAGCCAATGGCACGACCGAGGACCAGCTGGCGGTGCTGGAACCCGGTTACTAAGCTGTAGGTGCCCGCGCTTAAAAGCACTACCAAGGACCGCCTGACGTTGGCGGAACTCGGATACCCAGGAGGAGGCACCTAAGCCAAAGGCTCGGCCCGGAAACAGCTGACGGTGCTGGAACCAGGTGGTGGACCCCAAGGCCCACAGGAGAGGAGAGAACAGCTAGGCCGCGAGGCAGCCGCAGTTACCGAACCCCAACAGTCCTACAGGGGGAGCTGGGCCTACTGGCACTACAGAACCAGCCTTGACTACCAGTTCACGCAGCCCACATAGGAAGCTCCTAAACTGGAGGCACCCTGGAGTTGGCAATCCCGACCGCACCACGACGGGGCAAGCATAGGCGTCTCAGTGAGCTTGACACACCCCGGAAACAGCTGACGGTGCTGAAACCAGGTTTGGCACGAGGGAGTACCTGTGACAAAAACACTGCCGAGAACCAGCTGGCGGTGCTGGAACCCAGATGCGTTGCCTATTAAAGATTGTCTTCCTAGAGCCCCAACTAGCGGTGTTGGAGCTAAGGGTAAGCAGGGGGAGCAGAGTGTAGGCCGAAGCCTGCACTGGAGGCAGCTTTGTGTCTGCGTTGCGTTTGCAGGACACTTTGCCGGCTACACAGTGGGGGAACAGCTGGCGTTGCTGAACCCCACTAACACAATGGCGTGTGTTTTTCTCTGTGCAGCTAGCACTTGCGGTCAAAAACTAGCGATGTTAGAGCCCGTGTTGAAGCAGGAGGAGGAGGAGAGGAGCAGAGTGTAGGCCGAAGCCTATTTGAACCAATTTCAAAGGAAACCTTTAACCCCCCCTCAGGTGTTACAAAGTACAAGAGACACACCTTGTGCAGTATTAATGCTGCACAAGTGAAAGGTTGCTCTATTAATTTGTCTACTTGCACACGCTGAATGAAAGACGTACACAATTTAGCCCATTCTACAGTCAAACTGTAGTGGATGCGTGACTTGGCTTTTTAAGGAGACGCAGCACAGGTGTCCCAAATAACGCCTTGGTGCTTGGCGCAGCTTCCTGAGCGTTGTTATTTGCTGTACAGGAGTCTGCGCTCTTGTGTTATCCCTTGGCAATGCCCTGTTAGAGCTGCCCGTCTTATGACCTCATTTCATGTTGGCCGGTGCGGTTAACGATGGCCATAAATCCCAGACCCACAGTGCCTTTTCATAAAGTCACACTGCGGTGCTGTGATTCGTGGCCTTGAGCAGTAAATATTTTGGCCGCTCACACACGTCCTTACACCTGCTTCAGACTGGGCGGCCTCTGCTGATCCCTTCTCGCATGCCGCGGCCATGAGGCTGCACAGTCTGAAGAAGGCGGAAGGAGATGAGTTAAGACAGGTGAAGATATGCACTGCTCGTGCCCATCAATCACACCCTCGCAGTCAAAATAAGACAACGAGGAGCATTGTTTCAGGCAGGGCGGACGCACAGGCGCAACAAGCCAACCAATGATGTCAGAAGACGGGAAGCGCTACCAAGGGGGGTGCTGCGTATCATTAGAAAGGAAAGTCACACCTCAGGGACAGTGGAATGGTCTCAATGAGACACATTTTGTACGTTTTGAGTTCCACGTGGGCAAGGACAAAAAGTCAGCCACCTTGTACAAATGCAGCAGTACTGCTGTACAAGGTGGCTGTTATACATAGAAACACCTGGGGGTGGGGGGCAGGCTCCCTTCAATTTCAGTTCATGTGCCTGCGTGGCGTTTGCAGGACACGTTGCCAGCTACACAGCAGGGGAACAGCTGGCGGTGCTGAACCCCACTAACACATTGGCTGGTGTTTTTCTCTGTGCAGCTAGCATGTCCGGGCAGAAACTGGCGTTGTTTGAGCCCAGGGTCAGCAGGAGGAGGAGAGGAGCAAAGTGTAGGCCGAAGCCTGCACTGGTGGCAGCTTTTGTTCTGTTGTGCCAGCGTGGCTTGTGCTGGACACGTTGCCGACTACACAGCAGGGGAACAGCTGGCGGTGCTGAACCCCACTAACACATTGGCTGGTGTTTTTCTCTGTGCAGCTAGCATGTCCGGGCAGAAACAGGCGTTGTGTGAGCCCGGGGTCAGCAGGAGGAGGAGAGGAGCAAAGTGTAGGCCGAAGCCTGCACTGGTGGCAGCTTTTGTTCTGTTGTGCCAGCGTGGCTTGTGCTGGACACGTTGCCGACTACACAGCAGGGGAACAGCTGGCGTTGCTGAACCCCACTAACACATTGACTGGTGTTTTTCTCTGTGCAGCTAGCAGTTCCGGGCAAAAACTAGCGGTGTTTGAGCCCAGGGTCAGCAGGAGGAGGAGAGGAGCAGAGTGTAGGCCGAAGCCTAGTTGAACCAATTTAAAAGGTTACCTTTAACCCCCCCCCCTCAGGTGTTGCAAGGTACAAGAGCCACACCTTGAACAGCATTAATGATGCACAAGTCAAAGGTTGCTCTATTTAATTTTGCTCCTTGCACACGCTGAATTAAACACGTACACTATTTAGCCCATTATACTGTCAAACAGTAGTGGAGGCGTGACTACTAGTCTTTTTAAGGAGACGCAGCACAGGTGTACAAATTTACACCTAGGTGCTGGGCGCAGATTCCTTACCGTTGTTATTTGCAGTACAGGAAACTGCGCTCTTGTGTTATCCCTTGTCAATACCCTGTTAGTGCAGGCCGTCTCATGACCTCATTTCATGTTGGCCGGTGCGGTTAACGATGGCCATAAATCCCAGACCCACAGTGGCTTTTCCTAAAGTCACACTGCGGTGCTGGGATTCGTGGCCTTGTGCAGTAAATATGTTCGCCGCTCACACATGTCCTTACACCTGCTTCAGACTGGGCGGCCTCAGCTGATCCCTTATCGCATGCCGCGGCCATGAGGCCGCACAGTCAGAAGAAGGCGGAAGGAGGGGAGTGAAGACAGGGGAACATATGCACTGCTCGTGCCCATCAATCACACCCTCGCAGTCAAAAAATATGAGACAACGGGGGGCGTTGTGTCGGGCAGGGGGGACGCACAGGCACAGCCAGCCAACCAATGATGTCAGGAGACGGGCAGCGCTAACAGTGGGGGTGCTGCGTGTCATTAAAAAGGAAAGTCACACCTCAGGGACATTGTAATGGTCTGTAATGAGACACATTTTGTACTTGTTGAGTTCCACGTGTGCAAGGAGAAAAAGTCAGCCACCTTGTACAAATGCAGCAGTACTGCTGTACAAGGTGGCTGTTATACATAGAAACACCTGGGGGGGTGGGGGGCAGGCTCCCTTCAATTTCAGTTCATGTGCCTGCGTGGCGTTTGCAGGACACGTTGCCAGCTACACAGCAGGGGAACAGCTGGCGGTGCTGAACCCCACTAACACATTGGCTGGTGTTTTTCTCTGTGCAGCTAGCATGTCCGGGCAGAAACTGGCGTTGTTTGAGCCCAGGGTCAGCAGGAGGAGGAGAGGAGCAAAGTGTAGGCCGAAGCCTGCACTGGTGGCAGCTTTTGGTCAGTTGTGCCAGCGTGGCTTGTGCTGGACACGATGCCGACTACACAGCAGGGGAACAGCTGGCGGTGCTGAACCCCACTAACACATTGGCTGCTGTTTTTCTCTGTGCAGCTAGCATGTCCGGGCAGAAACTGGCGGTGTTTGAGCCCGGGGTCAGCAGGAGGAGGAGAGGAGCAGAGTGTAGGCCGAAGCCTGCACTGGTGGCAGCTTTTGGTCGGTTGTGCCAGCGTGGCTTGTGCTGGACACGATGCTAACTACACAGCAGGGGAACATCTGGCGGTGCTGAACCCCACGAACACATTGACTGGTGTTTTTCTCTGTGCAGCTAGCAGTTCCGGGCAGAAACTAGCGGTGTTTGAGCCCAGGGTCAGCAGGAGGAGTAGAGGAGCAGAGTGTAGGCCGAAGCCTAGTTGAACCAATTTCAAAGGTTACCTTTAACCCCCCCCTCAGGTGTTGCAAGGTACAAGAGCCACACCTTGAACAGCATTAATGATGCACAAGTCAAAGGTTGCTCTATTTAATTTTGCTCCTTGCACACGCTGAATAAAACACGTACACTATTTAGCCCATTATACTGTCAAACAGTAGTGGAGGCGTGACTTGTCTTTTTAAGGAGATGCAGCACAGGTGTCAAAATTTACACCTAGCTGCTGTGCGCAGATTCCTGAGCATTGTTATTTGCTGTACAGGAGTCTGCGCTATTGTGATCCCTTGGCCATGCGCTGTGAGCTCTTCCTGTCTTCTGACCTCATTTAATGTCAGCCGTTACGGTTAGCGATGGACATGAATCCCAGACCCACAGTGTGTTTTCAAAAAATCACATTGCGTGGCTGGGATTCGTGGCCTTGTTCAGTAAATATGTTTGACGCTCACACATGTCCTTACACCTGCTTCAGACTGGGCGGCCTCATCTGATCCCTTATCGCCTGCCGCGGCCATGAGGACACCCAGTCTGAAGAAGGCGGAAGGAGATGAGTGAACACAGGCAAACATATGCACTGCACATGCCCATCAATCACACCCTCGCTGTCCAAAAAAATAAGACACCGAGGGGCGTTGTTTCGAGCAGGGCAGACGCACAGGCGCAGCCAGCTAACCAATGATGTCAAAAGACGGGCAGCGCTAACAAGGGTGGTGCTGCGTATCATTAGAAAGGAAAGTCACACCTCAGGGACAGTGGAATGGTCTCAATGAGACACATTTTGTACGTGTTGAGTTCCACGTGGGCAAGGAGAAAAAGTCAGCCACCTTGTACAAATGCAGCAGTACTGCTGTACAAGGTGGCTGTTTTACATAGAAACACCTGGGGGTGGGGGGCAGGCTCCCTTCAATTTCAGTTCATGTGCCTGCGTGGCGTTTGCAGGTCACGTTGCAAGCTACACAGCAGGGGAACAGCTGGCGTTGCTGAACCCCACTGACAAATTGACTGGTGTTTTTCTCTGTGCAGCTCGCATGTCCGGGCAAAAACTGGCGGTGTTAGAGCCCAGGGTCAGCAGGAGGAGGAGAGGAGCAAAGTGTAGGCCGAAGCCTGCACTGGTGGCAGCTTTTGGTCAGTTGTGCCAGCGTGGCTTGTGCTGGACACGATGCCGGCTACACAGCGGGGGAACAGCTGGCGGTGCTGAACCCCACTAACACATTGGCTGGTGTTTTTCTCTGTGCAGCTAGCACTTCCGGGCAGAAACTGGCGGTGTTTGAGCCCAGGGTCAGCAGGAGGAGGAGAGGAGCAGAGTGTAGGCCGAAGCCTGCACTGGTGGCAGCTTTTGGTCAGTTGTGCCAGCGTGGCTTGTGCTGGACACGATGCCGACTACACAGCAGGGGAACAGCTGGCGGTGCTGAACCCCACTAACACATTGACTGGTGTTTTTCTCTGTGCAGCTAGCAGTTCCGGGCAAAAACTAGCGGTGTTTGAGCCCAGGGTCAGCAGGAGAGGAGCAGAGTGTAGGCCGAAGCCTAGTTGAACCAATTTCAAAGGTTACCTTTAACCCCCCTCAGGTGTTGCAAGGTACAAGAGCCACACCTTGTGCAGCATTAATGCTGCACAAGAAAAAGGTTGCTCTATTTGGTTTACTCCTTGCACACGCTGAATAAAACACGTACACTATTTAGCCCATTATACTGTCAAACAGTTGTGGAGGCGTGACTTGTCTTTTTAAGGAGACGCAGCACAGGTGTCAAAATTTGCACCTAGGTACTGGGCGCAGATTCCTGAGCGTTGTTATTTGCTGTACAGGAGTCTGCGCTATTGTGATCCCTTGGTCATGCGCTGTGAGCGCTTCCTGTCTTCTGACCTCATTTCATGTCGGCCGTTGCGGTTAGCGATGGACATGAATCCCAGACCCACAGTGTGTTTTCAAAAAATCACACTGCATGGCTGGGATTCGTGGCCTTGTGCAGTAAATAGGTTTGCCGCTCACACATGTCCTTACACCTGCTCCAGACTGGGCGGCCTCAGCTGATCCCTTATCGCCTACCACGGCCAGGAGGCCGCACAGTTTGAAGAAGGCGGAAGGAGATGAGTTAAGACAGGCGAACATATGCACTGCTCGTGCCCATAAACCACACCCTCGCTGACAAAATAAATATGACAACGAGGGGCGTTGTTTCTAGCAGGGCGGATGCACAGGCGCAGCCAGCTAACCATGATGACAAAAGACGGGAAACGCTACCAAGGGGGGTGCTGCGTATCATTAGAAAGGAAAGTCACACCTCAGGGACAGTGGAATGGTCTCAATGAGACACATTTTGTACGTGTTGAGTTCCACGTAGGCAAGGAGAAAAAGTCAGCCACCTTGTACAAATGCAGCAGTACTGCTGTACTAGGTGGCTGTTATACATAGAAACACCTGGGGGGGTGGGGTCAGGTTCCCTTTAATTTCAGTTCATGTGCCTGCGTGGCGTTTGCAGGTCACGTTGCCGGCTACACAGCAGGGGAACAGCTGGCGTTGCTGAACCCCACTAACACATTGGCTGGTGTTTTTCTCTGTGCAGCTAGCACTTCCGGGCAAAAACTAGCGGTGTTTGAGCCCAGGGTCAGCAGGAGGAGGAGAGGAGCAGAGTGTAGGCCGAAGCCTGCACTGGTGGCAGCTTTTGTTCTGTTGTGCCAGCGTGGCTTGTGCTGGACACGTTGCCGACTACACAGCAGGGGAACAGCTGGCGGTGCTGAACCCCACTGACACATCACCTAGTGTTTTTTCTGTGTAGACAACACTTCCAGGTGGCAACTGACAGTGTTGAAACCCAGGGAATCAAAGAGGAGCAGAGTGTAGGCCGAAGCCTGCAGTGGAGCAAGTTGAAAGGGAACCTTTAACCCCCCCCCAGGCATTTGTTGCTGAAAGAGCCATCTTGTACAGCAGTAATACTGCACATGGAAAATGGTGGCTCCGAAAATTATGCTCCTTGCAAACGCTGAAGTACACACTCATATAATGTGTCCCCTCACACCGTCAAACCATCCCGGAAGTGGGACTTTCCTTTGTAATGTGACACAGCACAGCCGTCATTCCAACCCCCTTGGTGCCGGGCGCCACCTCCTCAACGTTGTTTGGTTCTGTCACGGAGCCCGCGCTGTTATGTTATCCCTTGGCCATGCACAGTTAGCGGTGCCCGTCTTCTGACATCATGTAGGTGTCAGGCTGGCAGTGCCTGTGCGTCCAAGCTGCCCGAGATCCAACCTTGCAGTGTCATCTAATGTAGTCCCACTGCGGGCCAGGGATCCATGGGCATGCGCAGTGCATATCATCGCCTCTCACTCACCTCCTTCCTGCTTCTTCAGACTGTGCGGCGTCACGGCCGTGGCATGCTATTAGGGATCAGCTGACGCCGCCTAGTCTGAAGAAGCGTGAAGAAGGGGAGTGAGAGGCTAGTATATGCACTGCGCATGGCCATGGATACCAGGCCCACTGTGGGATCACATTAGACGACACTGCGAGGTGTGATTTCGGGCAGCGTGGACGCACAGGCGCAGCCAGGACGACAACAAATGATGTCAGAGGACGGGCAGCGCAAACTGTGCATGGCCAAGGGATAACATAACAGCGCAGGGTCCATGACGGAATCAAACAACGCTAAGGAGGCAGCGCACGGTGCCAAGGGGGTAGCAATGACGGCTGTGCTGCGTCACATTACAAAGGAAAGTCCCACCTCCGGGACGGTTGGACGGTGTGAGGGGACACATTACATGAGTGTGTAGTTCAGCGTTTGCAAGGAGCATAATTTCAAGAGCGACCTTTCCCTTGTGCAGTATTAGTGCTGCACATGGTGGCTCTTTCAGTAACAAACGCCTGGGGGGGGGGGACAGGTCCCCTTACATTTTAGTTGTGCCAGCGTGGCGGTCACATGACACGTTGCCGGATACACAGCTGGGGATCAGCTGACGTTACTGAACCCCAATAACAGAGGAGCGACTGTTGACTGTGCACACAGCACTTCCAGGCACCAACTGGCGGTGTTAGAGCCCAGGGACAGCAGGAGGAGCAGATTGGAGGTATTGCCGCACACACAGCTGGGGATCAGCTGACGTTACTGAACCCCAATAACAGAGGAGCGACTGTTGACTGTGCACACAGCACTTCCAGGCACCAACTGGCGGTGTTAGAGCCCAGGGACAGCAGGAGGAGCAGATTGGAGGTATTGCTGCACACACAGCTGGGGATCAGCTGACGTTACTGAACCCCAATAACAGAGGAGCGACTGTTGACTGTGCACACAGCACTTCCAGGCACCAACTGGCGGTGTTAGAGCCCAGGGACAGCAGGAGGAGCAGATTGGAGGTATTGCCGCACACACAGCTGGGGATCAGCTGACGCTACTGAACCCCAATAACAGAGGAGCGACTGTTGACTGTGCACACAGCACTTCCAGGCACCAACTGACGGTGTTAGAGCCCAGGGACAGTAGGAGGAGCAGAGGAACAGAGTGTAGGCCGAAGCCTGATTGGAGCAAGTTGAAAGGGAACCTTTAACCCCCCCCAAGACGTTTGTAGCTGAAAGAGCCATCTTGTGCAGCACTAAGGATGCAAAAGGAAAAGGTTGCTCTTTTAATTATGCTCCTTGCAAACACCGAAGTAAACACAAAAAATGTGTCCCTTTATACCGTTAAACCGTTCCGGAGGTGCGAATTTCCTTCGTAATGGGACACAGCACAGCTGTCATTCCTATCCCCTTGATGCCGTGCGCTGCCTCCTCAGCGTTGTTTTAAGCTGTCACGGAGCCTGCGCTGTTCTGTTAGCCCTTGGCCATGCCCAATTAGCGCTGCCTGTCTTCTGACATAATTTGGTGTCAGGCTGTCAGTGCCTGTGCGTCCACGCTGCTCCAGATCCCACCTCGCAGTCTCGTCTAACGTAATCCCACTGCGGGCCTTGGATCCATGGGCATGCACAGTGCATAACCTCGACTCTCACTCCCCTCCTTCCCTCTTCTTCAGACTGTGCGGTGTCACGGCCGTGGCATGCTAGGGATCAGCTGACGGCGTACAGTCTAAAGAAGGCGGAGGGAAATGAGCGATAGCCCGAGGGGAAGATATGCACTGTGCATGCCCATGGATCCCAGGCCCGCAGTGTGACTCAATCAGAAGACACTGCGAGGCGGGATCTCGGGCAGCGCGGCCGCACAGGCGCAGCCAGCCTGACACCAAATTATGTCAGAAGACAGGCAGCGCAAATAGGGCATGCCCAAGGGATAACAGAACAGCGCAGGCTCCGTGACAGCTTAAAACAACGCTGAGGAGGCAGCGCATGGCACCAAGGGGGTAGGAATGACGGCTGTGCTGCGTCACATTACGAAGGAAAGTCCCAGCTCCGGGACGGTATAACGGTATCAGTGAACACATTTTATAAGTGTTAAGTTCTGCGTGTGCAAAGAGCTAAAAAAAAAGAGCTACCTTTTCCTTGTGCAGCATTACTGCTGCACAAGATGGCTCTTTCAGTAACAAACGACGGGGGGGGGGGACAGGTTCCCTTACATTTAGGTTGTTGTGCCAGCGTGGCGGTCGCAGGACACATTGCCGGCTACACAGCTGGGGATCAGCTGACGTTACTGAAACCCAATAACACTGGGTCGTATGTTTTTACTGTGCAGCCTGCACTTCTGAGCCGCAACTGGCGGTGTTGGAGCCCAGGAATAGCAGTTCAGGTGGTAGAAAGATGAACACAGCAGGAGACCTGGATGACACCCAATTACTTAATCAGGCAGAGGAGTGGCAAATTCCTGCGAGATCCAGGCCTGGTTCATTTTCAGGAAAGTAAGCCGGTCAACGTTATCGGAGGATAGTCGCATGCGACGGTCTGTTAGTACACCACCTGCGGCACTAAAGACACGTTCCGATAAGACACTAGCCGCAGGGCAAGCCAGCACCTCCAATGCATACTGGCTTAGCTCTGGCCATGTATCCAGCTTAGAGACCCAAAACTTGAACGGGGAAGAGCCGTCTGGGAGTACAGTAAGAGGGCAAGCCATGTAGTCTGTCACCATCTGACGGAACCGTTGCCTCCTGCTGACTGGAGCCGCCGGTGATGGTGTAGACATTTGGGGCGGGCACACAAAAGTGTGCCAGAGTTGTGCCATACTGGGCTTGCCTTGGGCAGAGGCACTGCTTCTGCTCCCTCTTTGGGCAGAGCCTCCCCCACTGCCTCGACGCACTGAGCTGCTTTGTAAAGCACTAGCAGCACTCCTCTCAGTTGGACAGGAGAAGATGATGGAATTCACCAGTGTGTCGTGGTACTCCCGCAATTTACGCTCCCGGGTCAACGCAGGGATGAGGTTTTGGATGTTGTCCCGGTAGCGAGGATCGAGGAGGGTGAACACCCAATAATCAGGCATGTTGAGAATGTGGTCGATGCGGCGGTCGTTTCTCAGGCACTGCAGCATGAAATCCACCATGTGCTGCAGAGTGCCAACTGGCCCAGAAACGCTGTCCCCTGCTTGAGACATGATCTCTGCCCGCTCGTCATCACCCCACCCTCGCTGTACACACTGACCACTGGACAATTGTGTCGCTCCCTCCTCTGGACGGAGCTCTTCCTCCTCCATTGACTCCTCCTCATCCTCCTCACAAATTGGCCCCTGCGTACCCCTTTGTGAGGAACCACGTGGCGCTGACTCTCCAGAAGCTGATGGAAAAGGTGACTCCTCATCCTCCACCTCTTCCACCACATCATCCCTTAACCCTTGCAAAGTTTGCTGAAGCAGGCAGATAAGGGGGACAGTCATGCTGACTAGTGCATCATCTGCACTTGCCATCCGCGTGGAATAATCAAAAGGATGCAAAACCTGGCAGACGTCCTTCATAGTGGCCCACTCTGTGGTTGTGAAGTCTGATCGGCGCTGACTGCGACTTCTTTGCGCCTGATGCAGCTGGTACTCCATAACTGCTTGCTGCTGCTCACACAACCGCTCCAACATATGTAACATGGAATTCCACCGGGTAGGTAGGTCACATATGATGCGGTGTTCCGGAAGGCGGAATCGGCGCTGCAGAGCAGCAATGCGGGATCTGGCCAAGCTGGAACGCCGCAAGTGAGCACACTCTAGGCGGACCTTGTGCAGCAGGGCATCAAGATCCGGATAGTCCCTCAGAAAACTCTGCACAACCAAATTGAGCACATGTGCCAGACATGGGATGTGAGTGAGGTTGCCAAGGGCCAAAGCTGCCACCAGATTTCGGCCATTGTCACACACTACCGTGCCTGGCTGGAGATTCGCTGGCAGTAACCACACATCGCTCTCCTGCTTGATGGCATTCCAGAGCTCCTGCGCTGTGTGGTTTCGATGCCCCAATTAAACTAGTTTCAAGACGGCCTGCTGACGTTTGGCCATGGCTGTGCTCATGTCGGTCATAGGTAAACGTTCACGGGTCCATGTGGAGGTGGACTGTGACGGATCCTGCAGAGAGGAATCAGAGGAACTGGTGTAAGAGGAGGAGTCGATGCGTACAGACTGGATTCCTGCAATCCTTGGAGTGGGCAGGACACGTCCTGCGCCACTCGCACGATCTGTACCTGGCTCAACAACATTAACCCAATGGGCAGTGAGGGAAACATATCGCCCCTGTCCATGCTGACTGGTCCACGCATCGGTGGTGAGGTGGACCTTGCTACTGACGGCGTTCAGTAGCGCATGTTTTATGTTTGCCTCAACATGCCTGTGCAGGGCAGGGACAGCCTGCCTGCTGAAGTAAAAGCGGCTGGGCACCTTGTACTGTGGGACTGCCAATGCCATCAAGTCACGGAAGCTGTCAGTCTCCACCAGCCTGAACGAGAGCATTTCCAGGGACAACAGTTTGGCAATGCCTGCATTCAGAGCCTGTGCTCGGGGGTGGTTGGCCGAGAATGCCCGCCTTTTCTCCCATGCCTGGACTACCGATGGCTGTAGAGTAGACTGGGAGTGTGAGGATGACTGGGAAGGTGGTGCTGTGGGTGGAATTACACTAGGTTTCTGGACAACAGTGGAGGAAGAGGCAACACGAGATGAAGAGGTGGTAGCTGCCGCTGTTGGTTGGCCTACGTCTTCACTGTGTTTCTGTAACTCCACCGCGTGCCTGTTCCGCACATGTTTCCACATATTTGTGGTATTGAGGTTGCTGACACTTTTACCTCTTTTTACTTTCTGATGACACAGCTTGCATTTGACAAAACAAATGTCATCTGCAACTGTGTCAAAAAAGGACCAGGCACTGCAAGTCTTGGGAGCGCCCTTTTTGGCTTTGGAAAGAGACAGGCTCCTAACGGGTGCCAAAGTGGAGGCTACAGGCTCCGCAGTCTTCCCCCTCCCTCTCCCTCTTTGGCCGTAAGGGGAAGCTCTTCCTCAGAGCTGCTCCCACCACCTTCCTGTTCCTCACGCCACGATGGGTCAAGGACCTCATCATCTCCACTACCCTCTGCCACCAACTGCTCCTCCTGGGTAGTCTCGGCAGCATAGTACGCATCAGAAAGCGGCACCTGAGTTTCATCATCAGATGCGTACTGCGCTGTGGTCACCGGAGGCACTGGCCCACCTGCCTCTTCAGAGTCAGAGAGATAAAGCTTTTGGGCATCACTGCACACTGCCTCTTCTTCCATTTCTCCAATGCTGCTTGGCTGGCCCCCTGTTTCCAAGCCAAGAGATTCAGAGAACAGAAGTAGAGACGGCTCCTGTCCTGGGCTCTCTGACTGCCTGGCCAATTTGGCAGGTGGTGAAGAGACAGATGGCTGCTCTCCAGTGCTCTGTGCCTGAGAGGATGTGGCACTAACTGAAGTCGATGCCGAGGCGTTAGCTGCCATCCACCCGACAACGGCTTCAATTTGGTCTTCACGTAGCAGCGGTGCACGGCGCTCTCCGACAAAGCTGCGCATGAAGGACTGTTCCCTGCTGAAACTGAGTGACGACGAGTCACCGGCGCCCGCAGCAGGCACAGAATCACCACGTCCTCTCCCTGCTCCTCTCCCTGCTCCGCGCCCACGCCCACGTGCCTTATTCCCTGCCCTCTTCATCTTGGTTGACAGATAAAGATAAGCAGAAAAGTACTAAGGCCTTAGTGTGCTTATTCCTGAAATGCTCCTCCTAACAGGTGTAAGAAACACTAATGTTGTAAATTGTGGACTAAACTTTATTATTTTTCAAATGTGGCCTACACAAGTGTTAAGTTGTGTTTGGTGAACTTAACTTTTTTTTTGGTGCAGATCGGGCTACAGAGCTAGTTTAAATCACACGGAGACCGTGCAGACAGCCGTAAACGGCGCTGCAAGGCCAAAAAACCCTCCTCTCGGTTATCCTATATAGTGTTTTTCCACTATTTAGCTGGATACGAGTGGAAAGACACTAATAGGAATTTTTTTTTTCAAATTTTAAACTGGCTGCACTATTTGAAAAAAAGGAAATTGTTTTTCAAGGTACTGTATGAGGCAGTAACGCACCCTGAGCTGAATCCAACCGGCTATGGCTGCACACAGACTACAGGGCGAGCTGCGCTCACACAGAGACCGTGCAGACAGCCGTAAACGGCGCTGCAAGGCCAAAAAACCCTCCTCTAGGTTATCCTATATAGTGTTTTTCCACTATTTAGCTGGATACGAGTGGAAAGACACTAATAGGAATTTTTTTTTTCAAATTTTAAACAGGCTGCACTATTTGAAAAAAAGTAAAATTTTTCTCAAGGTATGAGCCAGTAACGAACCCTGAGCTGAATCCAACCGGCTATGGCTGCACACAGACTACAGGGCGAGCTGGGCTCACACGGAGACTGTGCAGACAGCCGTAAACGGCGCTGCAAGGCCAAAAAAACCTCCTCTAGGTTATCCTATATAGTGTTTTTCCACTATTTAGCTGGATACGAGTGGAAAGACACTAATAGGAATTTTTTTTTTCAAATTTTAAACTGGCTGCACTATTTGAAAAAAAGGAAATTGTTTTTCAAGGTATGAGGCAGTAACGCACCCTGAGCTGAATCCAACCGGCTATGGCTGCACACAGACTACAGGGCGAGCTGGGCTCACACGGAGACCGTGCAGACAGCCGTAAATGGCGCTGCAAGGCCAAGAAACCCTCCTCTAGGTTATCCTATATAGTGTTTTTCCACTATTTAGCTGGATACGAGTGGAAAGACACTAATAGGAATTTTTTTTTTTCAAATTTTAAACAGGCTGCACTATTTGAAAAAAAGTAAAATTTTTCTCAAGGTATGAGCCAGTAACGAACCCTGAGCTGAATCCAACCGGCTATGGCTGCACACAGACTACAGGGCGAGCTGGGCTCACACGGAGACCGTGCAGACAGCCGTAAACGGCGCTGCAAGGCCCAAAAACCCCCCTCTAGGTTATCCTATGTAGTGTTTTTCCACAATAGAGCTGGAGACTGGTGGAAAAACACTAATAGGAAATTTGAGAAAAAATGTGCAGCAGGCTGCACTAAGAGCAAAAAAGGACAACTGTGTGAGGCAGTGTGAACCCCCCCTGAGCTGAATACAACCGGGTATATGGCTGCACACAGACTACAGAGTGAGCTGCACACACACACACACACAGAAACCTTGCAGAACGCTGTTAAAACAGCGCTGCAAGGCAAGAGCAAGGTGAACAGTGAAGAACACACATCGTTTTGCTAAATTAGCCTTTGGAAAGGAAAATAAAGCAATTAGCTAGCTCGACTGGCCCTCAGTTAGAACACAGCGTCCTGTCCCTAACTGAAATCACAGCAGAGTGAGCACAAAGTGGCGGCAGCGTTTTTTATAGTGCAGAGTGACATCATTTCAGCAGCCAATCCAAGCCTTGCCAGTACTTACATGCCCACCATGCTAAACAGGATGTGCCCACACTTCCAATCATTCCTCATTGGCTGCTGCGTTCAGTTTGAATTCTGGGAACTTCCGATTCCGGTATCCGATACGCGGGAAGTATCGGAATTTGGTATCGGAATTCCGATACCGCAAATATCGGCCGATACCCGATACTTGCGGTATCGGAATGCTCAACACTAGCTGTGATATTAGAAAAATATATTGAGAAAAAAGTTTCACACACAAAAACCTAAGTTGAACATTAGGTAATTCTCTTATTATATCTTCTCTGCAATCAACATTGGCTTTTTTAGCAGACATCTTGCAGGAAAGGAATACCTAAAAGGGCTCTATTACAAAAACATTCCGGCCAGCGTCACACTAGCGAGTTTTACGGACGTATGAGCGCAGAAAATACGTCCAGAAAATACGCACTACACACGGCCCAATGATTCTCTATGGGGCAGCTCCTATCTGGCGTATATTACGCATTCATAATATACGGTATGTTACAGGCATAGAAAATCGCAGCATGCTGCGTTTGTCAGCGTATTGCACAAAAAATACGCCAATGAAAGTCTATGGGGCGAGAAAAATGCGGATTACACATGGACCATGCGTGTGACTTGCGAGAAATACGCAGCGGTGTTCTATAGTATACACCTGTATGTCATCTCCTGTATATAGTATATACCTGTATGTCATCTCCCCTGTAAATAGTATATACCTGCTGTATGTCATCTCCTCCTGTATATTGTATATACCTATGTGTCATCTCCTTCTGTATATAGTATATAACTGTATGTCATCTCCTCCTATATATAGTATATACCTGTATGTCATCTCCTGTATATAGTATATACCTGTATGTCAGCTCCCCTGTATATAGTATATACCTGCTGTATGTCATCTCCTCCTCTATATACCTATGTGTCATCTCATCTTTTATATAGTATATACCTGTATGTCATCTCTTCCTGTATATAGTATATACATGTGTTATCTCCTCCTGTATATAGTATATACCTGTAAGTCATCTCCTCCTGTATATAGTATATACCTGTGTGTCATCTGCTCCTGTATCTAGTATATACCTGTGTTTCATCTCATCCTGTATATAGTATGTACTGTACCTGTATGTCATCATCTCCTGTATTTAGTATATACCTGTGTGTCATCTGCTCCTGTATATAGTATATATCTGTGTGTCATCTCCTTCTGTATATAGTATATATGTGTGTCATATCCCCTGTATACAGTCATGGCCAAAAGTTTTGAGAATGACGCCAAAATTATATTTTCACATGATTTGCTGCCCTCTGGTTTTTATTAGTGTTTGTCTGATGTTTATATCACATACAGAAATATAATTACAATCATATTATGAGTACCAATAGGTTATATTGACAGTTAGAATGAGTTAATGCAGCAAGTCAATATTTGCAGTGTTGACCCTTCTTCTTTAAGACCTCTGCAATTCTCCCTGGCATGCTCTCAATCAACTTCTGGACCAAATCCTGACTGATAGCAGTCCATTCTTGCATAATCAATGTTTGCATTTTGCCAGAATTTGTTGGTTTTTGTTTGTCCACCTGTCTCTTGATGATTGACCATAAGTTCTCAATGGGATTAAGATCTGGGGAGTTTCCAGGCCATGGACCCAAAATCTCTATGTTTTGTTCCATGAGCCATTTAGTTATCACCTTTGCTTCATGGCAAGGTGCTCCATCATGCTGGAAAAGGCATTGTTGGGCGCCAAACTGCTCTTGGACGGTTGGGAGAAGTTGCTCTTGGAGGACATTCTGGTACCATTCTTTATTCATGGCTGTGTTTTTAGGCAAGACTGTGAGTGAGCCGATTCGCTTGGCTGAGAAGCAACCCCACACATGAATGGTTTCAGGATGCTTTACAGTTGGCATGAGACAAGACTGGTGGTAGCGCTCACCTCTTCTTCTCCGAATAAGCTGTTTTCCAGATGTCCCAAACAATCGAAAAGGGGATTCATCAGAGAAAATTACTTTGCCCCAGTCCTCAGCAGTCCACTCCCTGCACCTTTTGCAGAATATCAGTCGGTCCCTGATGTTTTTTCTGGAGAGAAGTGGCTTCTTTGCTGCCCTCCTTGAAACCAGGCCTTGCTCAAAGAGTCTCCGCCTCACAGTGCGTGCAGAAGCACTCACACCAGCCTGCTGCTGGTAGTCCGATCCCGCAGCTGAAACAGTTTTAAGATACGGTCCTGGCGCTTGCTGGTCTTTCTTGGGCGCCCTGGAGCCTTTTTGACAACAATGGAAGCTCTCTCCTTGAAGTTCTTGATGATGCGATAGATTGTTGACTGAGGTGCAATCTTTGTAGCTGCGATTCTCTTCCCTGTTAGGCCATTTTTGTGCAGTGCAATGATGGCTGCACGTGTTTCTTTAGAGATAACCATGGTTAACTGAAGAGAAACAATGATACCAAGCACCAGCCTCCTTTTCAAGTGTCCAGTGATGTCATTCTTACTTAATCATGACTGATTGATCGCCAGCCCTGTCCTCATCAACACCCACACCTGTGTTAATGGATCAATCACTAAAACAATGTTAGCTGCTCCTTTTAAGGCAGGACTGCAATGATGTTGAAATGTGTTTTGGGGGTTAAAGTTCATTTTCTGGGCAAATATTGACTTTGCAAGTACAGTAATTGCTGTTAAGCTGATCACTCTGACATTCAGGAGTATATGCAAATTGCCATTAGAAAAAATGAAGCAGTAGACTTTGGAAAAATTAATATTTGTCTCATTCTCAAAATTTTTGGCCATGACTGTATAGTATATACCTGTGTGTCATCTCCTCCTGTATATAGTATATACCTGTGTGTCATCTCTTCCTGTATATAGTATATATCTGTGTGTCATCTCCTCCTGTATATAGTATATATCTGTGTGTCATCTCCCCTGTATATAGTATATATGTGTTTGTCATCTCCTCCTGTATATAGTATATACCTGTATGTCATCTCTTCCTGTATATAGTATATACCTGTGTGTCATCTCCCCTGTATATAGTATATATGTGTGTCATCTCCCCTGTATATGGTATATACCAGTGTGTCATCTCCTCCTGTATATAGTATATACCTGTATGTCATCTCCTCCTGTATAAAGTATATACCTGTGTGTCATCTCCTCCTGTATATAATATATACCTGTGTGTCATCTCCCCTGTATACAGTATATACCTGTGTGTCATCTCCCCTGTATAGTATACACCTATGCGTCATCTCCCCTGTATATAGTATGTACCTGTATGTCATCTCCCCTGTATACAGTATATACCAGTGTGTCATCTCCTCCAGTATATAGTATATATCTGTATGTCATCTCCTCCTGTATATAGTATATACCTGTGTCATCTCCTCCTGTATATAGTATATACCTGTGTGTCATCTCTCCTGTATATAGTATGTATCTGTATGTCATCTCCTCCTGTATATAGTATATACCTGTGTGTCATCTCCTCCTGTATATAGCATATACATGTGTGTCATCTCCTCCTGTATATAGTGTATACCTGTGTGTCATCTCTCCTGTATATAGTATATTCCTGTGTCATCTCCTCCTGTATATAGTATATACATGTGTGTCATCTCCCCTGTATATATTATATTTATCTGTATGTCATCTCCTCCTGTATTAGACTGCGTTCACACGTTATTTGGTCAGTATTTTTACCTCAGTATTTGTAAGCTAAATTGGCAGCCTGATAAATCCCCAGCCAACAGGAAGCCTTCCCCCCTGGCAGTATATATTAGCTCACACATACACATAATAGACAGGTCATGTGACTGACAGCTGCCGTATTTCCTATATGGTACATTTGTTGCTCTTGTAGTTTGTCTGCTTATTAATCAGATTTTTATTTTTGAAGGATAATACCAGACTTGTGTGTGTGTTTTAGGGCACGTTTCATGTGTCAAGATGTGTGTGTTGAGTTGCATGTGGCGACATGCATGTAGCGACTTTTGTGAGATGAGTTTTGTGTGGCAACATGCGTGTAGCAACTTTTTGTGTGTCGAGTTGCATGTGACAGGTTAGTGTAGCAAGTTGTGTACAGCAAGTTTTGTGCATGGCGAGTTTTGCGCATGGTGAGTTTTATGTGTGGTGCGTTTTGAGTATGTGCAAGTTTTGTGTAAGGCAACTTTTGCATGTGTTGCAACTTTTGTGCATGTGGCAATTTTTCCGCGTGTGCAAGTTTTGCGTGTGGCGAGTTTTCCATGAGGTGAGTTTTGCACGTGTGGCGAGTTTTGCGTGAGCCTAGTTTTGCATGTGGCGAGTTTTCCGCATGGCGAGTTTTGAGCGGCGACTTTTGTGTTTCGACTTTTATGTGGCGAGGTTGGTGTATGTGTGGTGAAATGTGTGCTGAGGGTGGTATATGTGTTCAAGCACGTTGTAGTGTGTGGCGCATTTTGTGTGTGTGTTCATATCCCAGTGTGTGGTGAGTATCCCATGTCGGGGCCCCACCTTAGCAACTGTACGGTATATACTCTTTGGCGCCATCGCTCTCACTCTTTAAGTCCCCCTTGTTCACATCTGGCACAGCTGTCAATTTGCCTCCAACACTTTTCCTTTCACTTTTTACCCATTATGTAGATAGGGGCAAAATTGTTTGGTGAATTGGAATGCGCGGGGTTAAAATTTCGCCTCACAACATAGCCTATGAAGCTCTCGGGGTCAAGACGTGTGACTGTGCAAAATTTTGTGGCTGTAGCTGCGACGGTGCAGATGCCAATCCCGGACATAAACACATACATACATTCCAAAGACATACTGATAGGGAATTTAGATTGTGAGCCCCATCAGGGACAGTGATGATAATGTATGCAAAATGTAAAGCGCTGAGGAATATGTTAGCGCTATATAAAAATAAAGATTATTATTATTACATACACACATACACACACACATTCAGCTTTATATATTAGATACATATATATATATATATATATATAGACTGTATATATGTTTTTAAGAATATTTGAGCTGATGGATCCATGCTATGTCCATTTTGCAAGCCTGCGAGAAAAAATCGCTGTACGGAAGCCATATGGATGCCATACGGATGACACACGGATAAATTTGTGAGTAAAAATCGCATCCTCGCATTAAATACGGAACAGTGTTTTGGGACAATTACTGCGTATTACGGCCGTAAAAAACGGACCGTATTTACTTACGCCTAGTGTGACGCCGGCCTAAGGAATATTCAAAACTTACTTTCCTATAGCAAATTCAGTGGCACCACCTGTGCTTTATTGTATGGATATTGCTGTGCAATTGGTGTGGATACAGTGGGTACGGAAAGTATTCAAACCTATTTAAATTTTTCCCTCTTTTTTTCTTTGCAGCCATTTGGGAAATTCAAAAAAGTTCATTTTTTCACATTAATGTACACTCTGCACCCCATATCACATGGTCATAAGTATTCAGACCCTTTGCTCAGACACTCATATTTAAGTCACATGCTGTCCATTTCTCTGTGATCCTCATTGAGATGGTTCTACTCCTTCATTGGAGTCCAGCTGTGTTTAATTAAACTGATAGGAATTGATTTGGAAAGGCACACACCTGTCTATTTAAGACCTCACAGCTCACAGTGCATGTCAGACCAAATGAGAATCATGAGGTCAAAGGAACTGGCCAAGTAGCTTAGAGACAGAATTGTGGCAAGTCACAGATCTTGCCAAGGTTACAACAGAATTTCTGCAGTACACAATGTTCCTAAGAGCACAGTGGATCCATAATCCTTAAATGGATCTGACTATCCAGCCAAACTGAGCAATTGTGGAAGAAGAGCCTTGGTGAGAAAGGTGAAGAAGAACCCCAAGATCACTGTGGCTTAGCTCCAGAGAAGCAGTAGGGATTTGGGAGAAAGGTCCACAAAGTCTACTATCACTGCAGCCCTCCACCAGTAGGGCCTTTATGGCAGAGTGGCCCGTCGGATACCTCTCATTAGTGAAAGACATATGAAAGCCCGCATAGAGTTTGCTGAAAAATACATGAAGTACTCCCAGACTATGAGAAATAAGATTTTCTGGTCTAATGAGAAGGTGATAGACCTTTTTGGTGATAGTTCTATGTGGAATGCGTGGAGAAAACCAGGCACTGCTCATCACCAGCCCAATACAATCCCAACAGTGAAACATGGTGGTGGCAGAATCATGCTGTGGGGGTGTTTTTCAGCTACAGAGACAGGATGACTGGTTGTCATTGAAGGAAACATGAATGCGGCCAAGTACAGAGATATCCTGGATGAAAACCTATTCCAGAGTGCTCTGGACCTCAGATTTGGCCGAATGGTCACCTTCCAACAAGACAGTGACCCTAAGCACACAGCTAAAATAACAAAGAAGTGGCTTCAGAACAACTCTGTGACAATTGTTGACTGGTCCAGCCAGAACCCTGACCTAAACCTAATTGAGCATCTCTGGGGAGACCTGAAGATGGCTATTCATCAACAGGGCCGTATTTGCGACTAGGCACTTGAGGGCACGTGCCTAGGGCGGGACGATGCGGGGGGTGGTACCTGAGCATGAGCAAGTTTTTTTTTTTAAGTCCTGGTTCACCTCCCGACTGATAGACCCCCGCCCCCTTCCCTCCCCCACCCACCCGCTTGCCTGCTTCCCACCCTCCCTCCTTGAAGACGTCATACTCACCCTGCTCCAGCGATGCCTGGTCTCAGCTTCTGCAGCTCATCCTGAGTGAGCGGTCACGTGGTACCGCTCATTAAGGTCATGAATATGGACAAATTCATGATCTTAATGAGCGGTACTACATGACCGCTCACGCAGGAAGAAGGTGCTGCGCAATGAGCCGGGACAGAGCTAGAGGGATGTTCGGTGCAGCTGCGCGGTGTGGGAAAGAAAGGTGAGTATGAGGGAAGGGGGGTCGGGGGACAGGGGACGGGGGAATGAAGGAGGACGGGGAGCTGAGCCATGCAAGATGGGAGCAGGAGCAGCAGCGGGAGTAGGGGGGGTTGAGAGATGAGCCATGCATACAGGAGGGGGGAATATGAGCCATGCATACAGGAGGGGGAATATGAGCCATGCATACAGGAGGGGGGAATATGAGCCATGCACACAGGAGGGGGGATATGAGCCATGCATACAGGAGGGGGGATATGAGCCATGCAAACAGGAGGGGGGAATATTAGCCATGCATATAGGAGGGGGGAATATGAGCCATGCATACAGGAGGGGGGATATGAGCCATGCAAACAGGAGGGGGGATATGAGCCATGCATACAGGAGGGGGGAATATTAGCCATGCATACAGGAGGGGGGAATATGAGCCATGCATATGGGAGGGGGGATATGAGCCATGCATATGGGATGGGAGGGAGATGAGCCATGCATACAGGAGGGGGGATATGAGCCATGCATACAAGAGGGGGGATATGAGCCATCCATACAGGATGGGGGGAGATGAGCCATGCATACACGATGGGAGGGGGGCATCATGTGTGGCCATTATACAGTATTGACCATCATGTGGGGTCATTATACAGCATGGAGCATCATGTGTAGCCATTATACAGTATGGAGCATCATGTGTGGCCATTATACAGTATGGAGCATCATATGTGACCATTATACAGTATGGAGCATCATATGTGGCCATTATACAGTATAGAGCATCATGCGTGGCCATTATACAGTATGGAGCATCATGTGTGGCTATTATACAGTATGGAGCATCATGTGTGGCCATTATACAGTATGGAGCATCATGTGTGGCCATTATACAGTATGGAGCATCATGTGTGGCCATTATACAGTATGGAGCATCATGTGTGGCCATTATACAGTATGGAGTATGTATGGAGCACTTTGTGGCCATAATTTTTTTGTATATAATTATAGTTTATGAAACAGTGTGATCAGCAGTGCTAAATGGGTGTGGTTGGGATATGGATATGGGTGTGACTAGTTGTGAAAAGGGTGTGGTCAGGGGCGTGGCCTAAATTTGCCGTGGCGCACTGTGTGCGCCGCAAACTTTATACCTCTTTCCCTTCTTCAAAAGTTGGGAGGTATGGTACCGCATTTGCCAGATCATGGCAAGTGCCGCAAATCCCGTAGGGAATGAATGAGGTCAAACGCAGCAGTGTTGCTGTAAGTGATCCGTTACACGGCAGATGCAGAAAAACTGCCCGATCTGCTGCAAAAGGCTACTTTCACATCAGCGATTCTTGCCAAAGTCACTGCCGATAATGTCATACTCACCAAAGGGGGAGGCAGCACTAAACGTGCCTAGGGCAGCAGAAACTCTAAATACGGCTCTGTCCATCAACGTATCACCATCCAACCTGACCGAACTGGAGAGGATCTGCAAGGAAGAATGGCAGAGGATCCCCAAATCCTGACGTGAAAAACTTGTTGCATCGTTCCCAAGAAGACTCATGGCTGTACTAGCTCAAAAGGTGCTTCTACTCAATACTGAGCAAAGTGTCTGAAAACTTATGACCATGTGATAATTCAGTTTGCAAAAATTTCACTTCTGTTTTTTTCAGTCAAGATTGGGTGCAGTGTGTACATTAATGAGGAAAAAAAGTGAACTTTTTGGAATTAACCAAATGGCTGCAATGAAACAAAGAGTGAATAATTTACAGGGGACTGAATAGTTTCCATACTCACTGTATATTCCAGTTTTCACCCTTTACTTCGAATGTCAATCATCCAGCAATGGTCAATTTACATTCTGTGGATGATATTTTATAAAATACTATCTGCAGCAATTACTATAAAATGCATCACATGGAAAATCCACTGCATATGTCATCCATGTGAACATTCCCTGGTTATAAGTTACAGAAGTGTGCAGCACTGGTATCTGTTCTGCTGACAGAGGAGGACATGAAATAAAGGACATGATGCCTCATGCATAATTACTTTTCTACAGTAGGACGGAGTGTCATTGCTGCTCATCGCGAATCATGAGATCACTCTCATTCTAAAATAAAAAGAAAGCACACGGTTATTTATCTATGTTTTGCATATTGCCTTTTTGTGTATTCAGCAATAACATATTTCCACAATAAGATTAAAGCAAATCGGTTGAAATGTTTGAAGAATAAAACATTGCATTGAAGGTTCAAAAATGCTTAGTACACAAGATATACTGCTGAACCTAAACTTGTGGCTAATTTAGTACCTTGTTTTCTGAAGTATGTGACCATAGCTCATAGATCTTGGGATTTTATGTAGTAGTTTTAAGATTTTATGATCACTTTATAACATTTTATAGACAGTTTAATCATTAGTCAGGACATTCACTGCACCAGGTAATTTTATCAATAATGGTTACCTTACCCAGCTGATCCCTCTCGTGCCACACTGCGCTATAATATACTAAAAGATCTTTCATCTGTTTCATTGAATGTTTTAACCAGCTGCCCTAGGTGTTCCAGAAACGTATAGCACTCTAAGGATAATAGGGTCAAATTGAGACTAATCACCAACCTAATACAACTGCATTACGTCCATTAAGAAGCAGGAGAATAAGAAATACATTAAACATAATCATTATTAGACATTAAAATGAAATCAAATATGGCATGCAATAATTTTAAATGGGTTTAAAATGACTTTGAAGTCTATCTATATGGTATTGTTTTGCATTTCATTGGGACTCCATATGTGGCATCCTTCAAAAGCTTGGGATGTATGCAGGGCAAACATTCAGTTTTTATCCTTCCTCCCTTATTTGAAAATTTTCTTACGCCCCTACACCACACACCGGACTCAAGTTAGTCTGCAGTTAGCTATTGGTTATTAGTTAGCTTTTAGAGGTTCATGTGTGATGAATTATACATAGAGTGGATATTGTTTGGGTAAAATTTTGTTCAGGACTTTGAGATGTTTATTTTGACTACTTGTGGTCCTGGGCTATTCACGTAAATCGCTTATTTATGTTGTGCATAATCAAACGGACTCAATCGTACATAACTTCAATAAGAAAATAGGTACCCTGGGCCACTAGTACTCAAAATGACCAGCTCAATATCCTGAACAATATTTGCCAAAAAATTATCAACCCTATGTGTAGTTCAGAAGTTATTCATGTAAATCGCTTATGTCGCGCATAATCAAACGTACTCAATCGTACATAAGTTTAATTTGAAAAGAGGTACCCTGGACCACTAGTACTCAAAATGAACAGCTCAATGACCTGAATAATGTTTGCCAAAAAAATTATCAACTCTACGTGTAGTTCAGAAGTTATTCACGTAAATTGCTTATGTTGCACATAATCAAACGTACTCAATTGTACATAATTTCAATTTGAAAAGAGGTACCCTGGACCACTAGTACTCAAAGTGACCAGCTCAATGACCTGAATAATGTTTGCCAAAAAAATGATCAACTCTCTGTGTAGTTCAGAAGTTATTCACGTAAATCGCTTACGTCGCGCATAATCAAACGTACTCAATTGTACATAATTTCAATTTGAAAAGAGGTACCCTGGACCACTAGTACTCAAAATGACCAGCTCAATGTCCTGAATAATATTTGCCAAAAAAATAATAAACTCTATGTGTAGTTCAGAAGTTATTTATGTAAATCGCTTATGTCACGCATAATCAAAAGTACTCAATCGTACATAAGTTTAATTTGAAAAGAGGTACCCTGGACCACTAGTACTCAGCATGGTCAGATAACTTTGGCATCATCTGTTTTTCTAAATCCCAAAATGCCTATAACAGCAGCCACCCAACCTGGCACATTGCTAATCGCTGATAAGTGTCTTGGTCTACATCAACTGTTTTCTGTTTGAGTGTCCAGGCTGAGGCCAGGCCTCCCTCAACTCAGTCCTAGATGGCAGATGCCCTTGTTGCAAAAGCTACTGACCTAGGCCTGAATAATCGAGTAATCACATGGTCTATCTTGACTAACCAATAAAGGAAGCCTATAATTTTCTGCCTATTGGGATGCTGCCTTACACTACAGAGTCATCCTGTGGTGGGTGCTGTCTTATACTACAGGGTCTGCCTGTGGGGTGCTGCCTTATACTACAGGGTCTGCCTATGGAGGTACTGCCTTATACTACAGGGTCTGCCTATGGGGGTGCTGCCTTACACTACAAGGTCTGTCTATGGGGGTGCTGCCTTATACTACAGGGTCTGTCTATGGGGATGCTGCCTTATACTACATGTTCTGCCTATGGGGGTGCATTATACAATATAGAGTAGGCCTATGGGGGGTGCATTATACTATATGGAGGCTTATGGGGGGTGCATTATACTATATGGAGGCTTATGGGGAGTGCATTATACTATATGGAGGCTTATGGGGAGTACATTATATTACATTTAGGACTATCTGGTGCATTACACTATATGGAAGCTATGTAGGGGGGCATCATACAGTGTGGAGATTACAGTGAAGGGGCCATTGTACAGTGTGGGGATTACAGTGAAGGGGCCATCATACAGTGTTTGAGCCATCAAATGGTTTTGAGACTACTAAGGGGTCAGTCTGTGTGGGTGGTACTATACATTGAGGGGGCATTATACTGTGTATAAGAGAGCATCATGCTGTGTATAGGGGAGCTGTAAGGGGCAGATTCGAGACATTATTAAATGTAAAGTGGGCACTTATTGTTATAGGGGAACTCAGGTTGCTATGACTATCAAAGGGGCACACAGAGAGCAATATTACTTTTTAGGGGGCAAAATATTTGCACTGTTTTCTAGGACACTTGCACCCTGCATTACTATATTCTAGACGAGTGCTTTAGGATTTAGAAGGTACAGAGCACCACACAGCAGGTGCAGTAATAGGGTCACATACGGCAGCAGCGGCTCAGTATTGGGATATCAGCAGGATGAGGAGTTTGTGCAGGTTGGGAATAGATGTTGATGGGGCTGAAATGTGAGAAGTGAAATGTGTCTTTGTTGTATTCTCTGCTGATGAGTCCTGGCTGGAAGAAGTTGTCATGTCAATCTGTGCCAGATGGAAAAGATGGGAAAACTGAACGACTCCATCAGAAAGAACATCAGCGGTAAGACATTATCTGTAACTGTGCTGTGATCTGTTATATGTTCTGCAGGGCTGTTATCTACCACTGACCATATGGCGGTAATATCCATGTTGGTCTTTATATAGAGATTATCTTCAGTAACAGCGCGGTCATCTGCTGAGGTTCTCCTCCACTCTTAGGGTGCGTTACCCAGTTGTAATCGAGGATACCTGGTTAGTGGCCCACTCAGAATCTTCGCCTCCCTGAACCAAAACCCTAGCTACGCTTCTGCTTAAAGGGAATATGTAACTACCGGTAAGTTTTTGCAACCCTTCTCTCTTCCACCTTGCAGTAGGTAACATATATTTATTGATGCCATGGCAGTAACTTTTCACTTTGTGATCACATATTTATTTGGCACAGTCTATGGCCACTAATATATTAATGTGAATAATACATGCACATGCACTTTATATTGTTACGTTTGGTATTCTACATAGCTTGTTTGCTACACTGCACCTTTTTATATATTTGTCATTTTTTACCTATTTATTTATATGGGTCCATTTTTTTTCACCTTTTGAGATGCTATTAGCACTATATATATATATATATATATATATATATATATATATATATATATATATATATATGTATATATATATATATATATTCTATTTAATGCACTTGTTTTTGTATTTGCTGTCGGCATCATCATGATTACCCATCCATTTGAATCTGTTCCTCATGTATTGCGTCCTTTTAAGTCCCCTGTACATTTTTTCCACCTCTACTTTTTTGATTTTTTTTTCCTTTTATTACTTTATACTAATAAAAATGTATACTATTTTTCACTAATTGGGTTTCAAAACCGTTTTTTTTTTTCTTTGTGTATGTATTATTACCGATCTGGCCCACTTTTATATCCATGTCAAACATGTAATGGTAGAAATAAGAATATATTTCATTATCGTATTATTCATCACTTAATATACTATATATTTCTTGCCACCCACAATACATGTATGCACTGTTTTTGAGATTGTTGTGACTAACTCATTTGGGAAGACATATATACTGTATGCTGACAAGGAACAACTCAACTTGGCACTGGGACAACTAACTGCGCGTGGTTGCTGACTGTTGTGTCTCTGCAACTGCAGGTTGTGGGCAAGAGCCATGAGCTCCTCCTTCCTGGACAACAGATTGGGAAGGACGTAACACAATGGAAGGGCCAGTAGTTTCAACCTCAAACACAGATTTTGCACCTAGGCATTCTACCCACCTACTGGGGTGCTGCGTATGTCAGCAGTATCTGTATGCTGCCTCTACAGTATCGATAGCATCCAGTGAGGAATCGAACAAGACACAACCTAGATTCTATGAATTACGGAACTCTGGTTTCAATAGAGAGAGAAATGCTGGGAAACGCAAGGGCCTCCTCGTCAATCCAACTAATAACCAACCCAATAAAAAGGATAAAAAGGGTTTGGAGGTAATCAACCTTTCCCACCATGTTCTCTCTGAGGATCAATTGGATGTTTTACAGAGGGGTCTTACTTTCTCCCCCACTAATAAATTTGATCTCTTCACAGCCACCAAGGATGTACACCTCTTCTCAAGGAAACTAATAATTAAGAAATTATTTGATAAGGGTGGTAATCAGTCAGCTGGTGATGACTGTGAGAGGGAGGCACAGATGGCACTGGAGGATCTCCTTGATGAGCAATCATCCCACACGGTGAGTACTCTCCCACGTGACTGTAAACCCAGATCTACCACATTTTCCCCCTTGTCTCTGTGTCCAGCGGTGGAAATATTTACTAGAATGGTCATACAAGAATTTCAAAACATACCCACCAGACGTAGACATGACAACCTTACGTCCAGACAAAGAGTGGCCCTTGACCAACTTAGAAGTCTTGATGACGTAGTGATCAAACCAGCAGACAAGGGGGGAAATGTGGTCATCTGGCCCAATGCTCTCTATGAGAAGGAAGCGTTGAAACAACTTAGAGATAGAGACACATACAGGAGATTGGATTACAATCCTACCAATCGGTTTTGTCATGAACTTGAGGGTATTTTGGTGGATGCACACGAAAGGGGCATCATTCCTAAATCAATATTGGATGGTTTGCTCACTAGATCACCCAAGGTCCCCACATTGTATTTTGTCCCCAAGATCCACAAAGATCCCATTGATCCGCCGGGCCGTCCGATAGTCTCTGGAGTGGAGGGGTTGAGCGACCCCATATGTAAGTTTGTTGATTTCTATCTTAAACCCTTGGTTGAGTCGCTCCCCTCCTATGCCAGGGACACGTCTGACGTACTCCGGCGGATCGATGGGATCCAATTGGAGGAAGATATGTGTCTCGTCACCGCGGATATAACTTCCCTGTACACTTGTATTGGGCATGAGGATGGCCTGGAGGCGGTCCGCTTCTTCCTGGGTGCCAGCAACTGGGATGGCGCCATTTGTGATCTGGTCATCGAACTCTTGACATTCATACTAACTAAGAATTTCTTTGTGTTCAAGGATGTATTTTATCTACAGCAACGCGGCACTGCCATGGGCGCGGCCTGTGCGCCCTCCTTCGCCAACCTCTTCCTGGGATTCTGGGAGAGGGAGATTTTTGGCGGGGGGGGGCCGCAGGCCATTGACCATGTGCAGTGCTGGCTGCGATACATCGATGACTTGCTCATTATATGGCAGGGGCCCGATGATGCATTGCATGAATTTATGAAACAACTTAATGACAATCCATATAATATTAAATTAACGTATCAGATGAGTAAGACTGATGTGGATTTCCTTGACATCAAGATTGAGGTTGATAAAGATGGGTATCTACAGACGGATGTCTTTAGGAAATCCACATCGGTTAATGCTCTGTTGCATGCTGATTCGGGTCACCCATATAGTACCATTAAAGCCATCCCAGTTGGTCAGCACCTTAGGATGAAGCGGATCTGCTCCTCTACTATCAAATTTGAGGCCCAGGCGGCAGATCTTAGAACCAGGTTCCAATCAAGAGGATACAGTAACAGGAGTATCAAAAGAGGTTATCTAAGAGCCAAATATACATCACGTGAGGAATTGTTGTGCCCAAGTATTAATAACATCAGTCGGAAGTGTAGGGAGACGTCTAAACAACAGGACGTAGTACGATTTATCTCTACCTACAATGGGGAATGGGCCACTATGAGGAGATGTCTCCAGAAATACTGGGACATCCTCAAAAGTGACCCGGTGCTCTCTAGATACCTCAATGACCATCCTGCAATGAAAAATATTTAGAATTGAGAGTCCTCAGTGGTTGATACCTTTTAAAGGCTAACTGAAAAGATGGTAACAAATTGCAAGCTTTCGAGACTACACAGGTCTCTTCATCAGGCAAAGACTAAAACAAATTCTGAAGAATCACATATTTATGCACAACATAGTATAGGAAAAAAAAAAAAAAGGGAAAAAAAAAAAACCATGGATAAGCCAGGTGACATGAAGCAGAATTACCATGGGTGATAAACAGTTACGTCCATAAATATTGGGCCAATTCTTAGATAAGGATTGTTTTATTGTCCTGTGATTAGGGTCTCTGTTGTAATGACCCTTCATGGTCTGAGGGGCAAGTTCCTTAGTTGATGTAAAAAGACATAAATCCATGTGACACATTCATTCCTGCATTAAGAGTGTCAAAGGTCATCATCAGTTTATATTCCCAGACTCTCCTGTCTTTCTGCGATTTGAAGTTTCCTTTCAATACAAGTAATTTCATGTCCATAATGTTATGCTTTGGGAGACAGAAATGTATTGCCACCGGTAGATCCATTCTTTTTTCTCTTATTGTATGGCGATGGGAGTTCATTCTTGTTCTAAGCTTCTGCCCTGTCTCCCCCACATACAGACCCCCAGTTGGACATTTAGTACATATAATTAGGTACACCACATTAGAAGTGACGCAGCTGAAAGTACCTGGGATCTTGTAGTCCTGATGTGAATTGGGGATCTTTATCTTGTCTGTGGTCATTATAAATGGACAGGTTTTACATTTTTTCTGGTTGCAAGGAAAGGTTCCTGCAGCTGTTGGAGAGGACAGGGAGCTCTTGACAATGATGCTTCTTAGATTTGGGGGCTGCCTAAAACACAGTAGTGGGGGGTCTGGAAAAATGGATTGTAATCGGGCATCTTTTTGCAGTAAAGGTTGTAATTTCCGTGCAGCTCCCCAGATTTGGGTTGTAGGTAACCACTAGAGGTACCCGGTTATTTTCTTCTTTAGTTTTGTAATGTAGCAGGTGATTCCTTGATATTCTGGTGGCTCTTGTGATCTGATTTTCAATTGTTCTTGGATGGTAGCCCTGATTCAAAAAGATCTTTCTGAGGCGACCAAGGTGCTCATCCCTATCCATGGGGTTGGAACATATACGATTGTATCTGATGGCTTGGCTGTAGACAATAGAGTTTTTTATGTGTTTTGGATGGAAACTGTCCCATTTAAGGTATGTTGGGCGGTCAATTGGCTTCTGATACAGGGATGTCTCTATTTCATTTTTCTGCAGCCTAATGATGGTGTCCAAAAAGTTAATTTCAGTGCAGGAGTAGTTGAGTGTCAAGTTGATGGTAGGATGAAATTGATTAAACTGTTCATGGAACGTCTTTAGCTGCGGCTCAGACTCCGTCCAGATGATTAAAATGTCATCAATGTAGCGGTAGTAGGCCAGAGGCCTGATGGGGCATGAGGACAAAAAGTCGCTTTCAAGCTTGGCCATGAAAAGATTTGCATACTGTGGGGCCATTTTACTTCCCATTGCTGTGCCAGTCTCCTGTAGATAGATCTTCTTGTCAAACTCAAAGTAATTGTGGGTGACCGCAAAAAGGAGTAAAAATCTTAAAGATCTATTGGTGTCAAGCCACTATATTCCAAAAGTTAGCAGGTACAATTTTGGATCTGGTGGACCACCCAAGGGATGTTTTCCGTGTGGTGATTGCGTTTCATGTCCGAACATCTCTCGCATGGCCACTTTTGAATCAGTTGATGGGAAGAAAATTTTCCACATCACCTATCATATAACGTGCAACACCACGCAAGTTGTATATTACGCTGTATGCAGTTGTCCCAAAATCTATGTAGGGTTAACATCTAGACGTCTGGGCACACGCATACGTGAACATGTGCGTAATATAGTGACAGCGAGGGATGAGACGGACATGACCAAGCTCAAAACTCTACCACGACATTACAAACAGCATCATGGGTGTGACCCCAGATCCTTTATGGCACGTGGTATTGACCATATTCAATGTGGCATCAGAGGGGGCAATATTGGGCGTATTTTAGCCCAAAGAGAATGTCGGTGGATCAGCATACTGGGTACCATGGCACCCATGGGACTTAATGAAACCCATGGGTTTTCCTCTTTCCTGTAGAGTGGTCACCTTTGGGGATATTCCCCAAGTAGGGTCTCTTTTTTGCTTTTGTCTCTGTCATATACCATCGGTTTTAATATGGTATCTTTTTATGTTTATCCTTATTTTAGTGTGCATATACTTACATCCATGCTTATCAGGCAGCTGATGTTGATAATTACCGATTGGATAAATCCAGGGATTGAAGAATCTTTAAGGTCGTGGAAAAAATCAAAGATCGGAATTGATACAACATTCAACACTAAGGACATCAGATGTTAATATGTTGGCGTATGCGATTTGTTGATCAACAGTGAATAATAGAGTACATGTGATCTCCATGACAGATATGTGCCCCATACATCAGCGATCTATTAAGCATGCTTGTCTTTATATTTTAGTCTTTTTTATTTTCTTTTTGACTTATTTTCCAGTGAGTGTTTATGTGCATCATTATCTTATATCCATCTATTTGGGGATTTTGGCCCATCTGGTTAGTTTTTATGCATGAGTTATTAGTTATTTAGTTTGCATTTATTTTATTTAACAAATGCATACCAGTGAGGTATCATTGGTTATCTTGTTATGGTATGTTCACTTATAATCACTCCTAGCCCCTTTCAATCACTTTTAGCCCCTTAGATTTTTTCTGCAGTGGTGTTAAAACATCCACTGATGTATTAATGGGGACAGAACACTCAGAAGAATATATACAGCCTATTTCCTACATTAGGTAAATGGGCACATTAATCTGTCACCAGCACTATAAGTTCACTTAAGCACTTTACAGGCACTGTCACTTTATTTATATATATATATATATGTATGCAGGTATTTGGATCTAGCTGCGTTCTGGCTTCTTCCTGGTGGCTGTCCCGGGTCGCGAGTTGTGGGCGTGATGTCGGCTCGCTCACGTGACCTCGGCGTGCAGGCCGGGTATGAGGTCCTAGCCGCGTTCTGGCTCCTCCCTGGCGGCTGTCCTGGGTCGCGTGATGTGGGTGTGACGTCAGCCCGCTCACGTGATCTGGGCGTGCAGGCCGGGAATGAGGTTTGGAGCGCAGTGCGGTGCAAGTCCGATGTTTCACGCTTGCGCACTTTTTAATTACCCGATCATGTGATCGGTAATGCACATTATTTAAACCAGATGTAGATCTGTATTAGACCACGCCCCCTGAAGAAGCGGTAACCATAGGACGCGAAACGCGCGTTGGGGAACGTCACCCAGGACCCAGGCAGGACCCCTTAAGCACACATGGGTAACTTAACCATTTGATTCTTTTGTGTGACTATCTGTACGCTTGAAACATGTGGTGTTCCATGTAATGTGGCCACTGTGAATATACTCTTTTTTATTAGGATCACCACATGCTTTTGGCCATATAGCCCTTATATGAGCAGTACCTTAATGTTGATATTTATTATCGTATATATTATTGTTTTACACTCGTGTGGGCCCAGTCCTGGACAAATGGGTGACCTGGATGTACCCTTAGATTAAGTTGCTATGCACTTTATAGTTCTTTTTTGAATACTATATAGTTGTAAATTTGATTATTTAATAAAAACTACTTGTTGTTATATATTGTGGCCAGTTTTGACTCGTGTTTCTCCTAATTTTGATAATTGGATTTTTGAGTCGCCATATATGTGCGTATTGTATCTTGCACTGACGCCTTTTTTGTGTATGCTAGCAGAGGTATTATGTTGAATTTCCCTTTATAAGGGAATTTGTGGGTAAGATTTTCAAAAATCCTAACGAAAGCGGACTTATATCAAAAACTGCCGCAAGAAGAGATCCATATGCATATATAAAACCAAAGTTTACTTTATTAATACAAACTATAATAAAAATATACACAGACAGATGAAACATATATAAACAAAAGAGTGTCTACAGGAATAGAATCAGTGGAGCTCAGACCAATAAACCCATATATTAGTAGTTCTCAGTAATCATATATCACTCTATCAGTCTATATCATGACGACATGTGGTGGATCTACTATTCATAGTCCCAATGTCGCCATTGGGACTATGAATAGTAGATCCACCACATGTCGTCATGATATAGACTGATAGAGTGATATATGATTACTGAGAACTACTAATATATGGGTTTATTGGTCTGAGCTCCACTGATTCTATTCCTGTAGACACTCTTTTGTTTATATATGTTTCATCTGTCTGTAACATAGTAACATAGTAACATAGTTAGTAAGGCCGAAAAAAGACATTTGTCCATCCAGTTCAGCCTATATTCCATCATAATAAATCCCCAGATTTATGTCCTTCTACAGAACCTAATAATTGTATGATACAATATTGTTCTGCTCCAGGAAGACATCCAGGCCTCTCTTGATGGCATGTGGCTGTACAGACATCCTTCACAAACTTTATACATTAACCCCTTTACCCCCAAGGGTGGTTTGCACTTTAATGACCAGGCCAATTCTGACCACTGTCCCTTTATGAGGTTATAACTCTGTAACACTTCCAATGAATCCCGGTGATTCTGACGTTTTCTCGAGACATATTGTACTTCATGATAGTGGTAACATTTCTTTGATATTACCTGCGTTTATTTGTGAAAAAAAAAGCAGAAATTTGGCGAAAATTTTGAAAATTTTGCAATTTTGCAAATTTGAATTTTTATGCAATTAAATCACAGAGAAATGTCGCACAAAATGCTTAATAAGTAACTGTGACGGGGTGAAAGGCAGAGCAAGAAGGGACAATAGGCCAAGGGATGATTCCACAGATTTATTATCAAGAACGCTGGAACAACACATGCAGGTAGATCTACAGAGTCCACAATTAGTCCAATGGAACAGGTTCGGGGGCACCTCCCGATAATCCTTGTGCCAGGTAACAAAGCAATAGTCCACAATTAGTCCAATGGATCCCAAAACATGTATATTTTTATTATAGTTTGTATTAATAAAGTAAACTTTGGTTTTATATATGCATATGGATCTCTTCTTGCGGCTGTTTTTGATATAAGTCCGCTTTCGTTAGGATTATTGTTGGAAGTGCCATAATTAATTGGATTAGTGGACTATTGAGGTAGTTTAAAATTTTCAAAAAGCAGCATATATACAGTTAGGGCCAGAAATATTTGGACAGTGACACAAGTTTTGTTATTTTAGCTGTTTACAAAAACATGTTCAGAAATACAATTATATATATAATATGGGCTGAAAGTGCACACTCCCAGCTGCAATATGATAGTTTCCACATCCAAATCGGAGAAAGGGTTTAGGAATCATAGCTCTGTAATGCATAGCGTCCTCTTTTTCAAGGGACCAAAAGTAATTGGACAATGGACTCTAAGGGCTGCAATTAACTCTGAAGGCGTCTCCCTCGTTAACCTGTAATCAATGAAGTAGTTAAAAGGTCAGGGGTGGATTCCAGGTGTGTGGTTTTGCATTTGGAAGCTGTTGCTGTGAGCAGACAACATGCGGTCAAAGGAACTCTCAATTGAGGTGAAGCAGAACATCCTGAGGCTGAAAAAAAAGAAAAAATCCATCAGAGAGATAGCAGACATGCTTGGAGTAGCAAAATCAACAGTTGGGTACATTCTGAGAAAAAAGGAATTGACTGGTGAGCTTGGGAACTCAAAAAGGCCTGGGCGTCCACGGATGACAACAGTGGTGGATGATCGCCGCATACTTAATTGGTGAAGAAGAACCCGTTCACAACATCAACTGAAGTCCAGAACACTCTCAGTGAAGTAGGTGTATCTGTCTCTAAGTCAACAGTAAAGAGAAGACTCCATGACAGTAAATACAAAGGGTTCACATCTAGATGCAAACCATTCATCAATACCAAAAATAGACAGGCCAGAGTTAAATTTGCAGAAAAACACCTCAAGAAGCCAGCTCAGTTCTGGAAAAGTATTCTATGGACAGATGAGACAAAGATCAACCTGTACCAGAATGATGGGAAGAAAAAAGTTTGGAAAAGAAAGGGAACGGCACATGATCCAAGGCACACCACATCCTCTGTAAAACATGGTGGAGGCAACGTGATGGCATGGGCATGCATGGCTTTCAATGGCACTGGGTCACTTGTGTTTATTGATGACATAAGAGCAGACAAGAGTAGCCGGATGAATTCTGAAGTGTACCGGGATATACTTTCAGCCCAGATTCAGCCAAATGCTGCAAAGTTGATTGGACGGCGCTTCATAGTACAGATGGACAATGACCCCAAGCATACAGCCAAAGATACCCAGGAGTTCATGAGTGCCAAAAAGTGGAACATTCTGCAATGGCCAAGTCAATCTCCAGATCTAAACCCAATTGAGCATGCATTTCACTTGCTCAAATCCAGACTTAAGACGGAAAGACCCACAAACAAGCAAGACCTGAAGGCTGCGGCTGTAAAGGCCTGGCATAGCATTAAGAAGGAGGAAATCCAGCGTTTGGTGATGTCCATGGGTTCCAGACTTAAGGCAGTGATTGCCTCCAAAGGATTTGCAACAAAATATTGAAAATAAAAATATTTTGTTTGGGTTATGTTTATTTGTCCAATTACTTTTGACCTCCTAAAATGTGGAGTGTTTGTAAAGAAATGTGTACAATTCCTACATTTTCTATCAGATATTTTTGTTCAACCCTTCAAATTAAACGTTACAATCTGCACTTGAATTCTGTTGTAGAGGTTTCATTTCAAATCCAATGTGGTGGCATGCAGAGCCCAACTCGCGAAAATTGTGTCACTGTCCAAATATTTCTGGCCCTAACTGTATAAAGCATGTTTCATTACACATATTATTATTCTGCTTAAGGCTGAAACCTGCAGAAGTGTGTGGAGCATATTAATGCATTGATGTTCCAAAACATCCAAGTGCAGACCCAAAAATCAACATCAGGCTCCCAGATACATGCTTAAAGAGACCATGAGAAGGGCAGCACAATAAAATAATTATAATAGAATATATAGAGATTGAGAGTACAAGTTTCAGCATTGCACAATGTGCAAAGTTTTAGAACAATTACCCAAGGGGTCTGTATTCACTCGTAATGGGGACCTCACAATACATTGTGCAGCTATTAGAATAGGTAGAGAAAGGTAGAACAAGTTTCATCACTGTACAATGTACAAATTTTTCCAAAAATTACCCAAGGGGTCTATATCATACATGCTGAAAGAGACCGTGATGGGGACCTCACAATACATTTTGCAGTTATAAGAATAGGTAGAGACAGAGAGTACAAATTTCACCATTTCACAATGTGCAATGGTTTGAAAACATTTAAAAACATTAACAACGTGGGGTATGTATGTATGAGCACTAAATACTTGTTGCAGAAGCAGGAGGAGTAGGACGAGATTTCCTGAACAAAATGGGCTTGGATAGTAAGGCATAGACATTAAGACAGCTTACAAAAAAGAACATTTGGACATGCATTTATGTTAGGTTGCTGTCATCTGTAGGGCTTACAAAGTCGGAGGAAATCCAGCCTTTGTTCAATTTTACAAGAGTCAGACTGTCTGCATTTTTCATTGACAAGCGTGTGCGCCTATCCGTTATCATTGCACTGGCTGAACTAAAGACCCGCTCAGACAGCACATTGTGGAAGGGCGTGTCAGCACCTCCAAGGTGCTGGGTCAAGTGTGCAGCTTCGACAATCAATATTTAAAGGGCACTGAAGAATTAGGAAGGAGGCTGGTATGGTCACTTAAGTAGTCCTTCACTATCTTGGTCAGCATCTCCCTCCTCATCATAGTTACACTCATGTCCTAATGTTATGGATTCATGGAAATGGCCCAGTGGGTGGACATTTCCCCCCCTCCTGCCTTACACCTGGTGTGCGTGTCCCTCCCCTGTAATCTTTGTGGGTGAAAATAGCTGGTACGTCTGCCAGGAGCGTTGTCTGTGGGTAATCTTTTCAGCAAGTCTTGCACAACGGCCCTCTGGCATGCATGCACTAAAAATAGCACATCTGTCTCCAACATGAGAGAAGGAAATTTCTCCTTATACCAAGTGTCATGAAAGGCGCACAGCCAGTGTTTCATGGTGGACAAAATGTCTTTCACGCTATGGCCTTGGGAAAGGCATCTGGACATGAACTGTGCCATGTGTGACAGACTATAAAGAATCAAATATTCAGTATCCCCACCAGGTCGAACACTAGCCATCCTCTCCTCCTCACGATGTATTGCCTCCTCCTCCTCTTTAGGTCATCCATGCTGGACAGGCATGAAGGTGGGATTTGGAGTCCCCCTCTGTAGTGAAGACCAATATTCTTGTTCCTCCCCATCCTACTCCTCCTGTTCCTCATTATTACCCAATGTGGCCTGAGAATATTGTGTGAGGCTGGGCTGTGTGGAATCAGCCACTGTAAAATCTTGTTCCATAGCCACCTGCTCGGCATTCAAAGTTTCATCTTTAGGATTCTGTAGTGAACATTTTAATAGACAGAGCAGTGGGATGGTTACACAAATAATAGTGTCATCAGTGCTCACTATCTTGGTGCAGTACTTCAAATTTTGAAGAACCTCACATATGTCAGTGATCCACACCCACTTAGCAGTTGTTATATGTGGGGGCTGAATGTTACTCTGATGGGCATTGAGAAGCTGAAATTCAGACTCTGCCCTCTGCTGCTCACTAAGCCTTGCCAACATATGAAAGGTTGAGTTCCAGCATGTGGGCAGGTCACAAATCAGTCTGTGACAAGGCAAATTAAAGCGTTGCTGCAGCAAAGTCAGACTGACAAAAGCCTAAGATGACTTTTGGAAATGGGTGCTGACACAGCATACCTTGGCAAGCAGGCCTGGCAAGTTAGTTTACGGTATGTTTTTAGAAACCGCTCTACAACCAAGTTCAGAACGTGGGCCATGCATGGAACTTGTACAACTTGCCGAACTTTAAGTCCGCTACCAAGTTATGCCCATTATCGCATACAACGAGACCTGGTTGGGGTTCAGCGGGAAAAGCCACTAATTGGTCTGGTCTTTTATCCTTTTCAACAACTCTGCTGTGTTGTGAGCTTTATCACCTAAACTGATAAGCTTCAGCAGAGCGTTCTGCCGATTCGCCAAGGCAATGCTGCAGAAGTCCCTGCTGGGGAGTGATGGGTAGGCTAGTTCTACTGCTAGTTCTCAAATATTCAACATCACTAGGAATGGGTATGATTAAGGAGCATTCACCAGAACAGGCATACATCCACACACACACGATAACAGGTTTTATACTAGCGCATGGCCGTGCGGCCATGTGAACCTTTTATACCAGAAGCTATACAGGACCTTTCTACTGGTCCAATAGGAGCTGCTACAGGACCTGAGCATGTGATGCCCAACCTCCAATGGGAGGTCATCCCATGGGCATGCTCAGAGAAAGAAAAGCAGGACTTAGTCCCAGGAGGGCCCGCTAGCCGCTGATCAGTACTGGTTACGATGGCTGAGCCTGAAAGGACAGCAATAACCAGCCGCATAGTATCAGTTTGAGCCAGAAGTGGGGATTTCGACACCTAATAGACACAGATTTTGTACCCAGGCGTTCCACCCACCTACTGGGTGCTTGGCAGCCATGTGCTTCTGCATGCCGGAGGTGCTCAGGTTGTATATACGTCTAGGATTAAAACATAACCTTTATTAAATCTCTAAAAGGCATACAAAATACCAAAAAATTTTTACCATAAAAAAGTGCAAGGTGCATAAGACAGACATACACTAAACACACCAGTGGATTGCGTTTAAAATCAGTATTCAGACCAAGTCTTGTGCCTGTACCTGATCTCCAGAAATATTAATCCCACAATAGAAATTTTTTGCAGTGTAAACTCAAATTATCAAACTGCTAATAACGTTTTAACCACTTTAGTTCAAATATAATGCAAAATCCACTAAAGTGAAACAAAACACACATATTGGGCTTGAAAAACAGTCACCTTTTAAGCCCTAGCGGGTATAATCACTCCTTTAGTGGGGGTTTTTTTTAACACATATCCGCATTTAGACCACTATCAAATTAATCTCTATGAACCATTCAGAAATAAATCTGTGCAATCAATTGTCATAGGCTCAGGGGTTAAAGAGTGTAAGACAGTGAATTCTTGCATATAATTAATACACAAAAAATATGCTCTTTGTATTGAGGGATGCATATATCACACATTGTTCCTCATACCTCCAGGAATACATTTCAACCAGAGGACTACAACCGGCAAACATATATATGAAACGATCTCGCCCACCTGGAACCATCCTATAATCGATCTATGTTCCAATACTGGCGATGAGTCCTTTCCCCATCTTATGGTCCCAAAACGTTTTGTTATCTCTCATCAGGGGATACCATTGGGGCTATTAAGAAATCTGCCATACAGCCGACGCTGCTATTCATGTGCGTGGTCAGTGCTGTGTAAGCCGGCCTTGTCAATGCACCTTATGTTTACACTTTCGGCTTCAATGACGTGCAGCGGATATGCGCTCATTGGAACGCAACAGCTGACTGGATGTTCGGCCTGCCGCATCCGCAGCTTTATGTGGAGCGCAAACATTCACAATGTGCACGCGCTACTCTCAAAGGCTGTTACATCATGCATATGGGATGCATTACTCACCGTGTGTTTCAGCTGACACATGCTCTGGTGCGCATCCCGATGCATGGAATGGAGATCTGTATTACACAACTATTTAGGGGAATACACATTCAAATCTCCCTGTCTATACCACTTTATATGTACAGATTTCAATCTTAGGTAAGGCATCTTATAAATATATCATTGGCTAAAGAGGGACTTAGGGGTATGCAGATTCAGTATACTCTCTACTATGGAGACTCACATTGTGGTGAAATTCCAATGTTCATGATCCATTCTTTTAATGGGTTAGAGTCTAGTACAAAGGAGAACACATACGAGGCATCGTGAACAAGAGAGACACCTCAATAGCAAATCACATGAATAGGTACCATCAAGGTAATATAAGGAAAATCTCCTTTGTAGTCTTTGATAAAATAAACCCCCCAAGTAGAGGGGGCAATTGGGACCAGATGATACTTCAGAGAGAATGCAAGTGGATATTTTGGCTACGTACTGTTCATCCTAAGGGTCTCAATGACCAACTTTCTTTTGCTTCCTTCCTTTAGTACAGGGATTTGTAGGGTCAGCAGGAAGGGACAGCCGCCATCGAGTGGGGGCGCCATTGTGCAGGTCCTAGGGTGCCAACCTCCGCGTTAGGAAGCGTATAAGATAGTATAGGGCACCCTAGGTATACTGTAGGCTGACACCACTCACACCCTCTCTCTTTTCTTGCTGCATCTTTAATTTCTTGTGCCTACTATGCTCCTGGGATACAGTTGGTCGTCTCAGGTACATTTAGTAAATCATGCTCTGATGAAGTTCATTTTTAAGCATACTAGACTCTAACCCATTAAAAGAATGGATCATGAACATTGGAATTTCACCACAATATGAGTCTCCATAGTAGAGAGTATACTGAATCTGCATACCCCTAAGTCCCTCTTTAGCCAATGATATATTTATAAGATGCCTTACCTAAGATTGAAATCTGTACATATAAAGTAGTATAGACAGGGAGATTTGAATGTGTATTCCCCTAGATACATGTGTAATACAGATCTCCATTCCATGCATCAGGATGCGCACCAGAGCATGTGTCAGCTGAAACACACGGTGAGTAATGCATCCCATATGCATGAAGTAACAGCCTTTGAGAGTAGCACGTGCGCATTGTGAATGTTTGCGCTCCACAAAAGGCTGCGGACGCGGCAGGCCGAACATCCGGTCAGCTGTTGAGTTCCAATGAGCGCATGTCCGGTATTCATATGTGGTCAGGTGATCGGCACCTGTGCGTCATTGAAGCCGTAAGTGTAAACATATAGGCGCTTTGACAAGGCCGGCTTACACAGCACTGACCACGCGCATGGATAGCAGCGTCGGCTGTACGGCAGATTTGTTAATAGCCCCAACGGTATCCCCTGATGCGAGATAATGAAATGCGTCAGGACCATAAGATGGGGAAAGGACTCATCGCCAGTATTGGAACATAGATCGAGTATAGGACGGTTCCAGGTGGGTGAGATCGTTTCATATATATGTTTGCCGGTTGTAGTCCTCTGGTTGAGATGTATTCCTGGAAGTATGAGGAACAATGTGTGATATATGCATCCCTCAATACAAAGAGCATATTTATTGTCTATTGATTATATCCAGGAATTTACTGTCTCACACTGTTTAACCCCTGAGCCTATGACAATTGATTGCACAGATTCATTTCTGAATGGTTCATAGGGATTAATTTGGTAGTGGTCTAAATGTGGATATGTGTTAAAAAAATTCCTCAAAAGGAGTGATTATACCCACTAGGGCTTAAAAGGTGACTGTTTTTCAAGCCCAATATGTGAGTTTTGTTTCACTTCTGTGTATTTTGCATTGTATTTGAAATTTCTATTGTGGGATCAATATTTCTGGAGATCAGGTACAGGCACAAGACTCTGTCTTAATACTGATCTTAAACGCAATCCACTGGTATGTTTAGTGTATGTCTGTCCTATGCACGTTGCATTTTTTTATGGTAAAATTTTTTGGGGTATTTTGTATGCCTTTTAGAGATTTAGTAAAGGTTATGTTTTAATCCTAGACGTATATATAAAAAAAATAAAAAAAACGCAATAGCACTCACCAATCAGTGGCAATTCAAACGTCCTTTATTAGAACATGCAGCAAATCATCTTCACGGTTCAAGGGAGGGAGTGAAAGTAGGAGTGCGACAGGCAAGACGACGACGATCGTTTCGCGCTAATACCAAGCGCTTCCACGGGTCTGTGTCCAGGAGGAAGTGACGCCTAGATAAGCAGGTAAGAAACAACCAGCTCCTCCCACGCCACTTCCCCCCGAGACAACCACAGTGCACAGTGTAAAATAACAAAAAACAAAACAGTTAAAAACAACAACGGCTAGAGCACCTTATTACACACAGCAATATAGAATAAGAACGGTAGCCAATTATAATAGACCAATCTATCCAGAATACTAATTATGTCCTCTATTCCAAGACATACAAAGGAATCCACACCTGAATTCACCTGGCTCAGAGGGGAAAAAAAAAAAGCAGAGATATGTATACGGCTTACAAATACTTACTGAATAAACCTGTACAAAACAGAATAATTACTTACAACCACAAGAGTACAAGATGGGGATCAATCTAGGATGACGATCAATATAGAACAGCAAATATATGCAAAAACAACGTTAGCGTTCTATAAAAAGACAGACATGTCAACACGATCATTAAGACCTGCTGAGCCAGTGGCTCTTGTCCGTATGATCCATTTAGTTTCTTGCCTCAGTAAGATTTTGTGCAGATCACCACCCTGCGCCGGTAGATTAACTCTTTCAAGCCCGCAAACATTAACACTTCTGGGTCACCCTGGTGTTCTTCTCTTATATGCTCAATTAATCTCGGGACACCTTTCCCGGTTTCAATAGATTTAAAATGTTCACGGAAGCGTACATATAACATAGTAACATAGTAACATAGTTAGTAAGGCCGAAAAAAGACATTTGTCCATCCAGTTCAGCCTATATTCCATCATAATAAATACCCAGATCTACGTCCTTCTACAGAACCTAATAATTGTATGATACAATATTGTTCTGCTCCAGGAAGACATCCAGGCCTCTCTTGAACCCCTTGACTGAGTTCGCCATCACCACCTCCTCAGGCAAGCAATTCCAGATTCTCACTGCCCTAACAGTAAAGAATCCTCTTCTATGTTGGTGGAAAAACCTTCTCTCCTCCAGACGCAAAGAATGCCCCCTTGTGCCCGTCACCTTCCTTGGTATAAACAGATCCTCAGCGAGATATTTGTATTGTCCCCTTATATACTTATACATGGTTATTAGATCGCCCCTCAGTCGTCTTTTTTTCTAGACTAAATAATCCTAATTTCGCTAATCTATCTGGGTATTGTAGTTCTCCCATCCCCTTTATTAATTTTGTTGCCCTCCTTTGTACTCTCTCTAGTTCCATTATATCCTTCCTGAGCACCGGTGCCCAAAACTGGACACAGTACTCCATGTGCGGTCTAACTAGGGATTTGTACAGAGGCAGTATAATGCTCTCATCATGTGTATCCAGACCTCTTTTAATGCACCCCATGATCCTGTTTGCCTTGGCAGCTGCTGCCTGGCACTGGCTGCTCCAGGTAAGTTTATCATTAACTAGGATCCCCAAGTCCTTCTCCCTGTCAGATTTACCCAGTGGTTTCCCGTTCAGTGTGTAATGGTGATATTGATTCCCTCTTCCCATGTGTATAACCTTACATTTATCATTGTTAAACCTCATCTGCCACCTTTCAGCCCAAGTTTCCAACTTATCCAGATCCATCTGTAGCAGAATACTATCTTCTCTTGTATTAACTGCTTTACATAGTTTTGTATCATCTGCAAATATCGATATTTTACTGTGTAAACCTTCTACCAGATCATTAATGAATATGTTGAAGAGAACAGGTCCCAATACTGACCCCTGCGGTACCCCACTGGTCACAGCGACCCAGTTAGAGACTATACCATTTATAACCACCCTCTGCTTTCTATCACTAAGCCAGTTACTAACCCATTTACACACATTTTCCCCCAGACCAAGCATTCTCATTTTGTGTACCAACCTCTTGTGCGGCACGGTATCAAACGCTTTGGAAAAATCGAGATATACCACGTCCAATGACTCACCGTGGTCCAGTCTATAGCTTACCTCTTCATAAAAACTGATTAGATTGGTTTGACAGGAGCGATTTCTCATAAACCCATGCTGATATGGAGTTAAACAGTTATTCTCATTGAGATAATCCAGAATAACATCCCTCAGAAACCCTTCAAATATTTTACCAACAATAGAGGTTAGACTTACTGGCCTATAATTTCCAGGTTCACTTTTAGAGCCCTTTTTGAATATTGGCACCACATTTGCTATGCGCCAATCCTGCGGAACAGACCCTGTCTCTATAGAGTCCCTAAAAATAAGAAATAATGGTTTATCTATTACATTACTTAGTTCTCTTAGTACTCGTGGGTGTATGCCATCCGGACCCGGAGATTTATCTATTTTAATCTTATTTAGCCGGTTTCGCACCTCTTCTTGGGTTAGATTGGTGACCCTTAATATAGGGTTTTCATTGTTTCTTGGGATTTCACCTAGCATTTCATTTTCCACCGTGAATACCGTGGAGAAGAAGGTGTTTAATATGTTAGCTTTTTCCTCGTCATCTACAACCATTCTTTCCTCACTATTTTTTAAGGGGCCTACATTTTCAGTTTTTATTCTTTTACTATTGATATAGTTGAAGAACAGTTTGGGATTAGTTTTACTCTCCTTAGCAATGTGCTTCTCTGTTTCCTTTTTGGCAGCTTTAATTAGTTTTTTAGATAAAGTATTTTTCTCCCTATAGTTTTTTAGAGCTTCAATGGTGCCATCCTGCTTTAATAGTGCAAATGCTTTCTTTTTACTGTTAATTGCCTGTCTTACTTCTTTGTTTAGCCACATTGGGTTTTTCCTATTTCTAGTCCTTTTATTCCCACAAGGTATAAACCGCTTACACTGCCTATTTAGGATGTTCTTAAACATTTCCCATTTATTATCTGTATTCTCATTTCTGAGGATATTGTCCCAGTCTACCAGATTAAGGGCATCTCTAAGCTGTTCAAACTTTGCCTTCCTAAAGTTCAATGTTTTTGTGACTCCCTGACAAGTCCCCCTAGTGAAAGACAGGTGAAACTGCACAATATTGTGGTCGCTATTTCCTAAATGCCCAACCACCTGCAGATTTGTTATTCTGTCAGGTCTATTAGATAGTATTAGGTCTAAAAGTGCTGCTCCTCTGGTTGGATTCTGCACCAATTGTGAAAGATAATTTTTCTTGGTTATTAGCAGAAACCTGTTGCCTTTATGGGTTTCACAGGTTTCTGTTTCCCAGTTAATATCCGGGTAGTTAAAGTCCCCCATAACCAGGACCTCATTATGGGTTGCAGCTTCATCTATCTGCTTTAGAAGTAGACTTTCCATGCTTTCTGTTATATTTGGGGGTTTGTAACAGACCCCAATGAGAATTTTGTTACCATTTTTCCCTCCATGAATTTCAACCCATATGGACTCGACATCCTCATTCCCTTCGCTAATATCCTCCCTTAAAGTGGACTTTAGACAAGACTTTACATAGAGACAAACCCCTCCTCCTCTCCGATTTTTACGATCCTTTCTAAACAGACTGTAACCCTGTAAGTTAACTGCCCAGTCATAGCTTTCATCTAACCATGTCTCGGTTATTCCCACTATGTCAAAGTTACCTGTAGATATTTCTGCTTCTAGTTCTTCCATCTTGTTTGTCAGGCTTCTGGCGTTTGCGAGCATGCAGTTTAGAGGATTTTGTTTTGTTCCAATCTCCTCACTGTGGATTGTTTTAGAAATGTTCTTACCTCCCTTCTGAGTATGTTTTCCTGGGTCGTCTTTGTTCGAGTCTAATGTTTTTCTTCCCGTCCCCTCTTCTTCTAGTTTAACGCCCTCCTGATGAGTGTAGCGAGTCTTCTGGCGAATGTGTGTTTCCCAGGTTTGTTGAGGTGTAGTCCGTCTCTGGCGAGGAGTCCATCATACCAGTAATTCACACCGTGGTCCAGGAATCCAAATCCTTGTTGTCTGCACCATCGTCTTAGCCAGTTGTTTGCATCAAGGATCCTGTTCCATCTCCTGGTGCCATGCCCGTCTACTGGAAGGATAGAAGAAAAAACTACCTGTGCATCCAGTTCCTTTACTTTCTTCCCCAACTCTTCAAAGTCCTTGCAGATTGTCGGTAGGTCCTTCCTTGCCGTGTCATTGGTGCCAACATGTATCAGAAGAAATGGGTGGACGTCCTTGGAGCTGAAGAGCTTTGGTATCCTATCGGTCACATCCTTGATCATCGCACCTGGAAGGCAGCATACTTCTCTTGCAGTTATGTCCGGTCTGCAGATGGCTGCTTCGGTGCCTCTCAGTAGTGAGTCTCCCACCACCACCACTCTTCGTTGCTTCTTGGCTGTACTTTTTGCTGTCACTTGTTGCTGTGTGCCCTTTTCTTTTTTGCTTGCTGGTATTGCTTCATTCTTAGGTGTGCCATCTTCATCCTCTACAAAGATTTGATATCGGTTCTTCAGTTGTGTGGTTGGTGATTTCTCCATGGTCTTCTTGCTTCTTTTGGTCACATGCTTCCACTCATCTGCTTTTGGAGGTTCTCTGACACTTTTTGCACCTTCTGTGACCAGTAGAGATGCTTCTGTTCTGTCTAGAAAGTCTTCATTCAAAGTTGCTATTCTTTCTTCCAGACCCCGCACCTTTTCTTCTAAAAGGGCCACTAGTCTACACTTCTGACAGGTGAAATTTAATTCTTCTTCTGGTCGATCTGTGAACATGTAGCACATGCTGCAGCTCACCATGTAGGTTGTCACATCTGCCATGTTGCTCCTAGATCCTGCTGACTTGCTGTGTGTTTTCCTTCTTGTGTAATCTACTCAGCCAAGCTCTCTTGCAATAATGTCCTACAGGCAAAAATTAGCCTCCTGAAGCTTGAATCCCTGGTTTGGTGATGCTTTCGAAGCAGCTGGTCCCGGCTGTACCCAACGATCTTCTAGCTTAGGGAGACTTCGCTTCTCCCAGAAGGCACCTGGAATATGCAAATTAGCCTCCTGAAGCTTGAATCCCTGGTTTGGTGATGCTTTCGAAGCAGCTGGTCCCGGCTGTACCCAACGATCTTCTAGCTTAGGGAGACTTCGCTTCTCCCAGAAGGCACCTGGAATATGCAAATTAGCCTCCTGAAGCTTGAATCCCTGGTTTGGTGATGCTTTCGAAGCAGCTGGTCCCGGCTGTACCCAACGATCTTCTAGCTTAGGGAGACTTCGCTTCTCCCAGAAGGCACCTGGAATATGCAAATTAGCCTCCTGAAGCTTGAATCCCTGGTTTGGTGATGCTTTCGAAGCAGCTGGTCCCGGCTGTACCCAACGATCTTCTAGCTTAGGGAGACTTCGCTTCTCCCAGAAGGCACCTGGAATATGCAAATTAGCCTCCTGAAGCTTGAATCCCTGGTTTGGTGATGCTTTCGAAGCAGCTGGTCCCGGCTGTACCCAACGATCTTCTAGCTTAGGGAGACTTCGCTTCTCCCAGAAGGCACCTGGAATATGCAAATTAGCCTCCTGAAGCTTGAATCCCTACATAGCCAATGTAGAACCTCCTGCAGGGACAGAAGACCACATAAACAACATGCTGCATTTTGCATGAGATGAAGTGCCGCACTTGATGCATAATGGGGCCAATATGTACCGTTGGACCCTGCATATGAAACTGGCAGAACCGACAGTGGCCACAGCGGTAGTTACCCAAAGGTGCGGCACGCTCCAGCCATGTAGATCTTTCTTTCGTGATCCGATTATGTACTAGCGAATCTCTAATACGTGCACTTCGTCTAGGCGTATATATAGGCAATTATTAAGGATTACACCACAGGCTGAATTTATCTGGTGCTCAGGTTGGCAGTGTTCATGCCCCTTCTCAGCTTGTATGGCAGATGTTGAAAATTACAGTTGTTTTGTCTGAAGGACTTTCAGAAAAATACTTCAATACAGGGGAGCAACGCACCTTTGGCATGTTACCAAGATGAGGGGGAAGGGGGGCTCTATTAAATAGTTGACTGAGTTCTCCCTCTGGTCAAACCACTAACTTTTCTTGCCTGTTTTCGTGCTACAGATCCATCCTTCTCTGCACTGCTGTTCTCGCTAGGCATGCCACTGTGCCAGGTTGGATCAATGGCCTTATCGATCATGTCATCTTCCAATTCATCAATCTGATCATCCTTCTGAGTTGTGATTTTAGGCTGACATGATGTCAGTTGTGTATCATGATTATCCTCCACCTCTTCAGACATGAATTGACCTTCCCCAGCGTGGCTTGGCGTGGCCCATGGATGCTCATCTGTTTGTGCATCAGTGCACTCCACCTTCTCATAACACTCTTTAATGGTGCATGCTGACAGGCCTAAATAATTACAAGGGAATGTAAACAGTTCATCAGAGTGGCTAGCTTTGGGGTCATATGTCTCCTTGGACTCTTGATGGGGGAGAAAGAAGGACCAGTTTGAGGACTGTGAGGCCTAGAGTCTTGGCTATTGAGACCGGACCACGTGGAACACTTGGTGGTGCTGCTTGTCAACACACTGGAGCCTTTGTCTGCCATCCAACCCACAAGATCCTGACACTTTTCTGGGTTTGACAGTTGTAATCACCTTCTAATCTTAAATACCGCCTTGGCAGGCAACACCACATCCACATACTCGTTCCTTAACGTCACCCTTTCCCATATTGAATGCTTTAAGGAAAAAAAATCCTGGCTTTATTTTCCACAAGTACCCTCACAGGGGTGTATTGTAAAAATTCCCTTTTTTTGTTTCTGGCTGTAATGTGCACATGATGTCACTGGCAGGGATTAATTATTATTATTATTATTATTATTATTATTATTATTATTATTATCATTACCCCCCTAGTTAGGTAAAAATAATAAAATTAAAAAAAAGTATTAATTTCCATTTTTCAATTAGGGTTAGGGTTGGAGTTAGAATTGGGGGGTTCCACTGTTTAGGTACATCATGGGGTCTCCACATGCAACGTAGCGCGACCATTGATTCCAGCCAATTTTGTGTTCGAAAAGTCAAGTGGTGTTCGGAGCACTGCCATGCAGCCAAACAGTGTCTTTCCCCCACATACAGGGTATTGGCGTACTCAGGAGAAATTGCATACATTTCATGGTCCATTTTCTCCTGATACCCTTGTGAAAACAAAAAAAAATTGGTTCCAAAGTAAATTTTATGCGAAAAAAGTAATGTGAAGGGTTAATCAACTTCTTGAATGGGGTGTTGCGCACCTTGAAAGGAGCAGTTTTTAGAATGGTGTCACTTTTGGGTATTTTCTGTTATATTGAACCCCAAACTCACTTCAAATGTGAGGTGGTACCTAAGAAAAAATGGTTTGGTAAATTTTGTTGGAAAAATTAGAAAACGCTTGTTAACTTTTAACCCTTATAACGTCCTAAGAAAAAAAAAATATGTTTCCAAAATTGTGCTGATGTAAAGCAGACATGTGGAAAATGTTATTTATTAAGTATTTTGTGTGACACAACTCTCTGATCTAAGTGTACAAAAATTAAAAGTTTGAAAATTGCTAAATTTTCTAAATTTTTGCCAAAATTTCCATTTTTTTCATATATAAACACAAGCTATATGGAAGAAATTTTACCATTAACATGAAGAACAATATGTCACGAAAAAACATTCTCAGAATCAGTGGGATAAGTTGAAGCATTCCAGAGCTATAACCTCATAAATTGATAGTGGTCAGAATTGTAAAAATTGGCTTGGTCATTAAGTACCAAATTGGCTCTGTCACTGAGGGGTTAAAGTATGACACTTTCAAAATTTTCAAAATTTCCAATATTTTCACAAATAAACGCAAGTGAACTAGAACAAATTTTACTACTGTTATGACGTACAATATGTGTTAAAAAAATCAGTCTTAGCATCACTGGGATCTCTTGAAGCATTCCAGAGTTATTACCACATAAAGTGATGTTGGTCAGAATTAAAAAATATGACCTGGTCATTAAGGTCAAAATTGACTCGGTCACTAAGGGGTGTCTGTCTGTCAACATAGTTTGCTAATATTTAACACAACCTAAATCAAGATTCATTTAGAAGCAGGGCACTATTGTAACATAGTTAGTAAGGCCGAAAAAAGACATTTGTCCATCCAGTTCAGCATATATTCCATCATAATAAATCCCCAGATCTACGTCCTTCTACAGAACCTAATAATTGTATGATACAATATTGTTCTGCTCCAGGAAGACATCCAGGGGTCTCTTGAACCCCTCGACTGAGTTCGCCATCACCACCTCCTCAGGCAAGCAATTCCAGATTCTCACTGCCCTAACAGTAAAGAATCCTCTTCTATGTTGGTGGAAAAACCTTCTCTCCTCCAGACGCAAAGAATGCCCCCTTGTGCCCGTCACCTTCCTTGGTATAAACAGATCCTCAGCGAGATATTTGTATTGTCCCCTTATATACTTATACATGGTTATTAGATCGCCCCTCAGTCGTCTTTTTTCTAGACTAAATAATCCTAATTTCGCTAATCTATCTGGGTATTGTAGTTCTCCCATCCCCTTTATTAATTTTGTTGCCCTCCTTTGTACTCTCTCTAGTTCCATTATATCCTTCATGAGCACCGGTGCCCAAAACTGGACACAGTACTCCATGTGCGGTCTAACTAGGGATTTGTACAGAGGCAGTATAATGCTCTCATCATGTGTATCCAGACCTCTTTTAATGCACCCCATGATCCTGTTTGCCTTGGCAGCTGCTGCCTGGCACTGGCTGCTCCAGTAGATTTGAATTCAAGATTTTTATGGGACTCTTTAATAACTTACTACGGTATGATGAGTTAATATGATATTTCAAATAATTTAATTTTCTAAAATCAAGAAATCTTTTCATTATTTTAAAGGTTACTTATTAATACTATGTAAAACATTTCAGATTTAAAGTATAAAGCTTCAATGTGTGATAAATCAGTGTGCAGGAAACCTTTCAACCCATGAAATAAAGCTGTAACTGTCATCTGCCTCACTTCTTATGCTTTATACTGGTCTCCATATTGAAAATAGATAAATACATTGAATAGATAATACACACGCGCTACCTCAAACAATAAGTAAGAACCCTCAGCTGCAAGGAAACAAGGCAGGGAGGTGCCACCCCTGTCAATAAACTACCAAGAATAATGAAAGCAATTGAATCCGCGCTGAAAGGGTAAAGCAGATGGAATAATTATAACCGTGAAGAGCTAATGTGATATAGGGACACACAAAACATGCTATACTTGCCTACACACCCCCACCTATAGCAGAACAATCCCACCTCGAATCAACCGGGACCGGAGCCTGAACTAGTAGCCACACTGATACTGATGAACACATGGAGGGACTCACCAGCAGGAGATGTAGCGCCGTATATCGTGGTGGGTGCAGTCCAGTCAGGAAAGGAGGATCCGGCGTGTGGAGACGCTTGCGGGAAGGTGGGCAGGCAGAGGTGATAAGCCGCAATGCAATAGAGCAGTACGGAGGCTGCGTAGAGCCAGGGAAAGCCCCGGCCGGTGGCGTCCCTGGATACGAGCGGGAAAGGGAAAGTAGCTGGCACAGGGCTCAGTGTGTGACGTCACAAAGTTAGTACGGGGCAGCGCAGAGACCAAAAGCCAACGCGTTTCGAAGGAGTGGCGTCCTTCTTCATCAGGGTTACCGGTCTCTCGATGCACCTGGACATATAAGCCCCAAAGATGTCAAGCTACCACTGTCTAAACTGACACATAAACAATTAAAGGCTTGCTTTTATTGTTTATGTGTCAGTTTAGACAGTGGTAGCTGTATTGTCCCCATTTTAACGAGTATAGTACGTTCATAATTTAAATTGGTATAGTACATCCATACTTTTATATATATTTATAAGTTTTTTCAATTAATACTTTTACACTTGTCCGTGTACCATATTTTATCAGCATTTTCATTTTCATTTCTATCCATGGCAATGCGGTTTTTTGTGGCTCCGCAACTAGTATTATTATAGCAGTCACCAGCACAATGGGTTAAATGGGCAGGCTTGCAACTTTGATTGACATCTTTGGGGCTTATATGTCCGGGTGCATCGAGAGACTTTTGAAATGCAGACTTTGATGGAATGGTCTGCGGGCGTCACGTTGCGTGTGCAGAGCCCCTGATGTGCCTAAACAGTAGAACCCCCCCACAAGTGACCGCTCTTTGGAAACTAGACACCCCAAGGAACTTATCTAGATATGTGGTGAGCACTTTGAACCCCCAAGTGCTTCACAGAAGTTTACAACGCAGAGCTGTGAAAATAAAAAATCATGTTTCTTTTCTCAAAAATGATGTTTTAGCAAGCAATTTTTTATTTTCACAAGGGTAACAGGAGGAATTGGACCCCAATAGTTGTTGCCGAGTTTATCCTGAGTACACTGATACCCAATATGTGGGGGTAAACCACTGATTGGTCACACGTCGGGGCTCGGAAAGGAAGTAGTGACTTTTGAAAGGCAGACTTGATGTAATGGTCTGCGGGCGTCATGTTGCATTTGCAGAGCCCCTGATGTCCCTAAACAGTAGAAACCCCCCACAAGTGACCACATTTTGGAAACTAGACCCCCCAGGGGAACTTATATAGTTATGTGGTGAGCACTTTGTACCCCCAAGTGCTTCACAGAAGTTTACAACGCAGAGCTGTGAAAGTAAAAAAAAACATTTTTCTTTCCTCAAAAATTATGTTTTAGCAAGCAATTTTTTATTTTCACAAGGGTAACAGGAGAAATTGGACCCCAATAATTGTTGCCCAGTTTGTCCTGAGTATGCTGGTACCTCATATGTGGGGGTACACCACTGTTTGGGCGCACGTCGGGGCTCGGAAAGGAGGGAGCACCATTTGACTTTTTGAATGCAAGATTGACTGGAATCAATGGTGGCGCCATGTTGCGTTTGGAGACCCCTGATGTGCCGTAACAGTGGAAACCCCTCAATTTTAACTCCAACACTAACCCCAACACACCCCTAACCCTAATCCCAACTCTAGCCATAACCCTAATCACAACCCTAACCCCAGCACACCCCTAACCACAACCCTAACCCCAACACACCCCTAACCCTAATCCCAACCCTAACCTTAATCCTAATCCTAATCCCAACCCTATCCCCAACACACCCCTAACCCTAAACATAACCCTAACCACAGCCTAATCTTAACCCTATTTCCAATCCTAGCCCTAATTCCAACCCTCACCCTAAGGCTATGTGCCCACGTTGCGGATTCATGTGAGATTTTTCCGCACCATTTTTGAAAAATCTGCAGGTAAAAGGCACTGCATTTTACCTGCCGATTTACCACGGATTTCCAGTGTTTTTTGTGCGGATTTCACCTGTGGATTCCTATTGAGGAACAGGTGTAAAACGCTGCGGAATCCGCACAAAGAATTGACATGCTGCGGAAAATACAACACAGCGTTTCCGCGCGGTATTTTCCGCACCATGTGATAGAACCTATCACAGCGATCAAAATGTACCTGTAACGAATCTGCCGGCCGGCAGATTCGGCGGGCGCACTGCGCATGCGCCCACCATTTTGGAAGATGGCGTCGCCCATCGAACAGACGGATGGACACCGGGAAGGACACAGGTCGGTAAGTATGAGGGGGGTGGTCATCGGACAGCGGGGGGTGCGGACAGGAGGACGGAGGGGAGCGGGGGAGAGCACTTGACAGGACGGAGGACCGGAGGTGAGGCGATCGGTGGCGGTGGGGGGGTCAGATCACGATCTCCAGCAATGGCTGATGCTATTGCAGCATCGGCCATGGCTGGATTGTAATATTTCATCAATTTTCATTGGTAAAATATTACTATCCAATCAGAGCGATCATAGCCACGGGGGGGTAAAGTACCACTCCCCCTGTCCCTGCAGGCCGGGTGAAATTACAGTTAACCCTTTCACCCGGCCTGCAGGAGCCCAATCCGGCCATGACGCATATGCTGCGTCACAGGTCGGATTGGCACAGGTTTTCATGACGCACACGGTGCGTCAAAGGTCGGGAAGGGGTTAAAAGTGCCATGTGCCATACCAGAATTTTCCTTGAGTATTGGAGAAAGATTTGTGGCATAAAGCACGCCACAATTTAATATGAATTAGAGTAGACATGACCACACCATATGCTACCCCTAATTCTGCCCTGCACTCTATTTATCAGTCCATTAAAATCCATACAGGTCCGTATGAGTCCGTGCAGATTGTCCCTCATTCTAAGCTGCGGACACAGCTAGTATTTGCTGACTTTTGTTGGGACTCCTAGCCACTGCGGGACCCAATCTGCATGGACTCATACGGACCTGTATGGATTTTAACGGACTGTCTTTTCTGGACTATTAAGAAGACTCATTGGTCTCTTCCTGCACTTTATATAACTCCCCTGATGGTTCTCCTCTATTGGAGTTGAAACGCATTGGGAGAAGAGAGACATTTAGGTTATTATTTGGTTGTTGGGTGTCCATAGCAGGGCTTACTTGGGGCCTGTCCTTGTCAGGACAGGAGCTCTTTCAGGGTTTACAGGGAAGACAGTGGTGGTATATCATTCCCTACCCTTGGCCCGATGTTTGTCTTGGAACCACCTCCCTTACAGAATTTGAGGGATTTCCTCTATATGTCCGTCTAAATTGGTAAGGCTGTTCCAATTTTTTATCTTGAGCACTGGTTCACCTGAGCACGTTGTTTAGTGTCTATGTATGTGTTTTATTAGGATCCAGAGTATTTTAATTACATTTATTAAAGGTTATGTTTTAATTTAGTGGATATCCTCCACAGCTATTTCCATATTGATCCTGAGGATATAGACACGGCTAGTTCCATTATATGCCTTAGCTATCTTTCATTGAAGATGGATGAAGCCAAATACAGGACCATTCTTGAAGAAAACCGGTTCACAAACAATCTCCATCAAACGTCACTGAGCTCGAGCTGTTTGCCAAGGAAGAATGGGCAAGAATTTCAGTCTCTCGATGTACAAAACTGATAGAGACCCAAGAAATACCCCAAGCGACTTGCAGCTGTAATCGTAGCAAAAGGTGGCGCAAAAAAGTATTAAGTTAAAGGGGACTAATAATATTGCACGCCCAATTTTCAGTTTTTGAATTTCCACAAAAATTTAATATAAAAAAATAAATTTCGTTTAACTTCACTATTGTGTTCCACTTGTTGCTGATTCTTCACCAAAAATGTACATTTGGTATCTTTATGTTTAACCCCTTCATGACCCAGCCTATTTTGACCTTAAAGACCTTGCCGTTTTTTGCAATTCTGACCAGTGTCCCTTTATGAGGTAATAACTCAGGAACGCTTCAACGGATCCTAGCGGTTCTGAGATTGTTTTTTCGTGACATATTGGGCTTCATGTTAGTGGTAAATTTAGGTCAATAAATTCTGCGTTTATTTGTGATAAAAACGGAAATTTGGCGAAAATTTTGAAAATTTCGCAATTTTCACATTTTGAATTTTTATTCTGTTAAACCAGAGAGATATGTGACACAAAATAGTTAATAAATAACATTTCCACATGTTTACTTTACATCAGCACAATTTTGGAAACAAAATTTTTTTTTGTTAGGAAGTTATAAGGGTTAAAATTTGACCAGCGATTTGTCATTTTTACAACGAAATTTACAAAACCATTTTTTTTAGGGACCACCTCACATTTGAAGTCAGTTTGAGGGGTCTATATGGCTGAAAATACCCAAAAGTGACACCATTCTAAAAACTGCACCCCTCAAGGTACTCAAAATCACATTCAAGAAGTTTATTAACCCTTCAGGTGCTTCACAGCAGCAGAAGCAACATGGAAGGAAAAAATGAACATTTAACTTTTTAGTCACAAAAATTATCTTTTAGTAACATTTTTTTTATTTTCCCAATGGTAAAAGGAGAAACTGAACCACGAAAGTTGTTGTGCAATTTGTCCTGAGTACGCTGATACCTCATATGTGGGGGTAAACCACTGTTTGGGCGCACGGCAGGGCTTGGAAAGGAAGGAGCGCCATTTGACTTTTTGAATCAAAAATTGGCTCCACTCTTTAGCGGACACCATGTCACGTTTGGAGAGCCCCCGTGTGCCTAAAAATTGGAGCTCCCCCACAAGTGACCCCATTTTGGAAACTAGACGCCCCAAGGAACTTATCTAGATGCATAGTGAGCACTTTGAACCCCCAGGTGCTTCACAAATTGATCCGTAAAAATGAAAAAGTACTTTTTTTTCACAAAAAAATTTTTTAGCCTCAATTTTTTCATTTTCACATGGGCAACAGGATAAAATGGATCCTAAAATGTGTTGGGCAATTTCTCCCGAGTACGCCGATACCTCATATGTGGGGGTAAACCACTGTTTGGGCACACGGCAGGGCTCGGAAGGGAAGGCGCGCCATTTGACTTTTTGAATGGAAAATTAGCTCCAATTGTTAGCGGACACCATGTCGCATTTGGAGAGCCCCTGTGTGCCTATGCATTGGAGCTCCCCCACAAGTGACCCCATTTTGGAAACTAGACCCCCCAAGGAACCTATCTAGATGCATATTGAGCACTTTAAACCCCCAGGTGCTTCACAGAAGTTTATAACGCAGAGCCATGAAAATAAAAAATAATTTTTCTTTCCTCAAAAATGATTTTTTAGCCTGGAATTTCCTATTTTGCCAAGGATAATAGGAGAAATTGGACCCCAAATATTGTTGTCCAGTTTGTCCTGAGTAAGCTGATACCCCATATGTGGGGGTAAACCACTGTTTGGGCGCACGGCAGGGCTCGGAAGGGATGGCACGCCATTTGGCTTTTTAAATGGAAAATTAGCTCCAATCATTAGCGGACACCATGTCACGTTTGGAGAGCCCCTGTGTGCCTAAACATTGGAGATCCCCCAGAAATGACCCCATTTTGGAAACTAGACCCCCAAAGGAACTAATCTAGATGTGTGGTGAGGACTTTGAACCCCCAAGTGCTTCACAGAAGTTGATAACGCAGAGCCACGAAAAAAAAAAAAAAAATTATTTTCTCAAAAATGATCTTTTAGCCTGCAATTTTTTATTTTCCCAAGGGTAACAGGAGAAATTTGACCCCAAAAGTTGTTGTCCAGTTTCTCCTGAGTACGCTGATACCCCATATGTGGGGGTAAACCACTGTTTGGGCACATGCCGGGGCTCGGAAGTGAAGTAGTGACATTTTGAAATGTAGACTTTGATGGAATGCTCTGTGGGCGTCACGTTGCGTTTGCAGAGCCCCTGATGTGGCTTAACAGTAGAAACCCCCCACAAGTGACCCCATTTTGGAAACTAGACCCCGAAAGGAACTTATCTAGATGTGTGGTGAGCACTTTGAACCCCCAAGTGCTTCATAGAAGTTTATACTGCAGAGCCGTGAAAATAATAAATACGTTTTCTTTCCTCAAAAATAATTATTTAGCCCAGAATTTTTTATTTTCCCAAGGGTAACAGGAGAAATTGGATCCCAAAACTTGTTGTCCAGTTTCTCCTGAGTACGCTGATACCCCATATGTGGGAGTAAACCACTGTTTGGGCACATGCCGAGGCTCGGAAGTGAAGTAGTGACTTTTGAAATGCAGACTTTGATGGAATGGTCTGCGGGCGTCACATTGCGTTTGCAGAGCCCCTGGTGTGCCTTGTAGAAACCCCCACAAGTGACCCCATTTTAGAAACTAGACCCCCCAAGGAACTTATCTAGATATGTGGTGAGCACTTTGAACCCCCAAGTGCTTCACAGACGTTTACAACGCAGAGCCGTGAAAATAAAAAATCATTTTTCTTTCCTCAAAAATGATGTTTTAGCAAGCATTTCTTTATTTTCACAAGGGTAACAGGAGAAATTGGACCCCAGTAATTGTTGCGCAGTTTGTCCTGAGTATGCTGGTACCCCATATGTGGGGGTAAACCACTGTTTGGGTGCACGTTGGGGCTCGGAAGTGAGGGAGCACCATTTGACTTTTTGAATACAAGATTGGCTGGAATCAATGGTGGCGCCATGTTGCGTTTGGAGACCCCCTGATGTGCCTAAACAGTGGAAACCCCTCAATTCTAACTCCAACACACCCCTAACCCTTATCCCAACTGTAGCCGTAGCCCTATTCACAACCCTAACCCCAACACACCCGTAACCCCAACACACCCCTAACCCTAACCACAACCCTAATTCCAACCCAACCCTAGGCCTAAGGCTATGTGCCAACGTTGCGGATTCGTATGAGATTTTTCAGCACCATTTTTGAAAAATCAGCGGGTAAAAGGCACTGCGTTTTACCTGTGGATTTACCGCGGATTTCCAGTGTTTTTTGTGCGGATTTCACCTGCGGATTCCTATTGAGGAACAGGTGTAAAACGCTGCGGAATCCGCACAAAGAATTGACATGCTGCGGAAAATACAACGCAGCGTTCCCGCGCGGTATTTTCCGCACCATGGGCACAGCGTATTTGGCTTTCCATATGTTTACATGGTACTGTAAACCTGATGGAACACTGCTGCGGATCCGCAGCGGCCAATCCGCACCGTGTGCACATAGCCTAATTCTAAAGGTATGTGCACACGCTGCGGAAAACGCTGCGGTTCCGCAGCAGTTTCCCATGAGTTTACAGTTCAATGCAAACCTATGGGAAACAAAAATCGCTGTACACATGCTGTGGAAAAACTGCACGGAAACGCAGCGGTTTACATTCCGCAGCATGTCACTTCTTTCTGCGGATTCCGCAGCGGTTTTACAACTGCTCAAATAGAAAATCGCTGTTGTAAAACCGCATTGAAATGCGCAGAAAAAACATGGTAAATCCGCCATAAATCCGCAGCGGTTTAGCACTGCGGATTTGTCAAATCCGCAGCAGAAAAATCCGCAGAGGACCAGAATACGTGTGCACATACCGAAACCCTAACCCTAACCCTAACCCTACCCCTACCCCTAACCCTACCCCTAACCCTACCCCTAACCCTAACCCTACCCCTAACCCTAACCCTACCCCTAACCCTACCCCTAACCCTAACCCTAACCCTACCCCTAACCCTAACCCTAGTTCTTACCCCAACCTTAGTGGGGAAAAAAAAAAATATTTTTTTTATTGTCCCTACCTATGGGGGTGACAAAGGGGGGGGGGGTCATTTACTTTTTTTTTTTATTTTGATCACTGAGATAGGTTATATCTCAGTGATCAAAATTCACTCTGGAACGAATCTGCCGGCCGGCAGATTCGGCGGGCGCACTGCACATGCGCCCGCCATTTTGGAAGATGGCGGCGCCCAGGAAAGAAGACGGACGGTCCCAGGGAGGCCAGGTAAGTATAAGGGGGGGGAGATCAGGGCACGGGGGGGCGTCGGAGCACGGGGGGGGGGATCGGAACACGGGGGGTGGATTGGAGCACGGAGTGGGGGATCGCTGTGCGGGCGGGTGGATCGGAGCACGGGGGGGGAATCGCTGTGCGGGGGGGGATCGGAGTGCGGGGGGGTTTGATTGGAGCACGGGGGGTGTGATTGGAGCACGAGGGGAGCGGGCAGGAGGACGGGGGAGCGGAGCAGAGGACCGAGGGGAGCAGACCACAGATCGGGGGGCTGGGGGGGCGATCGGAGGAGTGGGGTGGGTGCACATTAGTGTGTCCAGCCATGGCCGATGATATTGCAGCATCGGCCATGGCTGGATTGTAATATTTCACCATTTTTTTAGGTGAAATATTACAAATCGCTCTGATTGGCAGTTTCACTTTCAACAGCCAATCAGAGCGATCGTAGCCACGAGGGGGTGAAGCCCCCTGGGCTAAACTACCACTCCCCCTGTCCCTGCAGGCCGGGTGAAATGGGAGTTAACCCTTTCACCCGATCTGCAGGGACGCGATCTTTCCATGACGCATATGCTGCGTCATGGGTCAGAATGGCACCGACTTTCATGACGCAGCGTATGCGTCAAAGGTCGGGAAGGGGTTAAAGCATGATATGTGGGAAAAGGTTGAAAAGTTCCTGGGGGCCGAATACTTTCGCAAGGCACTGTAGTTCCCACAGATCCATGTTAAGTAAAATTCTAGTCTCATCATATACTGGCATAACGTATTATCGAGTGCTTTAAAAAAATAAAATTAATCAGAGCTTCTAAAAATGGATGCATTAGTTAAAAATATTAGAAAACTAGTCTTCTGTAATGCAATTTTTTAAAACATGTTTGGAATCTCTCAGTGATCATAAACTATAAACAAGGGACAGTCCTGTTATATATAATCCTACAAAAATAGACGTGTTAGACAGATGAGTTCAATTAGACAGCTCAGAGCCAGAAAATTTCTTGCATTATTCTAAGTAGTCATTAAAAAGTGAACATCTTAATCACTTCCCCCCAGTCAATTGTTGTCTACTGAAACAGAAGGCAAATAGTTCATATTCTCTCTACAAAATGAGCTTAAAAGACTTTAATAAACCATTGTTCACATCTGGGGTTACAGCCTACTAATCCTTTGCAGAACATATGTTTAAATGGCTTAAATCTGCATTTGATCCTTACTTCTATCTGAAGTAATATTTATCACGAGATACTTTTCCATTGTCAATTGAGAATAAACGGTGTGAAATAACTGAGTCAGTCTCTTATGTTGAACCTTCCAGATACTATTCAACATCCACAAATGATATATCTCAATGTTGTTTGAATATTATTATATAAGTCGATGCATTAACCCCTTCACCCCTGAGCTTGTTTTCACCATCCTGACCAGGCAAAATTTTGCAATTCTGACCAGTGTCACATGATAAGGTAATAACTCTGGAACACGTCAACATATCCCAGTGATTCTGAGATTCTCTTTCTTGGCACTTTGTACTTTTAGTTAGTGGTAAATTTAGGTTGATCTTTATTTAACAAAATTTTGAAAATATCAGAATTTTGACAAAAGATTTTGAAAAATGTTCATAGTTTTCATACTCCTGGCTAGTGGGCATGGCCTCACCTCGTATTCTTGTATTGAGCAAGGTTACGCTCAGTCTAGTGACGTGGCCGGCCAGTGGGCATGGCCGACTAGAGGGTGCAACCTCTCTTCATACAAGTGTATGGAGAGTAAGGGCATGCCCACCGCCCATGTATAACTCATACATACCCTCTGGTATAAGGTCTGAAACCGATGAATCCCCACAGTGCACAGTGCATGCTCTGAGGGGATTCATAAGTTTGGAGTCACACACAGTGACTGGAGACTTATTGATTTGGACCAGACACCACTTTAGTCCTTAACGTGCTTCACAAAAATTATAACAATGTGGAAGAAAAAAATAAAATGAAATCATGCGGTGCAAAGAGGGTGGTGAAACACATCCGTATGTGTTTCACCACCCTCCCTGCACCGCATGATTTCATGTGAATAAATCGCTTTTTGCTCAACACCGGTGAGTGCGCTGTTACTTTTCTTGTTCTGGATACTCTTATACAAATTGTTTTTTTCATGAAGCAGCACCCAGGTGGAGCTTGTATAGCGATTACTTTTTTCTATTGTGACTAAAGGCATATACGGTGTGGCATTCAATACCCCTGAAGCAGAAAGGGTTGCAATATTTCTGGACTGTGGACTTATAAAAAAATAAAATGTTACGTTTTCACATGGAAATGTTAAGGAATTCATCAAGTAGTGTTGTGAGCATTTTTGGCCTTCAGGCGATTCACAAAATTGTATAAAACTGAACTGAGTCAATGAAAAAATTATAATTTTTTTCCACAAAAGGTTGCTTTTGCCCCAATTTTTTCATTCTCAAAAGGGATCATAGAAGAAAACAAATGGTGCAATTTGTTTTACGCAATTTCTCATGAGTACGTCAATACCACACATGTTATTAAAAATTAATTTTGAGGCGCAGTGCAAAGCTCAGAAAGTAAGAAGCACCATATTCAAGTTCAGATTTTCCTAAAAAGGTTTCAGGGTGCCTTGTCACATTGGCACAGCCTCTGAGGTGCCAGAACAGTGGAACCCCATAAGTGACTCCATTTTACAAACTGCACCCCCCAATGAGTTCATCTAAGGGTGCAGTGAGCATGTTGACACCACATGTGCCTCACAGAATTTTATTCCATTGGGCAGGGAAGAAAAAATACCGGTAAATACATTTTTACTACTAAAAAATTGTTTTATCTCTAATTTTTTAATTTTTATACAGGCTACTAGAAAAAATGGACCTCACAGTTTGTTGTGCAGTTTCTGTTGAGTATAACAAACCCAAAATGTGATCAGGAAGTAATTTTAAGGCACAGCGCAAAGCTCAGATTTGAAGAAACGCCATATTATAGTGCAAATTTTGCTGTTATCTTTTTTGTGTGCCATGAGCCACTGGAAGAGCCCCATAAGGTGCCAGAACTGCCTAACAACCTATAAGTGACTCCATTTTACAAACTACACCTCTTATCTAAGAGTGCAGTGATCACATTTACACTACAGGTGAGTCATAGAATGTTATACCATTGGGCAGTGAAGAAAAAAATGATTTAATTTTTAACTTAAAAGTTTTGTTTTAGCCCTAGGTTTTACATTTTTACACTGGTGTTAACCAAATGTTGTTACACAATTTCTACTGAGCATGGAAATTCCCCATATGTTGCTATACACTACTGTTTAGACACATGTTGAGACCCGAGAGGGAAGCAGCACTATTCAACTCCTGGAGCACAGATTTTCCTAGAATAGTTTGTGAACTCCATAAACAGAGTCCCTAAGTGCAGAATTTCCTCTCAAGTGACCTGAGTTTGGATATTACACTCCTCTAGAAATGTATTTACATTTTATGTGTGTTTTCCAGAAATGTGCCTCAAAGGATTTTGCAAAGTGAAAATTGCAAATCTGCCATTTTCATTTTCATTTACCCGTACATTGCAGTGCCTAGTACATTGCAGTGCCCAGTATGCTGTAGTATCTGTACATTATGCCCAGCTTGTACTACTGGAGACATGCACCTGTAAATTAGGCGGGCTCTCATCACTACAGAAATGCCAAACATATGGACGCCAAATATGGTTTAGGCACACCGGGCTGAAGAAGGGAGAGAGGCATTTGCATTTAGGAGTGCAGAATTTTCTGGATATTTTTTGGGAAGGTGAAAAGCCATAGTGCTTTTAAATATACCTTTTTTGTTGCCAGTTACATTGAAGTCCCCTATGTTTCCATTGACAGATGACGGACCTGAGTGTTGACTTGCTTTTCTGTGAATGGAGTTGAAGCTTTTATTGAATACATTATACATAACATTTTGGATTACATTTATTCTGTTCTCAATGCTGAGCACCTACATCTTGGTTTCCATTTAAATCTCTGCATGACATGTGTCACAGGGAAACCGCGACAGAGAGGGGCCAGAAAACTGCATTGTCTGGTTTCACAAACTCCTTCACTGGTTAGAAGGAATTCACCAGCATATTTAACAGTGCAGGTTGAAGCTTCTGGAGCTTTCCTACTTGGACTATATCAACTGTCCAGTGTTGGCCACTCCCCTGTGCTATATTCACTGGTGTGGCAAGCAAAAGGGTAACAATTAGGGTTGAGCGAAACGGGTCGAGATTTTTCAAAAGTCGCCGACTTTTGGCAAGGTCGGGTTTCATGAAACCCGACCCGACCCCAGTGTGGGGTCGGCCATGAAGTCGGCGATCTTTTGAATCTGGAATCGGAATTCCGATACCGATTCCCGATATGATTAAGATATCGGGAATTGGTATCAGAATTCAGATTAAAGTGTAAAATAAAGAATTAAAATAAAAAATACCTATTAGGTATATACTCACCCTCGGAAGCGCCCTGCTTCCTTCCGACAGCCTTCCTTCCTAAGAATCAGCGCTTGAAGGACCTTCGGTGACGTCACGGCTTCTGATTGGTCGCGCGAGCGGTCACATGGGCGGCCGCGCGGCCAATCACAAGCCGCGACGTCACCGCCAGGTCCTGGAAGGCTGATTCTAAGGAAGGAAGACTGCCGGTTAGTACCAGGGCGCGTCAGAGGGTAAGTATTGCGATATTTTTTATTTTAATTCTTTATTTTACACTAAAATATGGATCGCAGGGCCTGAATGAGAGTTTCCGCTCCTTCAGACCCTGGGAACCATGGAAACCCAATGCACTGCATTGGGTTTCGAGTTTCGGACGACCCCGACCCCGACTTTTTTATAGGATCGGCCGATTTCACTCGACCCGACTTTTGAAAAAGTCAGGTTTCGTGAAACCCGACCCGATCCTATAAAAGTAAAGGTCACTTATCCCTAGTAACAATATTTTGAAGTTTCAACTTTCAGATTCCATATTTCACCATCCACTACTGCTTTGAATATGAAACTATCATCGTTTTATAGACAATCATCTTGGCTATTTCATACATAAATTTGACTTGCAAATATTTAGCAAATAATTAGTTCTGCAGATTCTTGTCATGTCACTGCATTGTTACTGTTTTGCTCCTGGTGGTAGAAAAGCCTTCTTCTTCCTGTTTACTACACATAACATATAACCTGTTTCACATTCCCTTACAGCTCAGTGTGTTATTAGGTTGAATGCCTAGCAAAAGTGGTTTGAATCGAGGAGCAGCCATGAAGATGATTTCTCACAAAATGTGAAACAGCATCATCCAGCTCATCAATAGTGGTCTCTCGGCCAAGAAAATTGCCAAACTGCATTATGTGAGTGCCATGACAGTTGGAAGAATACAAAATGAAGTATGTCCATTGTTTCAAAAGCCAAGAGTTGAACGTCCAGGCAGAATATCGGAGTCAACAAGTCAGCTCAGCACAAGGTCTATCAGTTCTGGCTCTACAAACTCGGCTGAGGTGGTTGCTCATATGCTTCATAACAGTGAGATCACAGACGTCCATGCAAGCACTGTGTGATGTCCGTTACACACGTCTGGAATGGTGGCCTGAAAAAAGGTGAAGAAGCCTTAACTACAATGTCATAATAAAAAGCATTAGCTTGAGTTTGCAAAAAAGTACAAAAGTGGACAGTAGCAGTTTGGAAACGGGTGATTTGAAGCAATGAGGTGAACGTCATTAAGGCTCTGATAGATGAAAATAGGTCTGGAAGAAAAAACAGAAAAGGGAGCGAATGGATCGAGAAATTGAAGAAACTGTCAAGTTTAGTGCAGGAAGCCTGATGATATGGGGTTGCTTCACAGCCAAAGCTGTTAAAAACATGACCACGATCGATTGTGGTCTCAATGCTGAGCTATATGTGAGAATACTACAATGCAAGTTGCTTCATACACTCAATACTATGAGTATGCAGAGGATGACATAGTGTTCCAGCAGAACAAGGATCCGAAGAATTTGTTGTGATTGGCAAAGCAATGGTTCAATGACAATTAATTAGAGGTGCTGGATTGGCTGCCACAGTCCCCAGAGTTTGCCCAATCAATTAATCAATCAATCACTTGTGGATATAGAGTTGAAGAAACAGCTGCATACATACCCAAGTGTGTTGACCGGTATGCACCAAATTTGTCTTTAAAATGAAGGTAGTCTCACCTTTGAAGCAGTAGTGGATGGTGAGATATGTAGCCTGAAATTCACAAGTTCAAAATATTGTTACCCTTTTGCTCATCAGTGTATGTATGCCTCTGGTACTTCAGGATTGCCAGTTCTTTCTGCCTGATTGTGGAGTTGGAGGTATAGTTTTTGGTTGGAGCTGGTGTTTGGAGTTCATTGTTGGGAGTTTTGCTTGTGTGCACATCCTCTTCCTCTCCTATTTTGTTTCTACTACCTTTTAATTCCCCTATGTCCCACCAATGTTTGTTGTATGTATTTAATATGGTTGGTATTTTTATTTTTAATTGTCCGTCTTTCCTTGTTTGTACAGTTAGTGTGTTCCTAAACACTTTAGTTTCCCTGGGTGTGGGGTGGAGGAGGGGACAGATCAACAGATCAGGAGCATAGCATGGCATATGAACTTGGTGTCTCCACCTTCAGGAGTAATCCGGTAGAAAAGGATAGACTAAAGCACCCCTAGGTCTAGCAACCTGGTAAGCGCCAATAGTCCCAACACCATTATGACAACATGATTCAGATAAAACCCCTGAAGGATCCTTTCACTGTAATGAGCCTGCAGAGTTACTTTGGACTTTTGCCTTTCTATTCAGAGGTGTACAAAACTGTGGCCAACTGTGCTTTTAAAATTACTGACATAGGGATGATAGGCCACACAGTATCCAAAGTGTCTCTATCTGCCTCATTATAAGGCATCTTCTGCCAGTGATTCCATTTGAATCACGCATTTCAGAGACTTACACAGAAACCCTGGTGAAAGCATTTAGCAGAATAAATGTGAGCCGAGCATTTCTGCGATCTTTGGGAGACAGAAAAAACAAATCAACAGCGGGGCAAAAATTGGTTTTATTTATATATTATGCTATTTCTCATGCGGTAAAAGTGATTAGACAACTGCATTCTTTGATTCAGTGTGATTACAGCGTTATCAGATTTATTTAGTTTTTTTATGTTTGGCCAGTATCACACAATGAAAGACGCTTATTTTTTACAAAAAGTTTCTGCATCTTCATATTTTAAGAGCTATAAGTTTTCAATATTTCTGCTAATAAAGTCATTTGAGGGCTTGTTTTTTATTATATGAATTGACATTTATTGGTACCATTTTTGGTCAAATAACATTTTTTTATCACTTCCTATTCAAATTATTGGGAGGCAAAATAAACAAAAACTAGCAATTCAGGAATATTTTTTTTTAAATGCCATTCACCGTGAGATAAAAGTGATAAGATTGCTTTATTGTTTGCTTCACTATGATTACAGAGATGCCAAATTTATATAATTTTGGCTGTACTTTTTTACTTTGTCCCTCCATGAGACTCTGATTACTCTGACCACTGGTATAGCTCATTGCAATGAACCAGCATTGCAATGCATTAGAAATGTCAGTATTACACTGACCGAAGCCTTTTAGACCATGCTCCTGGCATGGTATAAGCAGGCCACCGTTTCTGACAAGCCCAGAGGTCCATCATGACTAGAGATAAGCGAATATTTCAATATTCGGTTCGGCTCATGATCGCCAAATTTTCAATATTTGCTGATTTAATCATTGAATATTCACCGATTACATCCATTTGAGTCAATGAGAGGCAAAAGCAACCATATTCACAGCACAAGCTGTTTGACAGCGTGGGAAACACCGACATTTCGGTTATGATCAGCGGTCAGATTACCACCGCTAGATCATTACCGCCGTCATATCCCTGTGGGGTCACATTGTCAGATGTTGGCATGGCCCCACAGAGATGCAGTGACCCACTGTAAAAAGTTTACCACAGGTCAGCAGGTGCCGGCTGATGAGATACTACTTCTCCGATCAGCCTATGTCTGCTGTCACAGATAACAGTGACAGCTGGTGCCGCTGATAGGAGAAGTATTGCCAGCCTGTGCTCAAAGTAAAAAAAGTAAATTAATTAAATAAATATTCAAATAGAAACAAAAAGCACATTATACTCACCTTACACCAAATCCCTGATGCTCTTGACTCTTATAGAAAATGCAAAATAAAAAATCAACATATACTCACCTTAATGCCCAATCCCCGATGCCCATGTCTCCTATAAAAAAAAAAAAAATAAACCACCACATATTTACCTGTCCACCGTAGTCCATGTAATCCTGAGCGTCCCATGGGGATCTCACTTGTAGAACAGTCACATCGGGAGATGTGACTGCTCTACCCAGCCTCCTGTGATACACTGATAGGAGGTAATCATTCCCAGAGTGTAAAGCACTGAGCTGCTGTGAGAGAGGTCACACAAGTTCATGATGAACTTTCGGTGAACTTTCTCATGCAGCAGTGCTGCCATAAGTGAAATCAGCTGATGAATTTGTGTGACCTCTCTCTTAACAGCTCAGTGGTATACATTGCAGGATCGATTACCTCTTACCTATACCCACCTACCTATAGCCAGCTGTCTTTGAAAGCAGTCACATCAGTGATGCCCCCGGAAGAAGAATTCTATCGAAACGTGGGTAGGGGATTCACAGGTCCTGAGCCTTCTTATCGTGGTAACTATGTCTTGAGGCCTTTCCATACTTGCACTAAACCCACTATTTTTAGGTATTACTCATGGTATTTATAGTCAGGTTTTTCCTCAGTACCAATAGCTTTAACTGGTCTATCCCACGCATCTTGTGGTGAGGTTATTGTGTATACATGCACTCAGCACTTTTCATGGTGGCTTATTTCATTTAGGTTTCCTTATACGTTTTTACCACCTCCATCACGTTGTATTACTTGGCATATAACCACTCAGTAGCTTGCCTAATATACGTGTTTTAGGTATCAGGGTATGCTCATATGTGACCTGTTATTTAGATCAGAGGTACTCTTTTATCTCATTATTGGTTTATTTTTTGATACTAATAAAATAAATTGTTTTTTGAACTTAACATTGATGTGGCCTGTCTGAATTTTCCATTGGGAGGCCCTTGTGTGCTCATGATTAGAGTTGAGCGACCTTGACCTTTTTAGAGTCGAGCCGGGTTTTGCGAAACCCGACTATGTCCAAAGTCGGGTCGAGTGAAATCGGCCGATTATGACGTAAAGTCGGGATCGACCGAAACACGAAACCCAATGCAAGTCAATGGGGCAGCATAGTCGGCAGTGAGTGGGGGCCAGGAAAACACCTAGAGTGCCCATTTTAATGTCAAAACCATCCATTCTTCTTAATGAAGCTTGTCAAGCGTAATTTACCTTATAATAATTGGAAGGCATTTGAAATTGGGGGTCATTTGGCTAAAGTTGTGGGGGGTAGGGCTGGTTCAAGTAATTAGTGGGCCCAGGAAATCTGGACCACGTCACGGCAGTGGAGCAGGGAGAGGTAAGTATTTCAACTTTGCAAGTGCTGTGAACCTGAGCAAGCAGGGGGGGCCCACTCGTTGGCATTGGCACTGGCACAGGGCCCCTCAAAGTACAGCGGTGTGTTTGCACGGCGGGGGCGCCTCCCACCGGCAGCAACACTTTTGCGTACTATGAGAGGCCCTGTGCCAGTGACGTCGCCAACTAGTATTCCTCCCCCCACCTGATGAAGGAACCTGCACTTTCATCTGCACCTTCCTCTTTGTCCCCGTGTAAGGTGGTATGGTATGCGGGAAGAGCAACCTGACTTTCAGCAGGGTCACAATGTTGTTGTGTAGCGTGCACGGGGAATGTTGCGTTATGGGTCAATGTACCAGCAGACTCATCTATCACTGGCTGGGCAATGGGCACGATGAAGTGGAAACACAGATATAGGCCCAAAGAAGAAAGTGGGCTAAATGCAGTTCAAAATTGGTAACACAGGAATAACCAGGGGGCATTGCAGTGGAGGACAACTGGAATGAGAGGCTGACACAGAGAGTAGGGCCAAATCAGTAAGTAGTCGAAATGCAGTTCAAAATTGGCAACCGTAGTAAACAGGCGGCACAGCTTTGTTCAGTGGAGGAGAACAGCAAGGAGTGGCAGACACCGATAGTAGGCCCCAAACCAACTAGTACGCCAAATGCAGTTGTTCCATTTAACCACAATTTAATGAGAGCCTGAAGATAGAAGCTCAGGAAAGGCAACCTGGGGAACACCTTGGAGTGTAACACACCATCTCTCTCCACCCCATACCCATTTTGTATGGCCTAATGCAGTGTACTTTTCTACAACTACTAAACGAGAGTCGGAAGACCGAAGCAATGGCAAGGAAACCTGGGGAACACCTTAGAGTGTAACACACCCTCTCTCTACACCCCATACCCAATTTGAAGGTCTAATGCAGTGTAGTTTCCAAGAACTACTAAACGAGAGCCGGAAGATCGAAGCTCAGGAAAGGCAACCTGGGGAACACCTTGGAGTGTAACACACCCTCTCGCTACACCCCATACCCAATTTGAAGGCCTAATGCAGCGTAGTTTCCAACAACTACTAAACGAGAGCCGGAAGATCGAAGCTCAGGAAAGGCAACCTGAGGAACACCTTGGAGTGTAACAAACCCTCTCTCTACACCCCATACCCAATTTGTAGGCCTAATGCAGCGTAGTTTCCGACAACTACTAAACGAGAGCATGAAGATCGAAGCTCAGGAAAGGCAACCTGGGGAACACCTTGGAGTGTAACACACCCTCTCTCTACACCCCATACCCAATTTGTAGGCCTAATGCAGCGTAGTTTCCGACAACTACTAAACGAGAGCCGGAATATCGAAGCTCAGGAAAGGCAACCTGGGGAACACCTTGGAGTGTAACACACCCTCTCTCTACATCCCATACCCAATTTGAAGGCCTAATGCAGTGTAGTTTCCAAGAACTACTAAACGAGAGCCGGAAGATCGAAGCTCAGGAAAGGCAACCTGGGGAACACCTTGGAGTGGAACACACCATCTCTCTACACCCCATACCCAATTTGAAGGCCTAATGCAGCGTAGTTTCCAACAACTACTAAACGAGAGCCGGTAGATCGAAGCTCAGGAAAGGCAACCTGGGGAACACCTTGGAGTGTAACACAACGTCTCTCTACACCACGGAAGGGATGATTCTTAGGAAGGAAGGCTGTTGGAAATAAGCATTGCGCGTCCGAGGGTGATTAGATTCTTATTAGGTATATACTCACCCTCGGACGCGCCCTGCTTCTTTATTTGGAATGAATGTTTATTTGCAATGTGGTGTTGACTTTCTCTATTATTTTGGTAATTAATGATTTTATTATTTTCATTATTTTGCATCTTCTCGGCAATAATATAAAGAAGACGCGACAGGACAACACTCGGTGGATGCCATATGTGTGTTTTCAATTTAAAAAAACTTTCAGTTAACTACTTGCAGGAGAAAGTAATTGTAGCTGGTGGCCATTTTTAGTACTGTACCAGATTTTAGTTGTGTGTTTGTTTTTAATGTTAAAATGTCTGCATTTGATATCTCACCAGTATTTTCTTTTTTATAAGCAAAATACTTATTTTTATATTTTCTGATGTTGGTTCCAGGGGTACACGGCCAGCAGTGCCCTGGTCAGTGTAGTAGTAGTTGAAAGAATGGACCGCAGACAGGCATCGAAGGCCTAAAATAAAAACACATGGCTGTAGGCAATTTTAAATTGGTTCCAGGGGTACACGGACAGCAGTGGTGTGGTCAGTGGAGGCCTAGTGGAAGGAGTGACCGCAGACAGGCATCGAAGGCCTAAAATAATAACACATGGCTGTAGGCAATTTTAAATTGGTTCCAGGGGTACACGGACAGCAGTGGTGTGGTCAGTGGAGGCCTAGTGGAAGGAGTGACCGCAGACAGGCATCGAAGGCCTAAAATAATAACACATGGCTGTAGGCAATTTTAAATTGGTTCCAGGGGTACACGGGCAGCAGTGACCTGGTCAGTGTAGTAGTAGTTGAAAGAATGGACCGCAGACAGGCATCGAAGGCCTAAAATAAAAAAATTGGGCTGGCTGTAGGCAATTTTAAATTGGTTCCAGGGGTACACGGACAGCAGTGGTGTGGTCAGTGGAGGCCTAGTGGAAGGAGTGACCGCAGACAGGCATCGAAGGCCTAAAATAATAACACATGGCTGTAGGCAATTTTAAATTGGTTCCAGGGGTACACGGACAGCAGTGGTGTGGTCAGTGGAGGCCTAGTGGAAGGAGTGACCGCAGACAGGCATCGAAGGCCTAAAATAATAACACATGGCTGTAGGCAATTTTAAATTGGTTCCAGGGGTAGACGGGCAGCAGTGACCTGGTCAGTGTAGTAGTAGTTGAAAGAATGGACCGCAGACAGGCATCGAAGGCCTAAAATAAAAAAATTGGGCTGGCTGTAGGCAATTTTAAATTGGTTCCAGGGGTACACGGGCAGCAGTGACCTGGTCAGTGTAGTAGTAGTTGAAAGAATGGACCGCAGACAGGCATCGAAGGCCTAAAATAAAAAAATTGGGCTGGCTGTAGGCAATTTTAAATTGGTTCCAGGGGTACACGGGCAGCAGTGACCTGGTCAGTGTAGTAGTAGTTGAAAGAATGGACCGCAGACAGGCATCGAAGGCCTAAAATAAAAAAATTGGGCTGGCTGTAGGCAATTTTAAATTGGTTCCAGGGGTACACGGGCAGCAGTGGTGTGGTCAGTGGAGGCCTAGTGGAAGGAGTGACCGCAGACAGGCATCGAAGGCCTAAAATAATAACACATGGCTGTAGGCAATTTTAAATTGGTTCCAGGGGTACACGGACAGCAGTGGTGTGGTCAGTGGAGGCCTAGTGGAAGGAGTGACCGCAGACAGGCATCGAAGGCCTAAAATAATAACACATGGCTGTAGGCAATTTTAAATTGGTTCCAGGGGTAGACGGGCAGCAGTGACCTGGTCAGTGTAGTAGTAGTTGAAAGAATGGACCGCAGACAGGCATCGAAGGCCTAAAATAAAAAAATTGGGCTGGCTGTAGGCAATTTTAAATTGGTTCCAGGGGTACACGGGCAGCAGTGACCTGGTCAGTGTAGTAGTAGTTGAAAGAATGGACCGCAGACAGGCATCGAAGGCCTAAAATAAAAAAATTGGGCTGGCTGTAGGCAATTTTAAATTGGTTCCAGGGGTACACGGGCAGCAGTGGTGTGGTCAGTGGAGGCCTAGTGGAAGGAGTGACCGCAGACAGGCATCGAAGGCCTAAAATAATAACACATGGCTGTAGGCAATTTTAAATTGGTTCCAGGGGTACACGGGCAGCAGTGACCTGGTCAGTGTAGTAGTAGTTGAAAGAATGGACCGCAGACAGGCATCGAAGGCCTAAAATAAAAAAATTGGGCTGGCTGTAGGCAATTTTAAATTGGTTCCAGGGGTACACGGACAGCAGTGGTGTGGTCAGTGGAGGCCTAGTGGAAGGAGTGACCGCAGACAGGCATCGAAGGCCTAAAATAATAACACATGGCTGTAGGCAATTTTAAATTGGTTCCAGGGGTACACGGACAGCAGTGGTGTGGTCAGTGGAGGCCTAGTGGAAGGAGTGACCGCAGACAGGCTTCCAAGGCCTAACATAACAAACTTGGGCTGGCTGTAGGCACTTTTAAATTGGTTCCAGGGGTACACGGGCAGCAGTGGTCTGGTCAGTGGAAGTCTAGTGGAAGGAGTGACCGCAGACAGGCTTCCAAGGCCTAACATAACAAACTTGGGCTGGCTGTAGGCACTTTTAAATTGGTTCCAGGGGTACACGGGCAGCAGTGACCTGGTCAGTGTAGTAGTAGTTGAAAGAATGGACCGCAGACAGGCTTCGAAGGCCTAACATAACAAACTTGGGCTGGCTGTAGGCACTTTTAAATTGGTTCCAGGGGTACACGGGCAGCAGTGGTCTGGTCAGTGGAAGTCTAGTGGAAGGAGTGACCGCAGACAGGCTTCGAAGGCCTAACATAACAAACTTGGGCTGGCTGTAGGCACTTTTAAATTGGTTCCAGGGGTACACGGGCAGCAGTGGTCTGGTCAGTGGAAGTCTAGTGGAAGGAGTGACCGCAGACAGGCTTCCAAGGCCTAACATAACAAACTTGGGCTGGCTGTAGGCACTTTTAAATTGGTTCCAGGGGTACACGGGCAGCAGTGGTCTGGTCAGTGGAAGTCTAGTGGAAGGAGTGACCGCAGACAGGCTTCGAAGGCCTAACATAACAAAATTGGGCTGGCTGTAGGCACTTTAAATTGGTTCCAGGGGTACATGGGCAGCAGTGTATGGTCAGTGGAAGTCTAGTGGAAGGAGTGACGGCAGACAGTCTTCGAAGGCCTAACATAACAAAATTGGGCTGACTGTAGGCACTTTTAAATTGGTTCCAGGGTAACACGGCCAGCAGTGGCCTGGTCAGTGTAGTAGTTGTAGAAAGAAGGGACCGCAGACAGGCTTCGAAGGCCTAACATAACAAAAATGTCAAAACAATGGTATTGTCAGTGCCAGGCATTGAAGGATGTCAGCGCCTAGACTACACATTGGTGAAGCTGTGAGAGATAATTTTGCTAGTGGTAGAGCACTGTTTGAGCTGGGGGGGGGAACTGTCTTGTGGCCGGCGTTACAGGCACAGGGCCCCTCATATTACAACGGTGTGTCTGACGTTGGGTGCGCACCACCACCGCCAGAGACACTTTATTGTACTATGAGGGACCCAGTGGCAGTGCCGTCGACCAAAAGCGGCCACACCCACCTCTTCAGACAAACAGCACTTTCAAGGGTCCAAGCGCAAAGTGGCGATAGCACGGCCCCGTGTGGGGAGTTTGGCCATTTCGTGAGGTGGAAACATGTCGTATGCTGGACAATCAGGTGAAGAAAATTACGAGATTGGAAAAGTCATTCAGAATAGTCCACAGGCAAGACCTTTTCATAGGAAAGCTAGGTGTCAGCCGGGCAGGGTGGGGCAAAAGATTTTGAAATCCAGTTGTGGTTCATTTTAATGAAGGTTAGATCATCTACATTTTGGGTAGCCAGACGAGTCCTTTTTTCTGTTAGTATTGAACCTGCAGCACTGAATACTCTTTCTGATAGGACACTAGCTGCCGGGCAAGCAAGCTCCTGCAATGCATATTCTGCCAATTCTGGCCAGGTGTCTAATTTGGATGCCCAGTAATCAAATGGGAATGACGGTTGAGGGAGAACGTCGATAAGGGATGAAAAATAGTTTGTAACCATACTGGACAAATGTTGTCTCCTGTCACTTTGAATTGATGCTGCAGTACCTGTCCTGTCTGCGGTCATAGAAAAATCACTCCACAACCTGGTCAGAAAACCCCTCTGGCCAACGCCACTTCTGATTTCTGCCCCTCTAACACCTCTGGTCTGCTGGCCCCTGGAGCTCGTGTGAGAACGATCACGGGCGCTGTGTGCAGGGAATGCCAGAAGCAAACGGTCAACAAGAGTTGATTGTTTTGTTGCTAATATTAGTTCCAAGTTCTCATGTGGCATAATATTTTGCAATTTGCCTTTATAGCGAGGATCAAGGAGGCAGGCCAACCAGTAACCGTCATCGTTCATCATTTTTGTAATGCGTGTGTCCCTTTTGAGGATACGCAAGGCATAATCCGCCATGTGGGCCAAAGTTCCCGTTGTCAAATCTGCGGTTGTGCTTGGTTGAGGGGCAGTTGCAGGCAAATCTACGTCACTTGTGTCCCTCAAAAAACCAGAACCCGGCCTTGCCACGCCACCAATTTCCCGTGCCCCCGGGAAAGCTTCCTCATTAAAAATATACTCATCCCCATCATCCTCCTCATCCTCCACCTCCTCTTCGCCCGGTACCTCGTCATGTACACTGCCCTGACCAGACAATCGCTGACTGTCATCAAGGCTTTCCTCTTCCTCTGGTGCAGACGCCTGATCCTTTATGTGCGTCAAACTTTGCATCAGCAGACGCATTAGGGGGATGCTCATGCTTATTATGGCGTTGTCTGCACTAACCAGCCGTGTGCATTCCTCAAAACACTGAAGGACTTGACACATGTCTTGAATCTTCGACCACTGCACACCTGACAACTCCATGTCTGCCATCCTACTGCCTGCCCGTGTATGTGTATCCTCCCACAAAAACATAACAGCCCGCCTCTGTTCGCACAGTCTCTGAAGCATGTGCAGTGTTGAGTTCCACCTTGTTGCAACGTCTATGATTAGGCGATGCTGGGGAAGGTTCAAAGAACGCTGATAGGTCTGCATACGGCTGGAGTGTACAGGCGAACGGCGGATATGTGCGCAAAGTCCACGCACTTTGAGGAGCAGGTCGATAACCCCGGATAACTTTTCAGGAAGCACTGCACCACCAGGTTTAAGGTGTGAGCCAGGCAAGGAATGTGTTTCAGTTGGGAAAGGGAGATGGCAGCCATGAAATTCCTTCCGTTATCACTCACTACCTTGCCTGCCTCAAGATCTACAGTGCCCAGCCACGACTGCGTTTCTTGCTGCAAGAACTCGGACAGAACTTCCGCGGTGTGTCTATTGTCGCCCAAACACTTCATAGCCAATACAGCCTGCTGACGTATGCCAGTAGCTGCCCCATAATGGGAGACCTGGTGTGCAACAGTGGCAGGTGCGGATGGAGTGTTTGTGCGACTGCGGTCTGTGGACGAGCTCTTGCTTCTGCAGGAGGAGGAGGAGGAGGAGGAGGAGGGGGTGCGAACGGCTACAGACAACTGTTTACTAGACCGTGGGCTAGGCAGAACTGTCCCAAACTTGCTGTCCCCTGTGGACCCTGAATCCACCACATTTACCCAGTGTGCCGTGATGGACACGTAACGTCCCTGGCCATGCCTACTGGTCCATGCATCTGTTGTCAGGTGCACCTTTGTGCTCACAGATTGCCTGAGTGCATGGACGATGCGCTCTTTAACATGCTGGTGGAGGGCTGGGATGGCTTTTCTGGAAAAAAAGTGTCGACTGGGTAGCTCGTAGCGTGGTACAGCGTAGTCCATCAGGTCTTTGAAAGCTTCGCTTTCAACTAACCGGTAGGGCATCATCTCTAACGAGATTAGTCTAGCTATGTGGGCGTTCAAACCCTGTGTACGCGGATGCGAGGCTAAGTATTTCCTTTTTCTAACCATAGTCTCATGTAGGGTGAGCTGGACTGGAGAGCTGGAGATCGTGGAACTAGCGGGGGTGCCGGTGGACATGGCAGACTGAGAGACGGTGGGAGATGGTATTGTTGCCGCCGGTGCCCTAGATGCAGTGTTTCCTACTACGAAACTGGTGATTCCCTGACCCTGACTGCTTTGGCCTGGCAAAGATACCTGCACAGATACAGCAGGTGGTGCGCTAAATGGTGGTCCTACACTGCCGGAAGGGATGTTGCGTTGATGACTAGCTTCATTGGCCGAGGGTGCAACAACCTTAAGGGACGTTTGGTAGTTAGTCCAAGCTTTCAAATGCATGGTGGTTAAATGTCTATGCATGCAACTAGTATTGAGACTTTTCAGATTCTGACCTCTGCTTAAGGAAGTAGAACATTTTTGACAGATGACTTTGCGCTGATCAATTGGATGTTGTTTAAAAAAATGCCAGACTGCACTCTTTCTAGCATCGGATACCTTTTCAGGCATTGCAGACTGAGCTTTAACCGGATGGCCACGCTGTCCTCCACCAGGTTTTGGCTTTGCCACGCGTTTTGGGCAAGATACGGGCCCGGCAGATGGAACCTGTGGCGATGTTGATGCCTGCTGCGGCCCCTCCTCCTCCTCTGCTTCAGAACTGCTGCCGCCTGCACCCTGTTCCCCCAATGGCTGCCAATCGGGGTCAAGAACTGGGTCATCTAATAACTCTTCTTGTACCTCCTGCGCAACTTCGTCTGTGTCACCGTGTCGTTCGGTGGTATAGCGTTCGTGATGGGGCAACATAGTCTCATCAGGGTCTGATTCTTGATCAGCACCCTGCGAGGGCAATGTTGTGGTCTGAGTCAAAGGACCAGCATAGTAGTCTGGCTGTGGCTGTGCGTCAGTGCACTCCATGTCAGATTCAATTTGTAATGGGCATGGACTGTTAACTGCTTCACTTTCTAAGCCAGGGACGGTATGTGTAAAGAGCTCCATGGAGTAACCCGTTGTGTCGCCTGCTGCATTCTTCTCTGTTGTTGTTTTTGCTGAAGAGGACAAGGAAGTGACTTGTCCCTGACCGTGAACATCCACTAACGACGCGCTGCTTTTACTTTTACCAGTTTCACGAGATGAGGCAAAAGAGCTAGAGGCTGAGTCAGCAAGATAAGCCAAAACTTGCTCTTGCTGCTCCGGCTTTAAAAGCGGTTTTCCTAATCCCAGAAAAGGGAGCGTTCGAGGCCTTGTGTAGCCGGACGACGAACCTGGCTCCACAGCTCCAGACTTAGGTGCAATATTTTTTCCCCCACGACCACCTGATGCTCCACCACTACCACTACCCTCATTACCAGCTGACAATGAACGCCCCCGGCCACGACCTCTTCCACTAGACTTCCTCATTGTTTTAAAAACGTAACCAAACTAACGTTATTTGTTGCAGTCACACAACTTACACGGTGAGCTATAACTTCAGTATGATTTAGCTACCCCTTTACAGGTTGGTGAGACCACAGCGAAAATCAGGCCCAATGTTACACACTCTTTTTTTGGTGGCTGCAAATTAGAGAGATGCCCCACACGCAGGACTGTCACTGAAGCACAAATGTTAATATTAATGTCACACTATTATTTTTTTTTTATTTTTATTTTTTTCAGGAACACTTTAGAAACCCCCCCCAAAAAAAAAAAAAGATTTTTGCAGGGAGAATTTAGAAAACAAATAAAACCAAAAATAGGCGTTCTATGGCCCACTGACTGAGAGATGACGCACCCAGGAGTCAAGACTGGCACACAAGCAGAAAGGCCAATATTAATCTCCCACTGTTTTTTTTTTTTTTTTTCAGGGAGACTTTAGAAAAAAAAATAATAAAAAAAATGTGATTTTATCAGGAAGAATTTAGAAACCAAATAAAATAAAATGATTTTTTCAGGGAGAATTTAGAAAACAAATAAAACCAAAAATAGGCGTTCTATGGCCCACTGACTGAGAGATGACGCACCCAGGAGTCAAGACTGGCACACAAGCAGAAAGGCCAATATTAATCTCCCACTGTTTTTTTTTTTTTTTTTCAGGGAGACTTTAGAAAAAAAATAATAAAAAAAATGTGATTTTATCAGGAAGAATTTAGAAACCAAATAAAATAAAATGATTTTTTCAGGGAGAATTTAGAAAACAAATAAAACCAAAAATAGGCGTTCTATGGCCCACTGACTGAGAGATGACGCACCCAGGAGTCAAGACTGGCACACAAGCAGAAAGGCCAATATTAATCTCCCACTGTTTTTTTTTTTTTTTTTCAGGGAGACTTTAGAAAAAAAAATAATAAAAAAAATGTGATTTTATCAGGAAGAATTTAGAAACCAAATAAAATAAAATGATTTTTTCAGGGAGAATTTAGAAAACAAATAAAACCAAAAATAGGCGTTCTATGGCCCACTGACTGAGAGATGACGCACCCAGGAGTCAAGACTGGCACACAAGCAGAAAGGCCAATATTAATCTCCCACTGTTTTTTTTTTTTTTTTCAGGGAGACTTTAGAAAAAAAAATAATAAAAAAAATATGATTTTATCAGGAAGAATTTAGAAACCAAATAAAATAAAATGATTTTTTCAGGGAGAATTTATAAAACAAATAAAAACAAAAATAGGCGTTCTATGGCCCACTGACTGAGAGATGACGCACACAGGAGTCAGGAGTGGCACACAAACCCAGAGGCCAATATTTTTCTACCAATGATTGATGTAGTTATTTTCTCTGGTAGATTTTAGAACCCAAATCAAGGAAAAAAAATATAGGCTTTCTATGGACCACAATTGGAGAGAGAGAGAGAGAGAGAGAGAGAGAGAGATGGCACACCCAGGAGTCAAGACTGGCACACAAGCAGAAAGGCCAATATTAATCTCCCACTGTTTTTTTTTTTTTTTTTCAGGGAGACTTTAGAAAAAAAAATAATAAAAAAAAAAAGATTTTATCAGGAAGAATTTAGAAACCAAATAAAATAAAATGATTTTTTCAGGGAGAATTTATAAAACAAATAAAACCAAAAATAGGCGTTCTATGGCCCACTGACTGAGAGAGAGAGAGAGAGAGATGGAACGCTTAGTACTGGCACACAAGCCCAAAGGGCAATATTAATCTCCCTTTTTTTTTCCAGGGAGAATTTCTAAAACCCAAAAAAAAAATAAAATAGGCTTTCTATGGCCCACTATTTGTGAGAGAGATGGGACGCTCAGGACTGGCACAGATGGCACGCTCAGGACTGGCACAGAAGCCCAGAGGCCAATATTAATCTCCCTTTTTTTCTGGGAGAATTTATAAAACCAAAAAAATATTTAAATAGGCTTTCTATGGCCCACTATTTGTGAGAGAGATGGCACGCTCAGGACTGGCACAGATGGCACGCTCACAACTGGCACACAAGCCCAGAGGCCAATATTAATCTCCCTTTTTTCAGGGAAAATTTATAAAACAAAAAAAAAAAATAAATAGGCTTTCTATGGCCCACTATTTGTGAGAGAGATGGCACGCTCAGGGCTGGCACAGATGGCACGCTCAGGACTGGCACACAAGCCCAGAGGCCAATATTAATCTCCCTTTTTTTCAGGGAGAATTTATAAAACCCCCAAAAAAAATAAAATAGGCTTTCTATGGCCCACTATTTGTGAGAGAGATGGGACGCTCAGGACTGGCACAGATGGCACGCTCAGGACTGGCACAGAAGCCCAGAGGCCAATATTAATCTCCCTTTTTTTCTGGGAGAATTTATAAAACCAAAAAAAAAATTAAATAGGCTTTCTATGGCCCACTATTTGTGAGAGAGATGGCACGCTCAGGACTGGCACAGATGGCACGCTCACAACTGGCACACAAGCCCAGAGGCCAATATTAATCTCCCTTTTTTCAGGGAAAATTTATAAAACAAAAAAAAAAATTAAATAGGCTTTCTATGGCCCACTATTTGTGAGAGAGATGGCACGCTCAGGGCTGGCACAGATGGCACGCTCAGGACTGGCACACAAGCCCAGAGGCCAATATTAATCTCCCTTTTTTTCAGGGAGAATTTATAAAACCAAAAAAAAAAATAAATAGGCTTTCTATGGCCCACTATTTGTGAGAGAGATGGCACGCTCAGGGCTGGCACAGATGGCACGCTCAGGACTGGCACACAAGCCCAGAGGCCAATATTAATCTCCCTTTTTTTCAGGGAGAATTTATAAAACCCCCAAAAAAATAAAATAGGCTTTCTATGGCCCACTATTTGTGAGAGAGATGGCACACTCAGGACTGGCACACAAGCCCAAAGGCCAATATTAATCTCCCACTGTATTTTTATCAGGGAGAATTTATACACCCCACAAAAAAAAATACAGAAAAATGAAAAGGCTTTCTATGGCCCACTATGTGAGAGAGATGGCACACACAGGGATGGCACTCTAGCAGAAATGCCAAATTGCCAATCTTAATCTCCCACCAAAAAAAAAAAAAAAAAAAAAACAGGGAATGTCCTACAATTACTATCTCCCTGCCTGCAGTAATCTCAGCCAGGTATGGCAGGCAGCTACTATCTCCCTGCCTGCAGTAATCTCAGCCAGGTATGGCAGGCAGCAATAAGGAGTGGACTGATGCACAAATGAAATAAAAAGTGTGGACAAACAAAAAAGATAGCTGTGCAGAAAGGAAGGAACAAGAGGATTTGTGCTTTGAAAAAAGCAGTTGGTTTGCACAGCGGCGTACACACAGCAATGCAGCTATCAGGGAGCCTTCTAGGGCAGCCCAATGAGCTACAGCGCTGAGGGGGAAAAAAAAAAAAAAAAAACTTCCACTGTCCCTGCACACCGAGGGTGGTGTTGGACAGTGCAAATCGCTGCAGCACAAGCGGTTTTGTGGTTAATGGACCCTGCCTAACGCTATCCCTGCTTCTGACAAAGCGGCAGCAACCTCTCCCTAAGCTCAGATCAGCAGCAGTAAGATGGCGGTCGGCGGGAACGCCTCTTTATATCCCCTGTGACGTCGCAGACAGCAAGCCAATCACTGCAATGCCCTTCTCTAAGATGGTGGGGACCAGGACCTATGTCATCACGCTGCCCACACTCTGCGTTTACCTTCATTGGCTGAGAAATGGCGCTTTTCGCGTCATTGAAACGCGACTTTGGCGCGAAAGTCGCGTACCGCATGGCCGACCCCGCACAGGGGTCGGATCGGGTTTCATGAAACCCCGACTTAGCCAAAAGTCGGCGACTTTTGAAAATGTTCGACCCGTTTCGCTCAACCCTACTCATGATATCTTGAATGTGTTCTCTTTATAGATATATGGACTAATATGTATACCCATCTGGCAGAAATGTGTATCTGCTACTCTACAAATAATCATTGATTTAGAAAGTATGGGTATTTTTTTGGAGGAAAAGAAACATATTTTTAGAGATGCTTCTAAATACTAGGAAAGATTCAATAGAATATTATTTAAAAAATGTTGTCCACTGCAGTGAAAATAGTAGAAAAAAACCTTATATTCACCCTTTGAGGAAAAATTTATGAGAGTTTGCTTAGTACTGCGTAACCCATTTAATCAGCATGCTATAAGTCACCAGGCAAAATAATTATAAGTTTGTTTCAACTTATTCACTGAATCATCAAAAGTTTGTACTAATAGTATTGTAAAGGGTCAACTTATTGGTTCAATTTGATTCAACCACTTTGACATTTTATTTTCAGCTTTAATGTAGCCATTTGATAGCAAGGAGTGCTAGAAAGACAAAGACATTACAAAGTGCTAAGTACAGAGTCTTCTCAGACTGATAAGAACAGTCCGTTGTTTAGAAATGAGTATTTGTTAACACAAGGGTGGTGTCAAAATGGTAAAGAGCCAGAATAAATTTAGAGGCAAAGAGTGTGATACAACTGAAACTGCAGACTGGAAAGTCTGTTTGTTTGTTTTTGACAAGGCAGGCACATAAAGACCATAAAAATTTGCACTAAATACTAAAAAATCAAAAAGTAAAAACAATACTCAGGGGAACATCAGGAATAAAATAAGAGCAAATACTGGGCACTTTTGGTCCTCTGAAAAAGAAGCCTAATAGCAGAAAACAAAACTGCAAGGATTGCAAGGGTCTTGAAAGTAGCTCCTTTATGTGATGTGTTCTGGGCTTTTTGCACTGAATACCCCCAAACTTTACTTCTGCTCTGAATGATGGTTATAGAGATATTCTAGTTTGATTCTACAACCATCAGCAGATGGAAGAAGTAAGTGACCAATGCAGAAAGCACAGGGCGCTTCATATGAACACAATACCCATGGGATACACTTAATTGCAATTTAAGTGGGACTAAACTTGATTTTCCTGGTTAAACAAGTGGCATAATCATCAATCTACTTTAATCCACATGGACCTAAAGCAGTTTTGACTGGTCAACATTGCTGGCAGAACATTTAAGTTCAAATTCAGTAGCCAATACAATTTTACACTTCATTACTAATCAAGGTAATGGGTAATGGGATCTTTTCTGTAATACTTAGCAGCCTTGCTTTAACCCCTTTGGGACCTTGGACATATAGGAATGTCCAAGGTAGCCTACCTCCCTCTGATGCAGGCTCCGGCGATGAGCCCCCAACTTTTCCAGGACACATGTCAGGTGATTTAATCAACTGACATGTGTCCCTAACAGCCTCTGATGGAATCGCAATCCACCAGCAGCTGTTAACATGTTAAATACGGCTGTCAAGTTCTGACAGCGACATTTAATAGGCATGCACCGAAGGAGCTTCATAAACCCCACCCATCAGCAGCAGTGTCACATGACCATGGGTCGCTGATGGGTTGGCATGGGAACACGGGGTCTGCAGGAGATCCCTGTGGTTGTCACCAAAATGATAAGAGTGGCTCCCTGCAGACGGAGCTCATAGCAGATGATTATTTTTTCTGACGCCCTGCTGTGTGTAGCATAACTGATTATATGATCACAGCTTCCATGATTGCAGCTTCTAGTCTCCCATGGAGACTTTTGAAGGCAGTGAAAAGGAAAAAAAATGTTGAAAAAAAAGGTTCAAATCAACCCAATTTTGCCCCATTCAAATCTAAAATAATAAAACAAAACACACATATTTGGTATCATCGCGTTCAAAATCACCCAATTTATCAACATACAGGGTGGAGCGCGGTAATTTGCTGATTTGGGAATGAAATAAAAAAATTATGATCATTAGAAAAATTTATTTTATATTTTAATTATACTGAACAGTAATGGAATTTTTAAATTACATGGTTTTAAATAGTGTATCTGGCAAATGTCGACCTTCGCTATCCACACACTGCTGCATACGTTTTCTGAAGTTTTCATGAACTCTAACAAGCATGTCCACTGGTATTCTGCCAATTTCAGCTTCAATATTGTTCCTTAGGTCTTCCAAAGTGTTGGGACGGTTGATATACACCTTAGACTTCAGGTAACCCCAAAGGAAAAAATCGCATGGGGCTAAATCTGGTGAGCGTGCTGGCCAGTTCACATCTCCCCTCAAAGAGATAAGCCGTCCAGGAAACATTTGCCTCAAACAATTCATGGTAACCCTCGCTGTGTGTGCAGTGGCACCATCCTGTTGGAACCATGTATCCTCTAGTTCCATTGCCTCAAGAGCCTGCTGAAAATAATCCTGTATCATAGACAAGTACCGTTCGGAGTTCACAGTTATGGCACGACCATTATCCTGAAAAAAGTAGGGACCAATGATGCCTACTCGTGATATGGAGCACCACACAGTGACGCGGTCCGAATGCAGAGGTCTCTCGTGAACTTCTCTGGGGTTTGTTTCACTCCAGTAATGCATATTTTGTTTGTTTACACACCCACTGAGGTGAAAATGTGAAAATTCACCCAATTTACAATTGATTGCCGTCCAGGAACACGTCCGCGTGGAGGAACAGCGAATTGTAAACGAAAAGCACGCTGCACTGCAATGATTGAGTGGGCATTTGAAAAATACGCTTCAACACAAAATGACCTCTCCTCACGTGTCCACTGCATGATGGCAACTGAAAGGCAGAGGAATACAAATCTCCCATCAGCCACTGTAAGCCACACCCACTCTCCCCTCTCTTCGACCGACAGTGCCGCCACAGCATGCAGTGCAAAAAAGCAAATTACCGCGCTCCACCCTGTATAAATAGAATTAATCCGATTGGTAAAGGTCATATTAAAAAAAAAATGCCAGAATTACTTTTTTTCGGTTGCTGCAACATTGCATTAAAATGCTATAACAAGCGATAAAAAGATTGTATCTTCCCCAAAGTGGTATCAATAAAATGACATCTCAACGAGCAAAAAATAAGCTTTCACCCAGCCTCAGATCACGAAAAATGGGGATGCTATATGTTTCGGAAAATCCTAACATTTTTTTTTTTTAACAAAGGTTGGATTTTTTTTACCATTTTAATAAAACAGAACCTATACATTTTTGTTAACCAAAGTTGTAATGACCTGAAGAATCATAATGACAGGTCAATCTTAGCATTTGGTGAACATGGTAAAAAAAAATCAGCCAAAAAACAATTGTGGGATTGCACTTTTTTCTGCCATTTAACCATACTTTGAATTTTGTTCCTGTTTTCGAGTACAAAATATGGTAAAACCAATGGTTTTGTTGAAAAATACAACTCGGCCTGCAAATAACAAAACTTCACATCGGTATATTGATGGAAAAATAAACAAGTTATGGCTCTGGGAAAAAGGGGAGCAAAAAACGAAAACACAAAAACAGAAAAACCCAAGGGGTTAAGAAAGTGCACATATTTCTGTTCAAACATGACATCCACCATTTCTTTATTGCTGTTTTCTAACTACATCTCCTGTTGTTGCTAAATACATCTTAATACTATTGCATATAGACTGCAATACAGAATAATTAATAAACTGTATAATATACTGTACTTTAACAATGATGCTTAAAAGTTTATGAACCCTTCAGAATTTTCCATACTTCTGCATACATTTGACCTCCTAACACTACATTTGATTTTCACATGTCCTAGGCTTTAACCCCTTCATGACCCAGCATATTTTGACCTTAATGACCTGGCCATTTTTTGCAATTCTAACCAGTGTCCTTTATGAAGTAATAACTCAAGAACACTTCAACGGATCCTAGCGATTCTGAGACTGTTTTTTCGGGACATATTGAGCTTCATGATAGTGGTAAATTTAGGTCGATAATTTTTGTGTTTATTTGTGAAAAAAACAGACATTTGGTGAAAATTTTGATAATTTTGCACTTTTCTAAGTTTGAATTTTTATTCTGTTAAATCAGAGAGTTATGTGACACAAAATAGTTAATAAATAACATTTCCCACATGTCTACTTTACATCAGCACAATTTGGGAAACAACATTTTTTTTTTGCTAGGAAGTTAAAAAGGTTAAAATTTGACCAGCGATTTCTCATTTTTACAGCAAAATTTACAAAACCATTTTTTCAGGGACCACCTCACATTTGAAGACTGTTTGAGGGGTCTACATGCCTGTAAATACCCAAAAGTGACACCATTCTAAAACCTGCACCCCTCAAGGTGCTCAAAACCACATTCAAGAAGTTTATTAACCCTTCAGGTGTTTCACAGCAGCAGAAGCAACATTTTAGTCACAAAATTGAAATTTTAGCAACAATTTTTTTATTTTCCCAAGAGTAAAAGGAGAAACTGGACACCAAAAGTTGTTGCACAATTTGTCCTGAGTACGCCGATACAGGGAAATCACTGTTTGGGTGCATGACAAGGCTCAGAAGGGAAGGAGCGCCATTTGACTTTTTGAATGAAAAATTGGCTCCAATCTTTAGCGGACACCATGTCAAGTTTGGAGAGCCCCTGTGTGCCTAAAGATTGGAGCTCCCCCACAAGTGACCCCATTTTGGAAACTAGATCCCAAAGGAACTTATCTAGATGCATAGTGAGCACTTTCAACCCCTTTGTGCTTCACAAATTGATCCGTAAAAATGAAAAAGTACTTTTTTTTCACAAAAAAATTATTTCAGCCTCAATTTTTTTGTTTTCACATGGGTAACAGGATAAAATGGATCCTAAAATTTGTTGGGCAATTTCTCCTGAGTACACTGATACCTCACATGTGGGGGTAAACCACTGTATAGGCACACGGCAAGGCTCAGAAGGGAAAGAGCGCCACTTGACTTATTGAATGAAAAATTAGCTCCAATCGTTAGCGGACACCATGTCGTGTTTGGAGAGCCCCTGTGTGCCTAAACATTGGAGCTCCCCCACAAGTGACCCCATTTTGGAAGCTAGACCCCCAAGGAACTTATCTATATGCATAGTGAGCACTTTCAACCCCTAAATGCGTCACAGAAGTTTATAACGCAGAGCTGTGAAAATAAAAAAATCATTTTTTTTCCTCAAAAATTATTTTTAGCAAAACATTTTTTATTTTCACAAGGGTAACAGGAGAAACTGAACCTCAATATTTGTTGTCCAGCTTGTCCTGAGTATGCTGATATACCATATGTGGGAGGGACCACTGTTTGGGTGCATGGCAGAGCTCGGAAGGGAAGTAGCGATATTTTGAAATGCAGACTTTGATGGAATGGTCTGGTGGTGTCATGTTACGTTTGCAGAGCCCCTGATGTGCCTAAACAGTGGAAACCCCCAAAATTGACCCGATTTTGGAAACTAGACCCCCCAAGGAACTTATCTAGATGTGTCGTTGTGAGCACTTTGAACCCCCAAGTGCTTCACAGAATTTTATAACGCAGAGCCATGAAAATAAAAAACCTTTGTGTTCCCACAAAAATACATTTTAGCCTCATTTTTTATTTTTTCCAAGGGAAACAGGAGAAATTAGACCTCCAAAATTGTTGTACAATTTTTCCTGAGTTTGTTTACGCCACATATGTTTGGGTAAACCACTATTTGGGCGCACGTCAGGGCTCAGAAGGGAGCACCATTTGACTTTTTGAATGCAAGATTGGCTGGAATCAATGGTGGCGCCATGTTGTGATGGGAGACCCCCTGATGTGCCTAAACAGTGAAAACCCCTCAATTCTAACTCCAACAATAACCCCAACACACCCGTAACCACAACCCTAACCCCAACACACCACTAACCACCCTAATCCCAACCCTAACCACAACACTAACCCCAACACACAACCAACCCTAACCATAACCCTAACCACAAGCCTAACCCTAACCTCAACACACCCCTAACCCTAATCTTAACCCTAACTCCAAACCTAACCCTAATTCCAACCCTAACTCTAGTTCCAGCCCTAACCCTAAAGCTATGTCCCCACGTTGCAGATTCGTGTGCCGATTTTTCCGCACCGTCTTTGAAAAATCCACAGGTAAAACGCACTGCATTTCACTTGCGGATTTACCGCGGATTTCCAGTGTTTTTTGTGCGGATTTCACCTGCGGATTCCTTTTGAGGAACAGGTGTAAAACGCTGTGGATTCCACACAAAGAATTGACATGCTGCGGAAAATACAATGCAGTGTTTCCACACGGTATTTTCCACTCTATGGGCACAGCGGATTTGGTTTTCCATAAGTTTACATGGTACTGTAAACGTGATGGAAAACTGCCACGAATCCGCAGCGGCCAATCCACACTGTGTGCACATAGCCTAATTCTAACCCTAACCCTAATTCTAACCATAAGCCTAATTGCAACCCTAACCATCATTGCAACCCTATCCCTAATTCTAGCCCTAGCCCTAATTGCAACCCTAACCCTAATTCTAACCCTAACCCTTTTTGCAACCCTAACCCTCGCCCTAACCCTAACCCTAACCATAGTTCTAACCCTAGTGGAAAAATAAAAATAAATATGTTTTCTTTATTTCATTATTTTACCTACCTATGGGGGTGATAAGGGGGGCTTTATTTACAATTTTTTCTATTTTGATCACTTATAGAACTTATCACAGTGATCAAAATGTACCTGGAATGAATCTGCCGGCTGGCAGATTCAGCGGGTGCACTACGCATGCGCCTGCCATTTTGGAAGATGGCGGCACCCATCGCTGAAGATGGACGGACACCGGGACTTGGTAAGTATGGGAGGGTGGGATCAAACAGCGGGAGGCAGAGGGGAGGCCGGGGTCAGGTGGAGGGGAGAGGAGGGCAGCAGAGCACAGAACGGTGGGGAAGAAAGACTGACAGTGGAGGCAGATCACCGGTCAGTCAGTGGGGGGGTCAGATCGGGGTCTCCACCCGTGGCCTATGGTATTACAGCATCGGCCATGGCTGGATTGTAATATTTCACCAAGTTTCTTAGGTGAAATATTACAAATTGCTCTGATTGGCTGTTTCACTTTTAACAGCCAATCAGAGCGATAGTAGCCACGTGGGGGCAAAGCCACCCCTCCGTGCTGAAGTACCACTCCCCCTGTCCCTGCATGTCGGGTGAAATTTTAATTAACCCTTTCACTCGATCTGCACATAGGCGTCACAGGTCGGATTGGCACTGGCTTTCATGACGCCTATGTGGCATCACAGGTCGGGAAGGGGTTAAGTAGTAATGGTAACTAAATAAAAAGAAATGAGTAAAAATATATATTTTATATTTTTTTTTAAATTATGTAACATATAATAGTGGCAAAAGTATGTGACTCTTTAAGATGAAAGTGAAATTAGAGTCTGGAGTTATTAACCCCTTTCTGACATCGGACGTACTACCCCGTCCATGTGGGGTGGGCCCCTATTACCATGGACGGGATAGTATGTCCAGCGCGATCGGCGGCGCTCACGGGGGAAGCGCCGCGGATCGCGGCCGGGTGTCAGCTGCCTATCGCAGCTGACATCCGGCACTATGTGCCAGGAGCGGTCACGGACCGCCCCAAGCACATTAACCCCTGGCACACCGCAATCAAAGATGATCGCGATGTGCCGGCGGTGCAGGGAAGCATCGCGCAGGGAGGGGGCTCCCTGCGGGCTTCCCTGAGCCCCCCGCAGCAAAGCGATGTGATCGCGTTGCTGCGAGGGTCTTACCTCCCTCCCTGCCTGTTCCAGACCCGGATCCAAGATGGCCGCGGATCCGGGTCCTGCAGGGAGGGAGGTGGCTTCACAGAGCCTGCTCAGAGCAGGCACTGTGAAGCAGCCTGCACTGCTCTCAGATCGGTGATCTGACTGAGTGCTGTGCAAACTGTCAGATCACCGATCTGTGATGTCCCCCTGAGACAAAGTAAAAAAGTTAAAAAAAAAATTTTCAAATGTGTAAAAAAAAATAAAAAATATATTCCAAAATAATGAAAAAAAAAAAAATATTATTCCCATAAATACATTTCTTTATCTAAATAATTAAAAAAAAACAATAAAAGTACACATATTTAGTATCGCCGCGTCCGTAACGGCCCGACCTATAAAACTGGCCCACTAGTTAACCCCTTCAGTAAACACCGTAAGAAAAAAAAAAAAACGAGGCAAAAAACAACGCTTTATTATCATACCGCCGAACAAAAAGTGGAATAACACGCGATCAAAAAGACAGATATAAATAATCATGGTACCGCTGAAAACGTCATCTTGTCCTGCAAAAAACGAGCCACCATACAGCATCATCAGCAAAAAAATAAAAAAGTTATAGTCCTGAGAATAAAGCGATGCAAAAATAATTATTTTTTCTTTAAAATAGTTTTTATCGTATAAAAGCGCCAAAACATAAAAAAAATATAAATAAGGTGTCGCTGTAATCGTACTGACCCGAAGAATAAAACTGCTTTATCAATTTTACCAAACGCGGAACGGTATAAACGCCTCCCCCAAAAGAAATTCATGAATAGCTGGTTTTTGGTAATTCTGCCTCACAAAAATCGGAATAAAAAGCGATCAAAAAATGTCACGTGCCCGAAAATGTTACCAATAAAAACGTCAACTCGTCCCGCAAAAATCAAGACCTCACATGACTCTGTGGACCAAAATATGAAAAAATTATAGCTCTCAAAATGTGGTAACGCAAAAAATATTTTTTGCAATAAAAAGCAACTTTCAGTGTGTGACGGCTGCCAATCATAAAAATCCGCTAAAAAACCCGCTATAAAAGTAAATCAAACCCCCCTTCATCACCCCCTTAGTTAGGGAAAAATTAAAAAAATGTATTTATTTCCATTTTCCCACTAGGGCTAGGGTTAGGGTTAGGGCTAGGGTTAGGGCTAGGGCTAGGGTTAGGGCTAGGGTTAGGGCTAGGGTTAGGGCTAGGGTTAGGGCTAGGGTTAGGGTTAGGGCTAGGGCTAGGGTTAGGGCTAGGATTAGGGCTAGGGTTAGGGCTAGGGCTAGGGTTAGGGCTAGGGTTAGGGCTAGGGTTAGGGTTAGGGCTAGGGTTAGGGTTAGGGCTAGGGTTAGGGCTAGGGTTAGGGCTAGGGTTAGGGTTAGGGTTAGGGTTAGGGTTAGGGCTAGGGTTAGGGCTAGGGCTAGGGTTAGGGCTACAGTTTGGGTTGGGGCTAAAGTTAGGGTTCGGGTTGGGGCTAAAGTTACAGTTAGGGTTTAGATTACATTTACAGTTGGGAATAGGTTTGGGATTAGGGTTAGGGGTGTGTTTGGATTAGGGTTTCAGTTATAATTGTGGGGTTTCCACTGTTTAGGCACATCAGGGGCTCTCCAAACGCGACATGGCGTCCGATTTCAATTCCAGCCAATTCTGCGTTGAAAAAGTAAAACAGTGCTTCTTCCTTTCCGAGCTCTCCCGTGTGCCCATACAGGGGTTTACTCCAACATATGGTGTATGAGCATACTCAGGACAAATAGGACAACAACTTTTGGGGTCCAATTTCTCCTGTTACCCTTGGGAAAATACAAAACTGGGGGCTAAAAAATATTTTTTGTGGGAAAAAAAAAGATTTTTTATTTTCACGGCTCTGCGTTATAAACTGTAGTGAAACACTTGGGGGTTCAAAGTTCTCACAACAAATCTAGATTAGTTCCCTGTGGGGTCTAGTTTCCAGTATGCGGTCACTTGTGGGGGGTTTCTACTGTTTAGGTACATTAGGGGTTCTGCAAACGCAATGTGACACCTGCAGACCATTCCATCTAAGTCTGCATTCCAAATAGCGCTCCTTCCCTTCCGAGCTCTGCCATGCGCTCAAACAGTGGTTTCCCCCAATATACGGGGTATCAGCGTACTCAGGACAAATTGGACAACAACTTTTGGGGTCGAATTTCTCCTCTTACCCTCGGGAAAATACAAAACTGGGGGCTAAAAAATAATTTTGGAGGGAAAGATTTTTTTTTTAATTTTCACGGCTCTGCGTTACAAACTGTAGTGAAACACTTGGGGGTCCAAAGCTATCACAACACATCTAGATGAGTTCCTTAGGGGGTCTAGTTTCCAAAATGGTGTCACTTGTGGGAGGTTTCTACTGTTTAGGTACATTAGGGGCTCTGCAAATGTAATGTGACACCTGCAGACCATTCCATCTAAGTCCTCATTCCAAATTGAGCTCCTTCCCTTCCGAGCCCTACCATGCGCCCAAACAGTGGTTCCCCCCCACATGTGGGGTATCAGCGCACTCAGGACAAATTGGACAACAAATTGTGGGGTCGAATTTCTCCTGTTACCCTCGGGAAAATACAAAACTGGGGGCTAAAAAATAATTTTTGTGGGGAAAAAATTTATGTTTTATTTTTACGGCTCTCCATTATAAACTTCTGTGAAGCCCTTGGTGGGTCAAAGCGCTCAGCACACATCTAGATAAGTTCCTAAGGGGGTCTACTTTCCAAAATGGTGTCACTTGTGGGGGTTTCTACTGTTTAGGTACATTATGGGCTCTGCAAACGCAATGTGACACCTGCAGACCATTCCATCTAAGTCTGCATTCAAATGGCACTCCTTCCCTTCCGAGCCCTCCCATGTGCCCAAACAGTGGTTCCCCCCACATATGGTGTATCATTGCACTCAGGACAAATTGGTCAACAAATTTTGGAGTCCAATTTCTCCTGTTACCCTCGGGAAAATACAAAACTGGGGGCTAAAAAAATAATTCCTGTGGGAAAAAAATTTTGTTTTATTTTTACAGCTCTGCATTATAAACTTCTGTGAAGCACTTGGTGGGTCAAAGTGCTCACCACACCTCTAGATAAGTTCCTTAGGGGGTCTACTTTCCAAAATGGTGTCACTTGTGGGGGGTTTCAATGTTTAGGCACATCAGTGGCTCTTCAAACGCAACATGGCGTTCTATCTCAATTCCTGTCAATTTTCCATTGAAAAGTCAAACGGCGCTCCTTCCCTTCCGAGCTCTCCCATCCGCCCAAACAGTGGTTTACCCCCACATATGGGGTATCAGCATACTCAGGACAAATTGTACAACAACTTTTGGGGTCCAATTTCTTCTCTTACCCTTGGGAAAATAAAAAATTGGGGGCGAAAAGATAATTTTTGTGAAAAAATATTATTTTTTATTTTTACGGTTCTACATTATAAACTTCTGTGAAGCACTTCGTGGGTCAAAGTGCTCACCACACCTCTAGATAAGTTCCTTAGGGGGTCTACTTTCCAAAATGGTGTCACTTGTGGGGGGGTTTCAATGTTTAGGCACATCAGTGGCTCTTCAAACGCAACATGGCGTCCCATCTCAATTCCTGTCAATTTTGCATTGAAAAGTCAAACGGCGCTCCTTCCCTTCCGAGCTCTCCCTTCCGCCCAAACAGTGGTTTACCCCCACATATGGGCTATCAGCGTACTCAGGACAAATTGTACAACAACTTTTGGGGTCCAATTTCTTCTCTTACCCTTGGGAAAATAAAAAATTGGGGGCGAAAAGATAATTTTTGTGAAAAAATATTATTTTTTATTTTTACGGTTCTACATTATAAACTTCTGTGAAGCACTTGGTGGGTCAAAGTGCTCACCACACCTCTAGATAAGTTCCTTAGGGGGTCTACTTTCCAAAATGGTGTCACTTGTGGGGGGTTTCAATGTTTAGGCACATCAGGGGCTCTCCAAACGAAACATGGTGTCCCATCTCAATTCCAGTCAATTTTGCATTGAAAAGTCAAATGGCGCTCCTTCGCTTCCGAGCTCTGCCATGCGCCCAAACAGTGGTTTACCCCCATGTGGGGTATTGGCATACTCAGGACAAATTGTACAACAATGTTTGGGGTCCATTTTCTCCTGTCACCCTTGGTAAAATAAAACAAATTGGAGCTGAATTAAATTTTTTGTGAAAAAAAGTTAAATGTTCATTTTTATTTAAACATTCAAAAAATTCCTGTGAAGCACCAGAAGGGTTAATAAACTTCTTGAATATGGTTTTGAGCACCTTGAGGGGTGTAGTTTTTAGAATGGTGTCACACTTGGGTATTTTCTATCATATAGACCCCTCAAAATGACTTCAAATGAGATGTGGTCCCTAAAAAAAAATGGTGTTGTAGAAATGAGAAATTGCTGGTCAAATTTTAACCCTTATAACTCCCTAACAAAAAAAAATTTTGGTTCCAAAATTGTGCTGATGTAAAGTAGACATGTGGGAAATGTTACTTATTAAGTATTTTGTGTGACATATCTCTGTGATTTAATTGCATAAAAATTCAAATTTGGAAAATTGCGAAATTTTCATAATTTTTGCCAAATTTCCGTTTTTTTCACAAATAAACGCAGGTACTATCAAAGCATTTTTACCATTGTCATGAAGTACAATATGTCACGAGGAAACAATGTCAGAATCACCGGGATCCATTGAAGCGTTCCAGAGTTATAACCTCATAAAGGGACAGTGGTCAGAATTGTAAAAATTGGCCCGGTCATTAACGTGCAAACCACCCTTGGGGGTAAAGGGGTTAATCAATAGGATGACAATCAGCTGTGACTGGACAACCTGTTTTATTGAAAGAATAGTGATCTATCAAAGTCTGATGTTCATTACATGTTTGTGAAATTGTATGATGGCATGGACAAAGAACATTTCTGAGTAAAATCGTACCATTTAAAAGCCGCTGTTTGTTTCACAGCGGCATCTGCCCAATCACCTGATTCACATATGCGAACCTTGTCATGTTATGTCTACAGGTCCTTCTCAAAAAATTAGCATATAGTGTTAAATTTCATTATTTACCATAATGTAATGATTACAATTAAACTTTCATATATTATAGATTCATTATCCACCAACTGAAATTTGTCAGGTCTTTTATTGTTTTAATACTGATGATTTTGGCATACAACTCCTGATAACCCAAAAAACCTGTCTCAATAAATTAGCATATTTCACCCATCCAATCAAATAAAAGTGTTTTTTAATAACAAACAAAAAAAACAACAAATAATAATGTTCAGTTATGCACTCAATACTTGGTCGGGAATCCTTTGGCAGAAATGACTGCTTCAATGCGGCGTGGCATGGAGGCAATCAGCCTGTGACACTGCTGAGATGTTATGGAGGCCCAGGATGCTTCAATAGTGGCCTTAAGCTCATCCAGAGTGTTGGGTCTTGCGTCTCTCAACTTTCTCTTCACAATATCCCACAGATTCTCTATGGGGTTCAGGTCAGGAGAGTTGGCAGGCCAATTGAGCACAGTAATACCATGGTCAGTAAACCATTTACCAGTGGTTTTGGCACTGTGAGCAGGTGCCAGGTCGTGCTGAAAAATGAAATCTTCATCTCTATAAAGCATTTCAGCCGATGGAAGCATGAAGTGCTCCAAAATCTCCTGATAGCTAGCTGCATTGACCCTGCCCTTGATGAAACACAGTGGACCAACACCAGCAGCTGACATGGCACCCCACACCATCACTGACTGTGGGTACTTGACACTGGACTTCAGGCATTTTGGCATTTCCTTCTCCCAGTCTTCCTCCAGACTCTGGCACCTTGATTTCCGAATGACATGCAAAATTTGCTTTCATCAGAAAAAAGTACTTGGGACCACTTAGCAACAGTCCAGTGCTGCTTCTCTGTAGCCCAGGTCAGGCGCCTCTGCCGCTGTTTATGGTTCAAAAGTGGCTTTACCTGGGGAATGCGGCACCTGTAGCCCATTTCCTGCACACGCCTGTGCACGGTGGCTCTGGATGTTTCCACACCAGACTCAGTCCACTGCTTCCTCAGGTTCCCCAAGGTCTGGAATCGGTCCTTCTCCACAATCTTCCTCAGGGTCCGGACTCCTCTTCTCGTTGTACAGCGTTTTCTGCCACATTGTTTCCTTCCAACAGACTTACCATTGAGGTGCCTTGATACAGCACTCTGGGAACAGCCTATTTGTTGAGAAATTTCTTTCTGGGTCTTACCCTCTTGCTTGAGGGTGTCAATGATGGCCTTCTTGACATCTGTCAGGTCGCTAGTCTTACCCATGATGGGGGTTTTGAGTAATGAACCAGGCAGGGAGTTTATAAAAGCCTCAGGTATCTTTTGCATGTGTTTAGAGTTAATTAGTTGATTCAGAAGATTAGGGTAATAGGTCGTTTAGAGAACCTTTTCTTGATATGCTAATTTATTGAAACAGGTTTTTTGGGTTATCAGGAGTTGTATGCCAAAATCATCAGTATTAAAACAATAAAAGACCTGACAAATTTCAGTTGGTGGATAATGAATCTATAATATATGAAAGTTTAATTGTAATCATTACATTATGGTAAATAATGAAATTTAACACTATATGCTAATTTTTTGAGAAGGACCTGTATATGCGTCAAGTGGTTAATGATGACTCAAATATAAAAATATTAACAACATATTAAAATATATACATACTGAATACTAGTATTCATTTCCATTGCCAGAGGATATTAATTTCATTTTCAGTGAGTAATAATGTGTATTCATGTGTACTTATCATTGCTGTGTGGGAGCGTTTCTACAGCTTTTTATTTATAAAATTATAATGCTGGATTTATCTTTTTTCCTGTATTCAATTAAAGCAGTTTCTTATTTTTTATACAGTGGCTTGTGAAAGTATTAACCCCCTTGGCTTTTTACCTATTTTGCTACATAAGAACATGTTTAAATAGTTTTGTAATCCAATTTGTGTGTGATGCATCAGCACTAAATAGTCTAAGTTGGTGAAGTAAAGTGAGAAAATACAGGAATAACTTACATTCATTGGATCAAAAACTAAAAATTGGCATGTACATATGTATTCACACCCCTAAAAATTTCTGATACAAGCAATTACCTTCATAAGTCACATGCTTAGTGAAAGGACGTCCACCTGTGCGCAATCTAAGAGCCACAAGGTTTGTCAGTATATACACTTTATTTTTTCTGAAAGGCCACAGAGGCTTCAACACTTTAAGCAAAAGGCACCACTAACCAAACAACACCATGAAGACCAAGAAAATCTCCAAACAAGTCAGAAACAAAGTATTTGAGTTATAAAAAAAAATCCCAATCTCTGATAATCCCCCAGTGAAAGATCAAATCCATTATCATGAAATGGAAAGAGCCAGGGCTTGATTTAAGAGGTGGGTGGCCCGGGGCCCATTTTGGAGGGAGGCCATTTTTCAAGGTGTAGCAATATGTAATGCAAAAACACAAAATGAAACAAACGTAAGATTATTTACAAAAATTATTTACGCACAGTAATTCAGGTAAAATCATTCATTTTTTATAATCCAGGCACTTTCCTTGATTTCCATGCTGCAAAATCACTAATGATCTCACTAAAGTCCAATTCACGCAGTATATCTGACTCGATGCTCATGATAGCCAAATTTACAAGTCATTCCTTCTTCATGGATGTCACTTCATGGATGTCATTAATCGGTTTCAACTAATTTGAGTTTTGAGAAGGAACACTCACCACTAGGGTTGAGCGAAACGGGTCGGCAATTTTCAGAAGTCGCCGACTTTTGGCAAAGTCGGGTTTCATGAAACCCGACCCGACCCCTGTGTGGGGTCGGCCATGAAGTCGGCGATCTTCTGAATCTGGAATCGGAATTCCGATACCGATTCCCGATATGTTTAAGATAACTAATTGGTATCGGAATTCAGATTTAAGTGTAAAATAAAGAATTAAAATAAAAAATATCGCCATACTTACCCTCTGACGCGCCCTGGTACTAACCGGGAACCTTCCTTCCTTAGAATCAGCCTTCCAGGACCTTGCGGTGACGTCGCGGTGACGTCGCGGCTTGTGATTGGTCGCGCGGCCGCCCATGTGACCGCTCGCGCGACCAATCACAAGCCGCGACGTCACCGCGACGTCACCGAAGGTCCTGGAAGGGCTGATTCTTAGGAAGTAAGGCTGCCGGAAAGAAGCAGGGCGCGTCCGAGGGTGAGTATATTCCTATTAGGTATATACTAATGATACCCATGTGACCGCTCGCGCGACCAATCACAAGCCGCGACGTCACCCCGACGTCACCAAAGGTCCTGGAAGGGCTGATTCTTAGGAAGGAAGGCTGCCGGAAAGAAGCAGGGCGCGTCCGAGGGTGAGTATATTCCTATTAGGTATATAATCACCCTCGGACGCGCCCTGCTTCTTTCCGGCAGCCTTCCTTCCTAAGAATCAGCCCTTCCAGGACCTTCGGTGACGTCGCGGTGACGTCGCGGCTTGTGATTGGTCGCGTGAGCGGTCACATGGGCGGCCGCGCGACCAATCACAAGCCGCGACGTCACCGCGACGTCACCGCAAGGTCCTGGAAGGCTGATTCTAAGGAAGGAAGGTTCCCGGTTAGTACCAGGGCGCGTCAGAGGGTAAGTATGGCGATATTTTTTATTTTAATTCTTTATTTTACACTTAAATATGGATCCCAAGGCCTGAAGGAGAGTTTCCGCTCCTTCAGACCCTGGGAGCCATTGGAAACCCAATGCACTGCATTGGGTTTCGAGATTCGGCCGACCCCGAACCAGACTTTTTTATAGGATCGGCCGATTTCACTCGACCCGACTTTTGAAAAAGTCGGGTTTCGTGAAACCCGACCCGATCCTATAAAAGTAAAGGTCGCTCAACCCTACTCACCACTGCAGTTTGTTACCATCGAAATTAGATTTATCCCTAGAGCTATCTCAATATTTGGGAAAGTGTCCTGCACACCCTTTTCAATGATAAGCTTGTATATGAAAAGTTCAGTGCTGATATCTTTTGGCTCCTCGTCTGTGAATAAATTGGCAAATGTTACAAACTGACACAGGTCATCGATAAATGTAAGGTCCAAGTCATCTGAATAAGACCTGACGAGTTGCTCTGCTGTGGCCTTAAGCTCATCTGAAATGAGCTAAATTTGTTTGATATATCTTTATATGCTTGAAGACGTTGGTCAAGAGAAGCGATAAACTGACCAATGATAGGCAAGAAAGTTTCTGTTCTGTATTTTTCAGAAGGGCTGAGTTGTTCTTCTTCCATATGGCCATAATCCAATAGATTGAGACACACATTTCCGCTCCTGTGTCGTGTTATCGTCTGAACATACTGAGATGAACCAGACAGCTCTTCTCCTTGCTTCTCATACATTTTGAAGGAGTCACGCTTTGATGTGACATAGTTTTTTAAGCTGGTCAGTGACCAGCAGTGTTTAGATCGAGTTTTGCGTGTTGTAGATTTTTACTAATAGCATCTGCTCTTCCCAGGATATCATTCCGGAATTTGGTGTTAATACCAATTTCAAGCTGATTCATTTATCTTAACAGTTCTTCTGCTTCACACCGTTGGGCTATATATATATATGAGGAGCTGCTGCTGGGCTGTATATATTAGAAGCTGCTGCTGGGCTGTATAAATGAGGGGCTGCTGCTAGGCTGTATATATATATATTTTTATAAATATATATATATATATATATACATATATATATATGTATATATATATATATATATATATATATATAAGGGGCTGCTGCTGGGCAGTATATATTAGAGGCTGCTGCTGGGCTGTATATATATGAGGGGCTGCTGCTGGGCTGTATATACAGTATAGCCCAAAAGTTTGTACATTCACACTGAAGGCATCAAAACTATGAATTAACACATGTGGAATTATATACTTAACAAAAAAGTGTGAACCAACTGAAATTATGTCTTAGATTCTAGGTTCTTCAAAGTAGCGACCTTTTGCTTTGATGACTGTTTTGCACACTCTTGGCATTCTCTTGATGAGCTTCAAGAGGTAGTCACCGGAAATTGTCTTCCAACAATCTTGAAGGAGTTCACAGAAATGCTTAGCACTTGATGGCCCTTTTGCCTTCACTAGTTTTTCTAGTATATGCTTATACTTTTGTATTTATTTCTAGCCAAAGAAGAAATGAAAAAAGTATATGTATTTAAAAAGTAAAAGTCTGTATTTATGTGTAGATAAAATGGATTTGAATTTAGGACATGAAAATGTTCTAATTTAAGTTGTTCTGAACTCAGAGTGCCCAATTAAATGAAGTTAACAAGAAGTATACGGGATGTGGTTATAGACACTGCTCACTATGTACTGAGTGGTATGCGGACATAACACACGCCGCTCCACACGGTCGGCTACATTTGGACTATTTCTGACAGCTATCCGTCTGATGAAGGTCATAAAGACCGAAACGCTATGAATTATATTGGGATCATTAAATAAACAAACAACTTTTCATGATTTTTTGAGTGCCGGATTTTTTCCTTATTGCATTGAATAGGGGTTGGCATCCCTTCTCTGAGCACCTGATTGGCTGAGGAGTGACGTGATTGACAATTTAAATATGTACTGAGTGGTGACTGAAGCTTCACTGGCCGCTCCTCTATGACTGAAATCCAGAGGTTAACAAACAAATAAAGTTGCACTCTGTAGTGCTAAAGCATGAAAATATGAAATATATGAAATATGAATAGCATTACTGGTCTAGATAATGAGAAAAAAATCGAGATGCTTAGCACATAATTTGGCCAATTCATGCATGCCCAGCAGCCAGCGACAACGTGATCTCTGTTTTCCTGGGAACCAATGTGTCTAGTGTGAATACCTCTCTTAGGCTAAAGCCTGAATTTATGGGTAGGTAGGATCCTTCTGCAATTAAAACCACCACAGGCTGGAGGGCAGCAAACTGGAAATCGCCTTGTCATTGCCTACTGGGCATGCATGAATTGGCCAAATTATGTGCAAAGTATTTCCATTTTTTCTTCTTATCTAGAGCAGTAGTGTTATTCATATTTCAGTTATTTCATATTTTACATGCCTTAGCACTACAGAGTGTAACTTTATTTGTTTGTTATATACAGAGATGGATATGTAGAGATGGCTTCTCCTAGTTCGCACGTGTACACATTAGTTTTCTGTTTTGGAAGTGCCAGTCAGTTTATGGTTATTTGGAATCCAGAGGCTGTCAGATTTAATAAAGCTGATTTTGTTCGATAGCCGGCCACACAGCTTTGGAATTTTATTAACCTACAGACAGATGCCATATCTGCAGGTTAAGAGCATTTGGGAGCATGACAGGCCTCCTTTAAAGAAACATCCATGGCGCAATATTAATTGTTATAGTCTGTTAATATACATGTACTTAGTTTCTCTGGATTCTTTTGTATGACCTCAGGTTTACGTAAAATTCTTCCTGTAGCCCTTTATGTTGTGATGATTCAGATGGTTGATGTACAGTTCAGTCTCCCATGATGTCTATGTACTGATGATTCTGCTTGGTGAACAGACTCATGCAAGAAATCTTCCAGAGGTTCTCATCTCCTTTATACAAGTAAGAAATTCAAGTACATAATATACAGTACTATGCAAAACGTTTAGGCAGGTGTGGAAAAAATGATGCAAAAAACCGATGTCCTCAAAAACAATAAAATAAAAAAAATGCAGGTATATTAAAAAAATAAATAAATAAAAGTTTTAATAGTTTATTTTGTATCAATTAACAAAATGCAAAGTATATAAAAGAAAACTCTAAATCAAATCAATATTTTGTGGGATCAATCATCACTGTTCGCCTTCAAAACAGCATCAATTCTTCTATGTACAGTTGTACAAAGTCATGGATTTTTAACCCCTTTGTAACCGGACCAAATTCTTGAAATCTAACCAGTGTCACTTTATATGATAATAACTCTGGAACACTTCAACAAATCTCACTGATTTTGAGGATGTTTTTTCGTGACACATTATACTTCATGATAATGGTAGATTTAGGTCAATATGTTTTGTGTTTATTTATAAAAAAAAAATCAGAAACTTGACAAAACTGTAAAAAAATAGCAATTTTCAAGCTTTGAATGATTATCCCTTTAATCCAGATATTCATACCACACAAAAAAAAACAATAAATAACATTTCCCTTATGCCTGCTTTACATCAGCACCATTTGTAAAATGTTATTTTATCTTGTTAGCATTTTAGGAGGTTTAAAAATGTAGCTGAAATTTTTATTTTTCCCCAAAAATTTACAAACCTTGTTTTTTGTTCTTATGAAGAAGTCCTGCGTGACCTCGAAACACGTTGACTCTTAAAACCTGCATAATAATCCCTTTCAAGTGCATTTAATTTTGGAGCTTTCATCAGCAGTGCTTTGACTGACACCTCCATCCCGTGTTCATTTCAAGCCGGTCCATCTATGACAGGTGTCCAGCAGCAGATGATATACACATGTTTTATATGTTGCTTCAGTGCATCCTCAACAGGTGAGTTGTTTCACTTTTTCTCAAAACTCTGTTAAATCAGGTACGACCCTATTGCGCTCTCTTGTTTACCAGTTTCTTTCAACCTGTAGTGAAATTAATGACATTTTCAAGAACACCGAAGAATATCAAAATTGGGATTTACCTGGAGCAGATTGTCCCACTATAGTGCAGAATATCATTGCTGGGTCAAGACTCATTACATAGCACAGATTCAGTACCATAGTACCCACCACAAAACCAGAAATTGTATAATCACAATGCCAGATAGCACTCATCTACAATCACAGCCTCAGTGCCCTATCATATTGCCAAATATAAAGCCCTTAGAGGAGCTAATACATTAACACACTGCCCCACAACAATGCCAGTCAGTGCCCCACTACGAGCCCAGTCTGTGTTGCACAATCCCAGTCGGTACCCTGCCACAATTGCAAACAGTGCCTTACTACAATACCAGATAGTGCCCTACCACAATGCTGTAGATCACCCCACCACAATGCTAATTAATGTCCCACCACAATACCAAATAGTGCACCAACACAATGCCAGCCAAAGGGTCCAATCATATTGCCAAATAAAGAGTCCAGCAACAGTGACCCATCACAATGTTGCTTATTGCTTCATCGAAATACCAGAAAGTGACCCATCACAAAGGTCACATTGCTGTATTACAGTTCATGAAAATACCCCAACTCAATTCTAGTCAATGCCACTCCAAAATGCCAGATAGTGTGGTGCCTCTACAATATTGGTCACTTTACTTTATCATACTGACAAATACAAAGTATTCACCCACCAAAGAGACCTCCAGACATTTTAAATGCAGAGGAAGACAGAACTTTATTGACTTTATTGACTTTATTTGGGATCTGTTCATTAGAGAGGGACATGACTACAAATTCATTGCAGCTCACTATATGTGTTATTTTCTTAGGCTACTTTCACACATCAGGTTTTTGCCATCAGGCACAATCCGGCGAATTTCACAATTTGCAGGGGATCCGTTTTTTTTTAATTCACCAGATTATGCCTGATGCCAAAAACCTGATGTGTGAAAGTAGACTTAAGGTACCGTCACACTAAGCGATGCTGCAGCAATACCGACAACGATCCGGATCGCTGCAGCGTCGCTGTTTGGTCGCTGGAGAGCTGTCACACAGACCGCTCTCCAGCGACCAACGATGCCGGTAACCAGGGTGAACATCGGGTTACTAAGCGCAGGGCCGCGCTTAGTAACCCGATGTTTACCCTGGTTACCATCGTTAAAGTAAAAAAAACAACCGCTACATACTTACCTACCGCTGTCTGTCCCCGGCGCTGTGCTTCTCTGCTCTGGCTGTGAGCGCCGGTCAGCTGGAAAGCAGAGCGGTGACGTCACCGCTCTGCTTTCCGGCCGCTGTGCTCACAGCCAGTGCAGGAGGAGTGCAGAGAAGCTGAGCGCCGGGGACAGACAGCGGTAGGTAAGTATGTAGCGGTTGTTTTTTTTACTTTAACGATGGTAACCAGGGTAAACATCGGGTTACTAAGTGCGGCCCTGCGCTTAGTAACCCGATGTTTACCCTGGTTACCAGCGAAGACATCGCTGAATCGGCGTCACACACGCCGATTCAGCGATGTCAGCGGGAGATCCAGCGACGAAACAAAGTTCTGGACTTTCTTCCCCGACCAGCGATATCACAGCAGGATCCTGATCGCTGCTGCCTGTCACACTGGACGATATCGCTAGCGAGGACGCTGCAACGTCACGGATCGCTAGCGATATCGTCTAGTGTGACGGTACCTTTAGATAGATTTTACACATAACTAAATAGTCAGATCCTACACACAGACATCAGATAACACAACAGTACATGGTGCTCCAATAGCACTGCACTACATGGTCTTTCAATCAAGTAAAGCTCCATTTGGACTTTATTCATTTTGAGTAACTTTACTTGTTGGCTTTTTTATGTGTCACCATTTTTTCAATAATTCTTGTGTTGCAGTAAATGTGGAAAACGAGGGTTGGACGTCTGCTCTGCCAAAAGTTCAAAGGTGCAATTACACACAAAGGTGAAGCATGAATGTGGTTTATTATGTCAAAGAATTCAAGGTTTTCAAATGTTTTAATCAGGACCAAACTACAATGATCATGTTTTACCTTTGTGTGTGATCGTACCTTTGAACCTTGGACAGCGCAGACTTTGAACCACCTTATTCCTCATGGATTACAATGTATCTCATTGATGGTCCTGCTAAAGCCATTACACACTTCTATGGGAGTTGTGACTGTCATAACACCATCAGGTGAGCGCACCTATAATATTTCATACCACTTGGTTATCAGAGAAGACCCTATTTGTGCTTTTTTGTCTCTCTAGTTTTACCAATTAATTCAATAATACACGTGGGCACGTTCCTTGTGTGCAAATCATCTGGACATTTTTTCCAGGTGAGATATTTATGGTCACTGGGAAAAAGTTTTTCTAAACAGTGTGTGACTGACCACTAATTTTCACAAAGCAGATGTTGATTTGATTTCTAAATTTAGTATGCAATGTGCTAGCATGCTTTTTGCATAGGGTTAAAATAAAAAAATATCTGTTTTATAATGCAAGCTGTATTTAAAATCTTAGATGTTATTAACAGAATAATATTCTATTTCTATTTTCAGCATGTAAAGTAAAGAAATAGCAAGAATTTTAACAAAAAACAATTATTTGTCAGATAGTAAAAATACGAACTGATCCTGATGGGCATAAGTGCTCAGTTGTGGAGCTCTATACTGTAATCTCCATAGTGGCCATGGCTGGGAACTGCACAATTACTGCACAACCATCCTCTACTGATTTAGCATCGGAAACAGCTGATCGATGGGGGTGCCAAGTATCGCACCACCACTGATCAGATATTATTGCCCTATTCTATTTATAGTCCATCAATGTAAAAGTCCCAAAGAACCCCTTTAGAGAGGACCTGTCAACTATCCTAATATGTCTAATTTAGTAACTGCTTGTATTCTTCATGAAAACAGATATGAGCAGGTGGGATGGATGTGCATCCAATTCAGATGCAGTGTCCATCACCATGTTTAAAATACAGTGGGTACAGAAAGTATTCAGACCCCTTTAAATTTTTCACTCTTTGTTTCATTGCAGCCATTTAGTAAATCCCAAAAAGTTCATTTTTTCTTATTAACCCCTTCCCGACCCATGACGCCACGTAGGCGTCATGAAAGTCGGTGCCAATCCGACCCATGACGCATATGTGGCGTCATGGAAAGATCGCGTCCCTGCAGATCCGGTGAAAGGGTTAACTCCCATTTCACCCGATCTGCAGGGACAGGGGGAGTGGTAGTTTAGCCCAGGGGGGGTGGCTTCACCCCCTCGTGGCTACGATCGCTCTGATTGGCTGTTGAAAGTGAAACGGCCAATCAGAGCGATTTGTAATATTTCACCTATTATAACGGGTGAAATATTACAATCCAGCCATGGCCGATGCTGCAATATCATCGGCCATGGCTGGAAATACTAATGTTAGAATAGGGTTAGGGTTAGGGGTAGGGTTAGGGGTAGGGTTAGGGTTAGGGTTAGGGGTAGGGTTAGGGTTAGGGGTAGGGTTAGGGTTAGGGGTAGGGTTAGGGTTAGGGGTAGGGTTAGGGTTAGGGTTAGGGGTAGGGCTAGGGTTAGGGCTAGGGTTAGGGTTAGGGGTAGGGTTAGGGGTAGGGCTAGGGTTAGGGCTAGGGTTAGGGGTAGGGTTAGGGTTAGGGGTAGGGTTAGGGCTAGGGTTAGGGTTTCGGTATGTGCACACATATTCTGGTCCTCTGCCGATTTTTCCGCTGCGGATTTGATAAATCCGCAGTGCTAAACCGCTGCGGATTTATGGCGGATTTACCGCGTTTTTTTCTGCGCATTTCACTGCGGTTTTACAATTGTGATTTTCTATTTGAGCAGTTGTAAAACCGCTGCGGAATCCGCACAAAGAAGTGACATGCTGCGGAATGTAAACCGCTGCGTTTCCGTGCAGTTTTTCCGCAGCATGTGTACAGCGATTTTTGTTTCCCATAGGTCTACATTGAACTGTAAACTCATGGGAAACTGCTGCGGATCTGCAGCGTTTTCCGCAGTGTGCACATACCTTTAGAATTAGGCTATGTGCACACGGTGCGGATTTGGCTGCGGATTGGCCGCTGCGGATCCGCAGCAGTGTTCCATCAGGTTTACAGTACCATGTAAACATATGAAAAACCAAATCCGCTGTGCCCATGGTGCAGAAAATACCGCGCGGAAATGCTGCGTTGTATTTTCCGCAGCATGTCAATTCTTTGTGCGGATTCCGCTGCGTTTTACACCTGTTCCTCAATAGGAATCTGCAGGTGAAATCCGCACAAAAAACACTGGAAATCCGCTGAAAATCCGCAGGTAAAACGCAGTGCCTTTTACCCGCGGATTTTTCAAAAATGGTGCGGAAATATCTCACACGAATCCGCAACGTGGGCACATAGCCTTAGGGTTAGGGTTGGAATTAGGGTTGTGGTTAGGGGTGTGATTAGGGTTATGGCTACAGTTGGGATTAGGGTTAGGGGTGTGTTGGGGTTAGTGTTGGAGGTAGAATTGAGGGGTTACCACTGTTTAGGCACATCAGGGGTCTCCAAACGCAACATGGCGCCACCATTGATTCCAGCCAATCTCGTATTCAAAAAGTCAAATGGTGCTCCCTCACTTCCGAGCCCTGACGTGTGCCCAAACAGTGGTTTACCCCCACACATGGGGTATCAGCGTACTCAGGAGAAACTGGACAACAACTATTGGGGTCCAATTTATCCTGTTACCCTTGCAAAAATAAAAAATTCTGGGCTAAATAATTATTTTTGAGGAAAGAAAACGTATTTATTATTTTCACGGCTCTGCATTATAAACTTCTATGAAGCACTTGGGGGTTCAAAGTGCTCACCACACATCTAGATAAGTTCCTTTCGGGGTCTAGTTTCCAAAATGGGGTCACTTGTGGGGGTTTCTACTGTTTAGGCACATCAGGGGCTCTGCAAACGCAACGTGACGCCCGCAGCGCATTCCATCAAAGTCTGCATTTCAAAACGTCACTACTTCACTTCCGAGCCCCAACGTGTGCCCAAACAGTGGTTTACCCCCACATATGGGGTATCACCGTACTCCGGAGAAACTGGACAACAAATATTGGGGTAAAATTTCTCCTGTTACCCTTGGGAAAATTAAAAAATTCTGGGCTAAATAATTATTTTTGAGGAAAGAAAACGTATTTATTATTTTCACGGCTCTGCATTATAAACTTCTATGAAGCACTTGGGGGTTCAAAGTGCTCACCACACATCTAGATAAGTTCCTTTCGGGGTCTAGTTTCCAAAATGGGGTCACTTGTGGGGGGTTTCTACTGTTAAGCCACATCAGGGGCTCTGCAAACGCAACGTGACGCCCACAGAGCATTCCATCAAAGTCTGCATTTCAAAACGTCACTACTTCACTTCCGAGCCCCGGCATGTGCCCAAACAGTTATTTACCCCCACATATGGGGTATCAGCGTACTCAGGAGAAACTGGACAACAACTTTTGGGGTCAAATTTCTCCTGTTACCCTTGGGAAAATAAAAAATTGCAGGCTAAAAGATCATTTTTGAGAAAATAATTTTTATTTTTTTTTATTTTCATGGCTCTGCGTTATAAACTTCTGTGAAGCACTTGGGGGTACAAAGTCCTCACCACACATCTAGATTAGTTCCTTTGGGGGTCTAGTTTCCAAAATGGGGTCATTTCTGGGGGATCTCCAATGTTTAGGCACACAGGGGCTCTCCAAACGTGACATGGTGTCCGCTAATGATTGGAGCTAATTTTCCATTTAAAAAGCCAAATGGCGTGCCATCCCTTCCGAGCCCTGCCGTGCGCCCAAACAGTGGTTTACCCCTACATATGGGGTATCAGCGTACTCAGGACAAACTGGACAACAATATTTGGGGTCCAATTTCTCCTATTATCCTTGGCAAAATAGGAAATTCCAGGCTAAAAAATCATTTTTGAGGAAAGAAAAATTATTTTTTATTTTCATGGCTCTGCGTTATAAACTTCTGTGAAGCACCTGGGGGTTTAAAGTGCTCAATATACATCTAGATAAGTTCCTTGGGGGTCTAGTTTCCAAAATGGGGTCACTTGTGGGGGAGCTCCAATGTTTAGGCACTCAGGGGCTCTCCAAACGCGACATGGTGTCCGCTAACAATTGGAGCTAATTTTCCATTCAAAAAGTCAAATGGCGCGCCTTCCCTTCCGAGCCCTGCCGAGTGCCCAAACAGTGGTTTACCCCCACATATAAGGTATCGGCGTACTCGGGAGAAATTGCCCAACAAATTTTATGATCCATTTTATCCTACTGCCCATGTGAAAATGAAAAAATTGAGGCGAAAATAATTTTTTTGTGAAAAAAAAGTACTTTTTCATTTTTACAGATCAATTTGTGAAGCACCTGAGGGTTTAAAGTGCTCACTAGGCATCTAAATAAGTTCCTTGGGGGGTCTAGTTTCCAAAATGGGGTCACTTGTGGGGGAGCGCCAATGTTTAGGCACACAGGAGCTATCCAAACGCGACATGGTGTCCACTAACGATGGAAATAATTTTTCATTCAAAAAGTCAAATGGCGCTCCTTCCCTTCCGAGCCTTACCATGTGCCCAAACAGTGGTTTACCCCCACATGTGAGGTATTGGTGTACTCAGGAGAAATTGCCCAACACATTTTAGGATCCATTTTATCCTGTTGCCCATGTGAAAATGAAAAAATTGAGGCTAAAAGAATTTTTTTGTGAAAAAAAAGTACTTTTTCATTTTTACGGATCAATTTGTGAAGCACCTGGGGGTTCAAAGTGCTCACTATGCATCTAGATAAGTTCCTTGGGGCGTCTAGTTTCCAAAATGGGGTCACTTGTGGGGGAGCTCCAATTTTTAGGCACACGGGTGCTCTCCAAACGTGACATGGTGTCCGCTAAAGAGTGGAGCCAATTTTTGATTCAAAAAGTCAAATGGCGCTCCTTCCCTTCCAAGCCCTGCCGTGCGCCCAAACAGTGGTTTACCCCCACATATGAGGTATCAGCGTACTCAGGACAAATTGGACAACAACTTTCATGGTTCAGTTTCTCCTTTTACCATTGGGAAAATAAAAAAATTGTTGCTAAAAGATAATTTTTGTGACTAAAAAGTTAAATGTTAATTTTTTCCTTCCATGTTGCTTCTGCTGCTGTGAAGCACCTGAAGGGTTAATAAACTTCTTGAATGTGGTTTTGAGTACCTTGAGGGGTGCAGTTTTTAGAATGGCGTCACTTTTGGATATTTTCAGCCATATAGACCCCTCAAACTGACTTCAAATGTGAGGTGGTCCCTAAAAAAATGGTTTTGTAAATTTCGTTGTAAAAATGACAAATCGCTGGTCAAATTTTAACCCTTATAACTTCCTAACAAAAAAAAATTTTGTTTCCAAAATTGTGCTGATGTAAAGTATACATGTGGGAAATGTTATTTATTAACTATTTTATGTCACATATCTCTCTGGTTTAACAGAATAAAAATTAAAAATGTGAAAATTGCGAAATTTTCAAAATTTTCGCCAAATTTCCGTTTTTATCACAAATAAACGCAGAATTTATTGACCTAAATTTACCACTAACATGAAGCCCAATATGTCACGAAAAAACAATCTCAGAACCGCTAGGATCCGTTGAAGCGTTCCTGAGTTATTACCTCATAAAGGGACACTGGTCAGAATTGCAAAAAACGGCAAGGTCTTTAAGGTCAAAATAGGCTGGGTCATGAAGGGGTTAATGTACACTCTGCACCCTATTTTGACTGAAAAAACAAAAATGTAATTTTTGCAATTTTATTTAAAAAGATAAGCTGAAATATAACATGGTCATAAGTATTTAGACCCTTTGCTCAGTATTGAGTAGAAGCGCCTTTTCAGCTAGTGCAGCCATGATTCTTCTTGGGAATGATGCAACAAGTTTTTCGCACCTGGATTTTGGAATCCTCTACCATTCTTCCTTCCACATCCTCTTCAGTTCCATCAGGTTGGATGGTGAACGTTGGTGGACAGCCATTTTCAGGTCACTCCAGAGATGCTCAATTGGGTTAAGGTCAGGGCTCTGGCTGGACCAGTCAAGAATTGTCAGAGTTGTTCTGAAGACACTCTGTTACTTTATCTGTGTGCTTAGGGTCATTGCCTTGTTGGAAGGTGAACCTTTGGCCAAGTGTGAGGTCCAGAGCACTCTGGAAGAGGTTTTCATGCAGGATATCTCTGTACTTGGCCGCATTCATGTTTCCTTCAATGACAACCAGTCTTCCTGTCCATGCAGCTGAAAAACACCCCCATAACATGATGCTGCTACCATTATGTTTCACTGTTGGAATTGTATTGAGCAGGTGATGAGCAGTGCCTGGTTTTCTCCACACATACCGCTTAGAATTATCACGAAAAAGGTCTATCCATCTCATCAGACCAGAGAATCTTATTTCTCATAGTCTGGGAGTCTTTCATGTGTTTTTCAGCAAATTCTATGAGGGCTTTCATATCTCTTGCACTGAGGAGAGGCTTCCGTCAGGCCACTCTGCTATAAAGGCCTGACTGGTGGAGGGTAGTGATGAGCGAATATATACATTACTCGAGATTTCTCGAGCATGCTCAGGGGTCCTCCGAGTATTTTTTAGTGCTCGGAGTTTGTTTTTCTTGCCGCAGTTGTATGATTTACATCTGATAGCCAGCATAAGTACATGTGGGGATTCCCTAGCAACCAGGCAACCCCCACATGTACTTATGCTAGCTATCAGATGTAAATCATTCAGCTGCAGCAAGAAAAACTAAAACGAGTAATAAAAAATACTCGGAGGACCCCCGAGTGTGCTCGAGAAATCTCGAGTAACAAGTATATTCGCTCATCACTAGTGAAGGGCTACAGTGATAGTTGACATTGTGGAAATTTCTCCCAACTCCCTACTGCATCTCTGGAGCAACTTTTTTGAATTTAGCAAATGGCTGCAATGAAACAAAGAGTGAAATATTTAAAAGAGTCGGAATACTTTCTGTAACCACTGTACATTATGAAAAGACTGGGTAGTAAAAACATCTGGACACTTTGCTATCATTATAGTGACTAGTGTTGAGTGATACCTTCCGATATCGAGAAATATCGGATTGAATCGGACTGATACCAAAAATGTATTGGATATCACCGATTCTGATACCGGAAACCAATGCAAGTCAATGGGACACAAATATCAGAATAAAAATAAACCCTTTCTTTCCTTGTAGGTTAATTCTACATGAAGGAAAACAACTAAGAATAATGTAGAATGTATTGGGGAGGTGGACATTAAAGGCATAGAGGTTTAGCCCAATTAAATTGAATAGCAGGAATTAAATCTTTTTTTAAGATGTTCGGAGTTACAAAGATATTGACTATGTAAAGCATTTTTATATTTTGTCAGATATTTATGTTTCACTACTTCCATGCTCTTCACCTTCTTTTTTACTTCTCCCACACTTTCTCCTTCATCATCCTAAGCAGCGGCATCTTTTTCATCAACTTCTTCACCTTCTTCATCATCTTCTTCTTCTTCACCTTCTACTTATTATTCTTTGTTTTTACATTCTTCATATTCTTCTTATTCAACTATTCTTCTTCTTCATATTCTACTTCTTCATCTTCTTCATATTCTTCTTCTTCATCATATTCTTATTTGTGACAGGCATTCCTGTAGTTGTTATGTATAAAAGTTTGAAGATTACACCTTCCGTTCTGCCTGTCATAAAAGATTTACAACAGGATTTGTCCGTGTTCAGTTTGGCCTGCAGCTGGTATTTTCCAGGGGCACCACGAGGAGGAACGGACTCACCCCCATACACTGCTTAGTCTTCTTCTGCTTACAATTTAGATAATATATTTTACTCTGTTTTTTTATTCTTATGCTTAATGTTCTTCTGCTTTTTGTTCTGCAGCTTCTTGTTCTTCTGCTTCTTGGTCTTCTGTCTCTTGTTCTTCTGTATCTTGGTGCTTGTCTTCTTGTTCTTTGTACTCTTGGTCATCTTCTTCAGGGTCATCTTCTTGGTCTTCTTTGGGGTGGTCTTCAGGGTTGTCGTCTTCTGGGTCGTCTTCTTCGGGGTGGTCTTCAGGGTCGTCGTCTTTAGGGTCATCGTCAGGGAGATCCAGAGTGATTACCAAAAACCATTTCAAAAAGCTTGAACTTGGAAATGTAGCAGAAGGTACAAGAAGGCTGAGGAACTGCCGAGAACCAGCTGACGGTACTGGAACCCTGATGGGTAGCAAAAGGTACAAGAGCCAATGGAACTACCGATGACCAGCTGATGGTACTGGAACCTGGTTGCTAAGCAGGAGGTACCTGTGCCCAAATGCACTACCAAGGACCAGCAGATGTTGGTGGAACTCAAATACCGAAAAGGAGGCACCTAATCCAAAGGCACTACCTGGAACCGGCTGATGTTACTACAACCCAGGGGGACATATTCAAGATTGACTTCCAAGGAACCAGCTAATGGTACTGGAACTCACATAGGCAGCAGAAGGTAGACATGAAAAAAAAAGTTGCAAGACCGCGAGCCAGCCGGAATTACTGAAACCCACAGTCCTACAGGGGGTGCTTGTCCTATTGGCACTATGGAACCAGCCTTCATTGCCAGATCCCATAGCCCACATAGGAAGCACCTAAACTTCAGGCACCATAGAGTCTGCTAATCCGACTGCAACACGACAGGACAACGTATTGGAGGCAAAGTGACGTTGACACTACCCAGAAACAGCTGGCATGCTGAAACCAGGCTGGGCAGGAGGGAGTACCCGTGCAAAAGACACTGCCGGAAAACAGCTGGCGCTGCTGGAGCCAAGGGTAAATACTAGAAACAGAGTGGAGGCAGAGGCCTAATTGGAGCAAGTTTAAAATCAGTAGTAGTGGGAATGTGGACAGAGCAGGAGAATTTTCCGGACACACAGCAGGGGATCAGCTGACGTTACTGAACCCCAATAACACAGGAGCAAGTGTTGACTATGCAGACGGCATTTCTGAGCATCAACCGGCGGTGTTTTAGTCCAGGATAAATACTAGAAACAGAGTGGAGGCAGAGGCCTATTTGGAGCAAGTTTAAAATCAGTAGTATTGTGAATGTGGACAGAGCAGGAGAAATTGCCGGACACACAGCAGGGGATCAGCTGACGTTACTGAACCCCAATAACACTGGAGCATGTGTTGACTGTGCAGATGGTACTTCTGAGCAGCAACTTGCATTGTTGAAGCCCAGAGTAAATACTTGAAACAGAGTGGAGGCAGAGGCCTAATTGGAGCAAATTTAAAATCTGTAGTAGTGTGAATGTGGACAGAGCAGGAGAAATTGCCGTTACACACAGCAGGGGATAAGCTGACGTTACTGAACCCCAATAACACAGGAGCAAGTGTTGACTGCGCAGACGGCACTTCAGAGCAGCAACTGGCGGTGTTGGAGCCCAGGGTAAATATTAGAAAAAGAGTGGAGGCAGAGGCCTAATTGGAGCAAGTTTAAAATCAGTAGTAGTGTGACTGTTGACAGAGCAGGAGAAATTGCCGGAGAAATTGCCGGAGAGACAGCAGGGGATCAGCTGACGTTACTGAACCCCAATAACACTGGAGCATGTGTTGACTGTGCAGACGGCACTTCTGAGCAGCAACTGGCAGTGTTGGAGCCCAGGGATTACAGTTCAGGTGGTAGAAATATGAACACAACAGGAGACATGGATACTGTTGTCAACCAATTATTTAATCTGCAAGAGGACTGGCAAATTCCTGCAAGATCCAGGCCTTGTTCATTTTCAGAAAAGTAAGTCGGTCACCGTTATCGGAAGATAGTTGCATGCGATGGTCTGTTAGTACACCACCTGCGGCACTAAAGGCGCATTCTGATAATACACTAGCAGCAGGGCAAGCCAGCACCTCCAATGCATACTGGCTAAGCTCTGGCCATGTATCCAACTTAGCGACCCAGAACTTGAAGGGAGAAGAGCCGTCTGGGAGTACACTGAGAGGGCAAGACATGTAGTCTGTCACCATCTGAAAGAAACGTTGCCTCCTGCTGACTGGAGCCATCTGTGATGGTGTAGACATTTGTGGCGGGGACACAAAACTTTGCCACATTTGGGTCATACTGGTCTTAATCAAACAAAGTCCAGCTTCCCATGATCGACATCCTTGGAAACTCGGAGCATGGAACCGCTGTGTCAAGGCGTGTAGAAGTCAGAGAAGAAATAAGGAATCTAGCTCAATGAGGTAGTGAAAAAAAAAGCCTTTTCTTTATTCACTTGAAAAATATGTTCAGTAGAGGATAAAAACATCAGCGATTACAAAGGATAAAATGCGATAACAACGCGTTTCTGGTGGTCAAGCACCCTTAATCATGATATCGTCATACTGGTCTTGCCTTGTGCTGAGGCATTGCTTCTGCTCAATTTTTGTGCAGAGCTTCCTCCACTGCCTCGGCGCACTGAGCTGCTTTGTAAAGCACTAGCAGCACTGCTCTCAGGTGGAATAGAGAACATGATGGAATGCAGCAGTGCGTCTTGTTACTGCTGCATTTTATGCTCCCGGTTCAATGGTGTTATGAGGCTTTGTAAGTTGTCCTGGTAGCGAGGATCTAGGAGGGTGGACACCCAATAATCAGCCGTGTTGAGAATGTGGGCGATGCGGCTGTTGTTTCTCAGGCACTGCAACATGAAATCAACCATGTGCTGCAGACTGCCAACTGGCCAAGAAATGCTGTCCTCTGATTGAGGCGTGATCTCTGCCTGCTCTGCATCACCCCACCCTCGCTCTACATACTGACTATTAGAGCATTGTGTACCTCTCTCCTCTGGATGTCTTCCTCCTCCATTGACTCCTCCTCATCCTCCTCACAAAGTGTCCCCTGCCTAGGCCTTTGTGAGTAACCACGTTGCGCAGACTGTCCAGAAGCAAATGGCATTTGTGACTCCTCATCCTCCACCTCTTCCAAAACCTCCTCCCTTAGTGCTTGCAGTGTTTTTTCAAGCAGACAGATAAGGGGGATAGCCATGCTGACTAGATCGTCATCAGCACTCGCCATCCACGTGGAATCATCGAAGGCAAGCAAAACATGGCTGATGTCCTTCATAGAGGCCCACTCAGTGGTGGTGAATTGTGAACAGCGCGCAATGAGACTTGTTTGCGCCTGATGCAACTGGTACTCCATTACTGCTGCCTGCTGCTCACACAACCTCTCCAATATACAGTACAGAGCAAAAGTTTGGACACACCTTCTCATTCGAAGATTTTTCTGTATTTTCATGACTATGAAAATTGTACATTCACACTGAAGGCATTAAAATTATGAATTAACACATGTGGAATTATATACTTAACAAAAAAGTGTGAAACAACTGAAAATATGTCTTATATTCTAGGTTCTTCAAAGTAGCCACCTTTTGCTTTGATTACTGCTTTGCACACTCTTTACATTCTCTTGATGAGCTTCAAGAGGTAGTCACCAGAAATGGTCTTCCAACAATCTTGAAGGAGTTGCCAGAGATGCTTAGCACTTGTTGGCCCTTTTGCCTTCACTCCGCGGTCCAGCTCACCCCAAACCATTTCGATTGGGTTCAGGTCTGGTAACTGTAGAGGCCAGGTCATCTGACATAGCACCCCATCACTCTACTTCTTGGCCAAATAGCCCTTACACAGCCTGAAGGTGTATTTGGGGTCATTATTTTTTTGAAAAATAAATGATGGTCCAACTAAACGCAAACCTAATGGAATAGCATGCCGCTGCAAGATGCTGTGGTAGCCATGCTGGTTCAGTATGCCTTCAATTTTCAATAAATCCCCAACAGTGTCACCTGCAAAGCACCCCCACACCATCACACTTCCTCCTCCATGCTTCACGGTGGGAATCAGGCATGTAGAGTCCATCCGTTCACCTTTCCTGCGTCGCACAAAGATACGGTCGTTGGAACCAAAGATCTCAAATTTGGACTCATCAGACCAAAGCACAGATTTCCACTGGTCTAATGTCCATTCCTTGTGTTCTTTAGCCCAAACAAGTCTCTTCTGCTTGTTGCCTGTCCTTAGCAGTGGTTTTCTAGCAGCTATTTTACCATAAAGGCCTGCTGCACAAAGTCTCCTCCTAACAGTTGTTGTAGAGATGTGTCTGCTGCTAGAACTCTGTGTGGCATTGACCTGGTCTCTAATCTGAGCTGCTGTTCACCTGCGATTTCTGAGGCTGGTGACTCGGATAAACTTATCCTCAGAAGGAGAGGTGACTCTTGGTCTTTCTTTCTTCGGGCGGTCCTCATGTGAGTCAGTTTCTTTGTAGCGCTTGATGGTTTTTGCAACTGCACTTGGTTACACTTTCAAAGTTTTCCAAATTTTTCGAACTGACTGACCTTCATTTCTTAAAGTAATGATGGCCACTCGTTTTTCTTTACTTAGCTGCTTTTTTCGTGCCATAATACAAATTCTAACAGTCTATTCAGTAGGACTATCAGCTCTGTATCCACCAGACTTCTGCTCAACACAACTGATGGTCCCAACCCCATTTATAAGGCAAGAAATCCCACTTATTAAACCTGACAGGGCACACCTGTGAAGTGAAAACCATTCCCGGTGACTACCTCATGAAGCTCATCAAGAGAATGCCAAGAGTGTGCAAAGCAGTCATCAAGCAAAAGGTGACTACTTTGAAGAACCTAGAATATAAGACATAATTTCAGTTGTTTCACACTTTTTTGTTAAGTATATAATTTCACATGTGTTAATTCATAGTTTTGATGCCTTCAGTGGGAATGTACAATTTTCATAGTCATGAAAATACAGAAAAATCTTTGAATGAGAAGGTGTGTCCAAACTTTTGGTCTGTACTGTTTATATCGTTGAATTCCACCTGGTGGGTGAGTCACATATGATGTGATGTTCCGGAAGGCGGAATCGGCGCTGCAGAGCTGCAATGAGCAATCTTGCCATGCTGGAATGTCGCAAGTGAGTGCACTCTATGCGGACATGTGCAGCAGTGCATCAAGATCTGGATAGTCCCTCAAAAAACTCTGCATGACCAAGTTGAACACATATGCCAGACATGGGATGTGAGTGAGGTTGCCTAGGCCCAGAGCTGCCACCAGATTTCAGCCATTGTCACACACTAGCATGCCTGGCTGGAGTTTCGCTGGCACAAACCACACATCGCTCTCCTGCTTGATGGCATTCCAGAGCTCCTGCGCTGTGTGGCTTTGATTAACCAAAGAAATTAATTTTAATGCGGCATGTTGATGTTTGGCCATGGCTGTGCTCATATCGGTCGAAACAAGTAAGCGTTCACGGGTCCATGTGGAGGTAGACCGTGACGGCTCCTGCAGTGTTGATTCAGAGGAACTGGAGTATGAGGAGTCAATGTGTACAGACTGGATTCCTGCAATCCTTGGAGTTGGCAGAACACGTACAGCGCCACTCAAGATCTGTATCCCGCTCCACAACATTTACCCCATGGGCAGTGAGGGAAAGGTATTGTCTCTGTCCATGCTTACTGGTCCACGCATCGGTGGTCAGGTGGACCTTGCTACTGATGGCGTTTAGTAGCGCATGTTTCATTTTTCCCTCCACATGCTTTTGCAGGGCAGGGACGGCTTGCCTGCTGAAATAAATGCGGCTGGGCATGTTGTATTGTGGGACTGCCAATGCCATGAAGTTACGGAAGGTGTCAGTCTCCACCAGCCTGAATGATAGCATTTCAAGGGACAGTAGTTTTGCAATGCCAGCATTCAGAGCCTGTGCTCGGGGGTGGTTTGCTGAGTACGGGCGCCTTCTCTCCCATGCCTGTGCTACCAATGGCAGTAGACTGGCCTGGGAGTGTGAGGATGACAGGGAACGTGGTGCTGTGGGTGGAATAACACTGTCTCTGTACAACAGTGGCAGAGGTTCTTCCATGGTGATACTGTGAGGAAGCTGAATCAGCTGTGTGTGAGCTGGAGGAAGAGGCTACATCCTGAGCTGATGAGGTGGTAGGTGGGGCTGTAGGCTGGCCAATGTCTTCAGTGTTTCTTTGTAACTCCACCACGTGCTTGGTCTGCACATGTTTCCACATATTTGTGGTATTGAGGTTGCTGACACTCTTCCCTCTTTTCACTTTCTGATATCATGTGCAACTGTGCAACTGTGTCAAAAATGGACCAGGCACTGCAAGTCTTAGCAGCGCCCGTTTTGGGTTTTGGAAGATGCATGCTCCTAATGGGTGCCGAAGTGGAGGCTACAGTCATCCACGTCTGCCCCCTCCCTCTCCCTCCTTTTTTGGCCATTCAGGAAACCTCTTCCCCAGAGCTGCTCCCACCACCTTCCTGTACCTTTCGGCCTTACTAACTATGTTACTATCAATTATTAGGTTCTGTAGAAGGATGTAGATCTGGGTATTTATTATGATGGAATATAGGCTGAACTGGATGGACAAATGTCTTTTTTCGGCCTTACTAACTATGTTACTATGTTACCTCACGCCATGATGGGTCAAGGACCTCATCATCTACACTACACTCTTCAAACAACTGCTTCTCCTGGGTAGTCCCGACAGCACAGTATGCACCAGAAAGTGGCACCTGAGTCTCATCATCAGATGCGTACTGAGGTGTGCTGACCATAGGCACTGGCCCACCCGCCTCTTCAGATTCAGAGAAACAAAGCTGTTGCGCATCACTGCATACTTCCTCTTCTTCAAATTCTAGAATGCTGCTTGGTTGGCCCCCTCTTTCCAAGCCAAGAGATTCAGAGAACAGAAGTATAGATGGCTCCTATCCAGGCCTCTCTGACTGCCTGGGCAAATTGGCAGGTGGTGAAGAGACAGATGGGTTCTCTTCAGTGCTCAAGACCTGTGAGGATCTGGATCTAATTGAAGTCGATGCATTAGCTGCCATCCATCCAACAACAGCTTCAATTTGGTCCTCCCGCAGCAGTGGGGTACGCAAGCTCCTACAAAGCTGCGCATAAAGGACTGTTCCCTGGTAAAACTGGGGATGCTGAGTCACTGGTGCCCGCAGCAGGCACAGAATCCCCATGTCCTCTCCCTGCAGAAACTCCACGACCACGTTCCTTACTCCCTGCCTACTTCATCTTGGTAGACTGATAAAGATAAGCAGAAAAGTACTAAGGGCTTAGTGTGCTTATTCCTGAACAGCTGCTAACAGGTATAAGAAAAACTAATTTTATAAAGTGTGGACTAGACTTTAATATGAGCTAATGTGGCCTACACAACTGTAAAGTCGAGTGTTTGGTGAACTTTATTTCCTTTTTTTGTCACAAAAAGACACTGGATGTGCCAAAGATGTAAAACCGATAGTATCACAAACTTTTTGTAGCTATTACAATGCAGGAAGGTAACCTACAATGCAATAGACGAGGCTCCAAAAAATAGGCTAATACTAATCTGACTAGGGCTGCTGGGCACAAGCCACCAGAAAGGCTCCTCTATCTACTACTATATAGTGTTTGCAAGCAATTTAGCTGGATATGGATGGAACCACAACTAATTGGAGATATCAGGAAAAATGAGCAGCACTAATGCAAAAAAAGACAATGTATGAGGCAGTGACGCACACTGAGTGGACTACAACCGGAGGTGGCTGCAGAACACACTACAGCGTGAGCTGCACTCACGCACAGAGACCTAGCAGACAGCCATGAACAGTGCAGAGAACTGTGCACTAGCGCTGCAAGGCTGCAGAAAGGCTCCTCTATCTACTCTTATATAGTGTTTGCAAGCAATCTATCTGAATACGGATGGAACCACACTAATAGGAGAAATCAGGAAAAATGAGCTGCACTAATGCAAAAAAGGACAATGTATGAGGCAGTGACCCACGGTGAGCGGACTACAACTCGAGGTGGCTGCAGAACACACTACAGCGTGAGCTGCACTCACACACACAGACCTCGTAGACAGCCGTGAACAGTGCAGAGAACTGTGCACTAGCGCTGCAAGGCTGCAGAAGGGCTCCTCTACTCCTTTAGAGTGTTTGCAAGCAATCTAGCTGGATATGGATGGAACCACACTAATAGGAGAAATCAGGAAAAATGAGCAGCACTCATGCAAAAATGGACAATGTATGAGGCAGTGACACACTGAGCGGACTACAATCTGAGGAGGCTGCAGAACACACTACAGCGTCAGCTGCACTCAGACACACAGACCTCGCAGACAGCCATGAACAGCGCTCCAAGGCAAAAGAATGCTTCTCACACAGCGGTTGCTAAAGTAGCCTGGGTAAAGCACAATAAAGCAAATCGCTAGCTCAACCTTTCCCTCAGAGTCAGAAAAGCAGCATCCTGGCCCTAAGTAAATTCACAGCAGAGTGAACCCAAAATGGCGGCGGCGACTTTTATAGTGCATCATGATATCATTTCAGCAGCCAATCACAGCCATGCCATTAGTTAACATGCCTAACTTGCCTAACAGGACGTGCCCACACTTCTTAGGATCCTCATTGGCTGAATAAAATCAAACTGGCTCATTGCATTATGGGAACTTCAGATTCTGGAATTCAATATTCTAAAAGCATCGGAACTCAGTATCTTAAAGGGACACTGTCCTCCGTAGTACATGCCTGCACAAGGTGCAATCTTGCCTTGCGCAGGCGTGTACTATGGAGGACAGAGAATGAACTTCAATCCAATATTGCAGCCAGCATGCAGCCAGCGGGTAAGGAAAGGGTGAATCAAAAACACAAAAACCCCGCCTCCATGGCTGAAGATTGTTCCCTCCAAATTCAGGTGACAGTGTCCCTTTAACTCTGATACAGCGAATATCGGTTGATACCTGATATTTCAGTATCGAAATGCTCAACGCTAAGTATGACTCATTACTTTATTAGCCAATACGTTGGAATCTCTTGAAAAAGATGGGTTTTCCCCAAATCACACCACTTTATAAGGTAAGAGTCTTTCTGACACTGAATCACTGATGACAGATCTAATAATCGGAACAGGTGCAGCATCAACAATATTTAAACCCTTAAGAAAAATCAGTAGACTACTATAACAGTATGCTTCACAATATTAGTGTTAGTGCCTTGACCATGGGAAAAAGAATTTGGAAGTTACCCACCAAATTAGAGGACTCAGAAAAACAAATGAAAGACTACTTCAAGAATATGGGAAAGGGTGCATGAAGAAGCTTAATTTTATTAGTGAACAGATGCTTTGTCATTGTCTGATGGGCACACACAATTTGACCAGTGTTAGTAACTTGCCTTTGTGAGACAGAAGTTGGATATCTAGAAACTCAAATATCAACTTACCCATCAAATAAGAGTATTCCAGAAAGTAAATAAAGAGACATCTTCTGGAAGAAAGGAGTAAATGGCAAAGCTCAAGTAATTATATTAGTGAAGGATTCCATCTCTAGAGGACGCAATGTCATTGGCAGATGAGCTCACAATTTAATCGAAATGTGCATTGTGAACCTCAAATCTCAAAAATTGAAATGACTCACCCAATAAGAGAACTCAAGAAACTAATCCAGAGTACGGTGTTCATTTTAGGACATGGTCACAAATCAAAGTCAAACATCAGAAATACTCTGTCTGATACCTCATTCTGATACTTGAGTCTGATACCTGAGTCTGATACCTGAGTCTGATACTTGACTCTGATACCTGACTCTGATACCTGACTCTGATACCTGACTCTGATACTTGACTCTGATACCTGACTCTGATACCTGACTTTGATACTTGACTCTGATACCTGACTCGGATACCTGACTCTGATACCTGACTCTGATACTTGACTCTGATACCTGACTCTGATACCTGACTCTGATACCTGACTCTGATACCTGACTCTGATACTTGACTCTGATACCTGACTCTGATACCTGACTTTGATACTTGACTCTGATACCTGACTCTGATACCTGACTCTGATACCTGACTCTGATACTTGACTCTGATACCTGACTCTGATACCTGACTCTGATACCTGACTCTGATACCTGACTCTGATACCTGACTCTGATACCTGACTCTGATACCTGACTCTGATACTTGACTCTGATACTTGACTCTGATACTTGAGTCTGATACATGAAATTAGTAAAATTAGTAAAATTAGCTAAAATTAGTACCTGGGATCACTCGAGCTTGTGGTGCAATGGTAAGGCCAACGGCTGTAGTGTCTAGACGCAGGATCCGTTTTTTTTCCGCCGGCTCGGTTTTATTTTTCTGCCAGCTCCGTTTTTTACGCCGGATCTGTTTTTTTTTACGCCGGATCCGTTTTTTTTTACGCCGGATCCGTTTTTTTTTTTTTGCCTGATCCGTATTTTTTTCCGCCAGATCCTTTTTTCTTCCGTCGGATCTGTTTTCTTCGCCGGATCCGTTTTTTTACGCCAAATCCGTTTTTTTTCGCCGGATCGGTTTTTTTTCGCCTGATCCATTTTTTTTTACGCCGAATCCGTTTTTTTTCGCCGGATCCGTTTTTTTCTGTCGGATCTGTTTTTTTACGCCATATCCATTTTTTATGCCGGATCCGTTTTTTTTTTACGCCGGATCCGTTTTTTTTTTTTACACCGGATTTTTTTTTTTGCCAGATCCGTGTTTTTTCACCTGATCCATTTTTCTTACGCCGAATCCGTTTTTTTTCGCCTGATCCATTTTTTCTTCCAGATCCGTTTTTTTTTTTTACGCCTGATCAGTTTATTTTTGCGCCGTATCCGTTTTTTTACGCCGGATCCATTTTTCTTCTGCCGGCGGAAAAAAACGGATCCGTCGTAAAAAAAACGGATCCGTCGTAAAAAACGTTTTTTTTTACGCCGGATCCGTTTTTTCCGGCGGCAGAAAAAAACGGATCCGGCGTAAAAAAAACGGATCCGGCGTAAAAATAAATGAATCAGGCGTAAAAAAAAAACGGATCCGGAAGAAAAAATGAATCCGCCGAAAAAAACGGATTCGCCATAAAAAAAATGGATCCGGCGAACAAAAGCGGATTTGGCGTAAAAAAAAACGGATCCGGCGAAAAAAAACGGATCCGGCAAAAAAAAAACGGATCTGGCGAAAAAAAAACGGATCCGGTGTAAAAAAAACGGATCCGGCGTTAAAAAAAACGGATCCGGCGTAAAAAAATGGATATGGCGTTAAAAAAAACAGATTCGGCAGAATAAAACGGATCCGGCAAAAAAAAAACGGATTCGGCGTAAAAAAAACGGATCCGGCGTAAAAAAAAATGGATCCGGCGTAAAAATAAACGGATCAGGCGTAAAAAAAAAACGGATCTGGAAGAAAAAATGAATCCGGCGAAAAAAACGGATTCAGCGTAAAAAAACGGATCCGGCAAAAAAAAACGGATTTGGCATAAAAAAACGGATCCAGCAGAAAAAAACGGATCCGGTGAAAAAAAAACGGATTCGGCGTAAAAAAACGGATCCGGTGAAAAAAACGGATCCGGCGGAAGAAAAACCAATCCGGCGTAAAAAAAACGGATCAGGCAAAAAAAAAACGGATCCGGCGTAAAAAAAAAATGGATCCGGCAAAAAAAAACGGATCTGGCGTAAAAAAAAAAACGGATCCGGCAAAAAAAACAAACAGATCTGGCAGGAAAAAAAGGATCTGGCGAAAAAAAACGGATCCGGTGTAAAAAAAACGGATCCGGTGTAAAAAAAAACGGATCCGGCGTAAAAAAAAGGATCAGGCAGAAAGAAAACGGAGCCGGCAGACAAAAACGGAGCCGGCAGACAAAAACGGATCCGGCGGACAAAAACGGATCCGGAAAAAAAAACGGATCCTGAGGAAAAAAACGGATCCGGCCGACAAAAACGGATCCGGCAGAAAAATAAAACCGATCCGGCGGGAAAAAAAAGGATCGGCGGAAAAAAAACGGATCCTGCGTCTAGAGGCTACAGCCGTCGGCATTACCATTGCACCACAAGCTCAAGTGATCCCAGGTACTAATTTTAGCTAATTTTACTAATTTTACTAATTTCATGTATCAGAATCAAGTATCAGACTCAGGTATCGGAGTCAAGTATCAGATTCAAGTATCAGAGTCAGGTATCAAAGTCAATTATCAGAGTCAGGTATCAAAGTCAAGTATCAGAGTAAGGTATCAGAGTCAAGTATCAGAGTCAAGTATCAGAGTCAGGTATCAAAGTCAATTATCAGAGTCAGGTATCAGAGTCAGGTATCAAAGTCAAGTATCAGAGTCAAGTATCAGAGTCAAGTATCAGAGTCAGGTATCAAAGTCAAGTATCAGAGTCAAGTATCAGAATCAGGTATCAAAGTCAAGTATCAGAGTCAAGTATCAGAATGAGGTATCAGACAGAGTATTTCTGATGTTTGACTTTGATTTGTGACTTTGATATGTGAAAGTCAGGTATCAGAATCAAGTATCAGAATGAGGTATCAGACAGAGCATTTCTGATGTTATTTCTGATGTTTGACTTTGATTTGTGACCATGTGTGAAAGTCAGGTATAAGAGTCAAGTATCAGAATGAGGTATCAGACAGAGTATTTCTGATGTTTGACTTTGATTTGTGACCATGTGTGAAAGTCAGGTATAAGAGTCAAGTATCAGAATGAGGTATCAGACAGAGTATTTCTGATGTTTGACTTTGATTTGTGACCATGTCCTAAAATGAACACCGTACCAGAGGATATAGATGCCAAATTACATTTTGAATTGAAATCTGTAGTAAAGTCTTTTAATTACGGTACCCTAAGTAAGAGAATGTTTCCTTTCAATGTCAAAGTGTATGTGTCTAAAAAAAAATACATTGTAAACATTTTATTACTAGACATTCATACAATTTATCATTTTAAAACGTCAAGATGTGTTTCTCATTTTTTTGTTGAAAATGATTTTCTTGGTTGGAATGTTTTATTACTTGCCCAAAGCAATGGAAATACAAGACTCCTACAGTTCAATACATTACTTAAATAAATAATATACCTAAGAACACTGACTGTACACCATCATGGTTTAGGCATATAATGCAAATGAAAGTACAAGGAGAGAAGGTATGCACACTAGGAAACATATCCAGCAATATTTACAGCAATATTTTATGTGGTGTCCACTGTCCACATAATTCCAGCTTATACATATATAATGCTGTCCTTAAATACATTCCCCATTTTATTTTCAGTCTTCTTAGAAAATAAATGAATGGGAAAAATTCTCCTGTTTGATATTCTTGTCCCTGCTGTGGGAAAGAGAAAATATTATTAAATATAGATTTGTGGGAATTTCAATTTCAACTTCTATTCATGAGACAAGACATCTTTATAGATGGAAATTGCATTATTAATTTTTCACACCGATTGTACATTTTTATTAGGAGTCAACAATATAGTATGTAGAGTAAAATAAATACTTAGGGATTAAAACTATTGTATGGGAAAATTGAAGCAATCCCTTATTATACTTTTCCATTTGCAGGAGTTATCTGGTTTAGATCATCATATAATACCCTAATAGGTAAATTTGTATTATGTTAAGTGTTGAATAACCCATCAAGACTATTCTCTTATGGCCTCGATCACATATTCAGTATTTGCTCAGGAATTTACATCAGTATTTGTAAGCCAAAACCAGGAGAGGAACAATCAGGGGAAATGTATAATAGAACCCCACCACCACTTCTGTATTTATATGGTTTTAGCTTCCAAATGCTGGTGTGAAATACTGACGAAATACTGAACATGTGAACTTGGTGTAACGGGGTCTAACAAGCTGGGGTACCTCTTTCAGCACCACCCCGTGTTTCAGGAGGTCCACGCTGCTTTTGCTGGATTCTGAATGAAGGACGCTGGCTGGAATTCCTTGGTTACGTGAGAGCATATAAAAGCTGACTGCTACCCCACGTATTTCCAGTCTAAAAGAACACACTTTATTTTCAGCACACAGAATATATAACACAGATACAAAGGACAGGCCAATAGGAAAACAGCTGGCCAGACATACATTACAATAGCCGCAGGGGGCCGGAGCCTGCCGCTATTTACTGTGGGAATTACAATGGTGGGGGGAGGTCAGAAAGAGAATATCTTGTCCAGGGGCGCAGCCTGTGGACTGATGCATTATTTCACAAGGAAATTATTACACATACATATATTGCATAACATTCTAGGTGCTGGGGGGTTCTGTAACACGGCTCCCCTTTTCAGCGACGCAATCGGCATACACAGTCTGATCCTTAATGGATCGGTTTGGGGATGACCGAAGTTTATGGGGTTGGTACGAGTTCCATTTGTCGACTTAGTCCATAGGCGTTACTGTTTTGTTTGCCGGGTCTGTAGTGGATGGTGAAGTCCAGAGGTTGTAGGGCTAAACTCCAGCGCAGTAATCTGGCGTTGTCTCCGGAGACCCGATTAAGCCAGACTAGGGGATTATGGTCCGTTAGGAGGGAAAACTGTCGTCCATACAAATATGGTTGTTTTGAGTGCCCATACTATTGCCAGGCACTCCTTCTCGATGGTCGCATAGCTCACTCCACGGGGCAGTAGTTTCCGACTCAGGTAAGCTACCGGGTACTCTTGGCCGTCCGGCCCGACTTGGCTCAATACTGCTCCCAATCCAAACATAGAAGCGTCTGTGTGGACCAGGAAACGTTTAGTTCGATCGGGTGCGGCCAATACAGGGGAATTGGTGAGGGCGTCCTTTAGCTGGCGGAAGGCTTCCTCACACTCTGGGGTCCAGGTTACCTAGCGGGGTTGGTTCTTACGGGTTAGATCAGTGAGGGGCTTGGCTACGCTGCTGTAATTGGGAACGAATTTCCTGTAATACCCCGCTGTCCCTAAAAACGCCATGACCTGGGTTTTAGTGCGTGGGGTGGGCCATTTGGCTATGGCCTCAATCTTGGCTGGTTCTGGTCTCTGTTTCCCACTTCCCACCCAATGCCCTAAATACTGAACCTCTGCTTTGCCCACATGACACTTGTTTGGGTTCAGGGTGATTCCGGCCTTGTGGATCCTGTCCAATACTGTCTCTAGGTGATTTAGATGCTCTTCCCATGTCGCGCTGTAGATGGCTATGTCATCCAGGTAGGCACACGCATAGTCCTGGAGACCATCCAGAAGCCGGTCAGCCAGCCTCTGGAAGGTCGCCGGGGCAGTCTTCATCCCGAATGGCATAATTCGAAACTGGAATAAGCCAAACGGGGTGACAAATGCCAACTTGGGAATAGCATCAGGACTAAGGGGAATCTGCCAGTAGCCTTTGCATAGATCGATGGTGGTCAAATACTTTGCCCCTGCCAGCCGGTCTAACAAGTCATCCACATGCGGCATGGGATACGCATCCGTCACTGTTTTCTCATCGAGCTTACGATAGTCTACACAAAACCGTGTACTCCCATCCTTCTTGGGCACTAACACTACGGGGGATGCCCAGGGACTATCTGACTCTTCAATGACCCCTAAACGCAACATCTCTTGTATCTCTTGTCGCATCCCTTCTCGTACAGACTCAGGGACGTGGAAGGGGGGTTGTCGCAGGGGGGTCTGATCCTGGGTCTCAACCTTGTGTTGTGCCAGGTGAGTGTACCCGGGTTTCCCCGAAAACATCCTCTGTCGCTGCCTCAACATCTCCTCCGCCTGCTGTCTCTCCCGGGGACCTAAGTCTTCACTCCAGTGTACCTGGTCCCATGTTTTAGACTGAGTCCTCTCCCCTAAGACATCAGGCAAGGGAAGTCCGGCTAAATCCTCTGCTTCAGGTGCACAGATGGCCACTACCTCTTCAGGGCGTTCCCGATAGGGCTTCAGCATATTCACGTGGAACATGCGGATAATCCTGGGGTCGTCATAATTGGCAACATTATAGGTGGTGTCGGCTATTTTCCCCACTACCTGGTAGGGCCCCTGCCATGCAGCTTGGAACTTGTTCTGCCTAGTGGGCTCTAACACCAGGACCTTCTGCCTTATTTCCAAGGTGCGCTCTCTGGCCCTCCGATCGTACCATACGTGCTGGCGCCGCTGGGCCACCTGCATGTTCCCATGTACAGCCTGGGTCAGCTCCTGTAGGCGGTCCCGGAATTCCAGCACATAGGGTACAATAGGTACCCCTTCTATGGTGCCCTCCCCTTCCCAGTGTTCTAGCACTAAGTCTAGGGGTCCCCTTACCCGTTTCCCGTATACCAGTTCGAATGGGAAGAACCCCGTGGATTCTTGGGGCACCTCTCGATAGGCAAACAGGAGTTGAGGCAAGAATTTCTCCCAGTCCCTGTAGGTCCTAGTAAAAGTCCCAATGAGTTGTTTTAATGTCCCGTTAAAGCGTTCACACAACCCATTGGTTTGCGGGTGGTAGGGGGCGCTTCTAATGGACTTTATGCCGCACAGCTTCCACAGTTGGTTGGTCACCTCTGCTGTAAACTGGGTACCCTGGTCTGAGATAATCTTCCGGGGAAATCCAACCCATGAGAAAACCTGGAGCAAGGCAGCCACCACCGTCTCTGCCAGTATGTTAGGTAACGCAACCGCCTCTGGATACCGTCTAGCATAATCTACCACTGTCAATATATACCTTTTCCCTGATGGACTGGGTTTGGCTAACAGCCCTTTCAGATCGACTGCTACTCGGCTAAATGGTTCCTCCACAATGGGGAAGGGGCGTAATTTGGCCTTGCATCGATCTCCCCTCTTGCCAATGCGCTGGCAACTGTCACAGGTCTGGCAGTATTGACGAACATCATAGGTTACCCCCGGCCAAAAGAAGTTTTGTGTCAGACGATGCCTGGTGCGACTGACGCCGAAGTGCCCGGCCAAGGGTATGTCATGAGAGATTCGGAGTAACTCCTGCTTATACTTCTTGGGAACTACCAGCTGTCGTTTTATAGTGGGGCTAGTCCCTGTGTGGTGCTGCTCTGTGATCTGGTAGAGGAGTCCCTGCTTCCATATAAACTGTTCCCCTTCCAGTACCCCTCTCCCCTCCTGTGCCTTCCCATGATATCCCTCCAATGAAGGATCCTCAAGTTACTCCCTCTTAAATTCATCTGGGGTGGCCCAAGAAATGTGTCTGGCTATGGGAATACATGTAGGGCTGGGATGTCTTACCTAGGCCTCCTCTGAGTGTGATTCCGCCTCCGCAGCTCGAGCTTGTCTCCGGGTGGTCACAGGATATGTCTCAGCCAGAGGGGCAACCGAGAAGGCAGACAACATGGGCCCCAAGTCATTTCCCAGCAAAACATCTGCAGGCAAATCCTCCATCAAGCCGACCTCAACAAGGCCATCCCCAACTCCCCAGTTCAGGTGAATTCTGGCAGTGGACAGTCGATGTATGGCTCCCCCTGCTACACGGACTGCCACTGTCCGGTCCATCTTCTCTTGGTCCCGGATGAGATGAGGCTTCACAAGGGTCAAAGTTGCTCCGGAATCTCTTAGTCCCTGCATGCGTTTCCCATTAACCCACACGACCTGTCGATGCTGTTGTCGATTATCTGCCCAGGCTGCCTGCATGGGGTCTACTTGATGCAGCACTTCCTCCATGTCTTCCACCCTTTGGTTAGTTGTAGCCCCCAATGCCGGGTCAGCTTCGCCTTGGTAGCAGTGTACAGCAGCCCGGCGGAAGGTAGCTCTTCCCGCCTTTGGCCACTGGGTATGCTGAGTCCGGTTGGGACATTGTCTTTGCAGGTGGCCCAGCTGACGGCAGGTGTGGCATCACGCCCCAGGGGAACTGTGGTAGGCCGGGTTTCTAGCTGGTCCCCCTACAATCTTCGGTGGTTTGGGGCCCTCCAGGTACATGGGCGGACCCCTAGTGACCATCTTTGATCCTGACAACTGAGGCCTCCTGGCGTCATGATGTTCATCGGCCAGACGAGCGGCTTCCTCAAGAGTCATTGGCCGCCTGTCCCGAAGCCATTCCTGTGTCTCGGGGTTTAGTCCATTAAAGAATTGTTCTAACAAGAAGAGCTGAAGGATGTCCTCCTTAGTGGTTGCTTGGCTCCCTTGTACCCACTGTAGCAGTGACCGCCGTAATTTACAGGCCCATTCAGCGTGGGTATCGGTTACTCATTTTATAAGTCCGGGGAACTTTTGGCGGTATGCCTCTGGTGTCAGCGCATACCGGGCCAAGATCACTTCTTTGATCCGCTCATAGTCCATACAGTCCTCATCAGGTACCGTGCGATAGGCGTCCGCTGCCCGGCCTGTCAGCTTGCTGGCCAGAATCTGAACCCGTTCCTCCGGCTTCACTTGATGAAGGGCACACTGCCGCTCAAAGTCCTGCAGAAAGCCATCAATGTCTTCCTCTGCCTCTCCCAACTGTCGGAAGGCATTATACTGGATCTTTTTGTGGCTTACTGTTGAAGGTACCTGGGCGGAAGCCAGAGCTCCCCCTGCTCGCTGACTCTCCTCTCTCCGCTCTGCCATCTCCATCTTGGCCAGTTCCACTTTGGTCCGTTCTGCCATCTCTATCTTGGCCAGTTCTATCCTGGTCCGCTCGGTCATCTTTTCCTTCAGATCAGTACGCACATCAGCCATCACCTCTCGTATGATCTCTACTGCAGGGTTTGGGCCATAGAACGCCAGTCTGTTCTTTACCTCCCTCTGGAATTCAGTCTCCTCCACGTTCACATTGGGGGGGCTTGCACTGTCGTGTTCCATGATGGCTGCTATCAAATCCGCTTTTGTGTTGTTGCTGGCGATTAACCCTCGGGCTTCCACCAGATCTTTTAATGTAGTCCTCTTTAACTTCTGGTAGTTGTCTTTCATTCATTCCTTTCCTCCTGTAGAAGGGGTATCAGATGCCGCTGTCTGCCACCAGTGTAATGGGGTCTAACAAGCTGGGGTACCTCTTTCAGTACCACCCCGTGTTTCAGGAGGTCCACGCTGCTTTTGCTGGATTCTGAATGAAGGACGCTGGCTGGAATTCCTTGGTTACATGAGAGCATATAAAAGCTGACTGCTACCCCACGTATTTCCAGTCTAAAAGAACACACTTTATTTTCAGCACACAGAATATATAACACAGATACAAAGGACAGGCCAATAGGAAAACAGCTGGCCAGACATACATTACAATAGCCGCAGGGGGCCGGAGCCTGCCGCTATTTACTGTGGGAATTACAAAGGTGGGGGGAGGTCAGAAAGAGAATATCTTGTCCAGGGGCGCAGCCTGTGGACTGATGCATTTCACATGGAAACTATTATACATACATATACTGCATAACATTCTTGGTGCTGGGGGGGGTTCTGTAACACTTGGCTTATCAGTGAGAGTAGAGAGCTGCTTCAAAAAGCTTGTCTAGCTTTGCAAACCTCAAGCACTCATTGCAAACCCACTATAATTGATGTTTTAATTCTGCTTCTGAGTGGAGTTCCCGCACTTTTAATATTTAACTGCTGGAAACACAACCAGTTAAATTTGCAATTAGCTTTACCCTGAATCCATACTGAGACATTAAGTTTTACGAGTAAAATAAAGGTATAAAATAAGTGTAAGTAAATCAAATTATACATGAACAATTTTGTGAAAATTCAATTCTATAATTCTTTGGCAAATCATCACCCTAATTTATTTTAAACTTAACTTTCCAAACATTTATTACAGACTTGTTTTCCACCGACATAGGTCAATTAGGTCAATACTAAGGGAGACATTTATATGTAGAAAAAGACAGTGGAAAACACTGTTTCTGCATATGTTTCTGCTGGAATATCGGTTACTAAGGTTCCGCTTAGAAATATTAATATATTATGCAGTGTATGTTATATATATAAAGTATATATTTTTTCCAATGAAAAAGTTAATTCCCTAGAAAATATGTGTGTTCAATTCTAAGGGCTCCTAGGACTGTATGGAACTTCTTTTGAGAGCTTTAATAGAAACACAACCAAATTGATGTCCAAGTGACCTCAACCTATTTGGTTACGGAAAAACATGTGGCAATCAGTGGTAACCGTCAGCTTATTTAATTACTCACTTTTTTTGGTGCGAATACGTGCTTTGCTGGGGTTTATACAAAAGCATGCGAACAGAAGAAGCCATACTTTTTCGAACTGGATGGTGCAAATACTACTGTAGTGTGGGACTTATCAATGGATTGGTTGTTGGCTAAATGAAGAAGCAATATTTTTTTACCAGCAGTCCAAAAATCCAAAAATTATACACTTGTTTAGCAAAAGCAGGTGTGCTGATTTGAAATTGAAGACTCACTTTTCACCTAGGAGTGAAAAAATTAAGAGACATGTATCAGCCAGCTAACAATAACTGAGACTTCCAGAATTCTGCACAAAACTGCCACTCTTGCCCGATGTGACAACATTAGTAATCAAAGATGAAAGTTTTTCCAGATGTTTTTCAGATTAAAGAATTTCAAAAACTTAATTTCAAAAGTAATTGAAATAACCGTCTCTGTGCTTTCAAAGAATATGTGGTATTCCTTGGATGTGCCATTATTGTAATTTTTATTACCCGTGGAATAAAGTTTTTTTAATTTGTTTTATTTCATAATTGGCTGGAAAATCTTTAATTTGTTAAAAAATGTAACCCTTTTGTGGCATACACAACACATTTACTAATCTCAAAATGAATAAGCATTTGCAAATGTATCAATCAATCACTTTTTTAGCAATATAGAACAGGCTATCTGTGGTTTAGAGAAGTACTTCCATCAAAGTTTTTATCATTGCACACCTAGACATTCACAGACTCTCTGACTCTCTTCTACCTCTGTCCTTCATATTTTCACTCCACGACACGGACAGCGCCCCCGCTTTCTATAACGCCACCCTCACATCAGCCATAGACTCAGTCGCCCCTCTCATGCATGGCAACATGCGATGAATCAATGGGCAACCCTGGCACAACAATCTCACCAAAAACTTCAACAAGCATTCAGGGTCGCGGAGTGGCGTTGGGAGAAAACACACTTGTCAGATGACTTCACTGCTTTCAAACAAGCTACACTTGCCTTTTAATTAGCCCTCACCTCTGCTAAACAGATCTATTTCACAAACCTTGTATCTTCATTATCCTACAACCCAAAACAACTTTTCAGCACATTTAACTCTCTCTTTGCAACCTACTTCAACAATAAGATTGACCAAACAAGGCAAACCTTTACTGTTCCACCCCAACCACTCCATATACCAGACCTCTGCCCTTCCCTATTAACCTCCCTCTCCAACATCACTGAAGGAGAGCTTACTCACCTCCTTTCCAAATCACACCTCACCACCTGTGCACCTGACTCCATCCCTTCCCACCTGCTCCCCAACCTCATTAACACATTCACTCCAGCCCTATCCCATCTCTTCAACCTATTGCTATCTTCTGGTACCTTCTCCTCTGCCTTCAATCATGCCACCTTCACACCCATCCTCAAAAAAAACCTTGACCCAACTGTTATGCCCAGCTATTGCCCCATATCACTGCTCCCATTTGCTTCAAAACTCCTTGAGCAGCATGTCCATGCTCAACTTTCCTCCCACCTGTTAGGGCTGGCGGAACACACCGAGTTAATTTGAGAGATGTTATTTGGTGCGTTCGCAGCCCGGGGTCCACCGTGCAGGAGAGGACCTGCTGCTGGCAAATGGCAGACCTATATGGTGGTAGAAATGTACTCTGTTACCTCACAGAGATGCTGTGCCAGATCGCACTCTGACCCTCGGTGGCTTTTAAGCCCGCGCCAGAGGACGCCCCTAGTCAGTAGCTGAGACCTTGGCAACTAAGAAATGTAGAACTCTGTTGACTTCACAGGAGTATCCAGCAACTGCCGAGCTGAAGGCATTGTGTGGCAAAACAAACATACAATCTCTTCACCGGAGGAGCCGGTATTCTCGGGGCTTATTTCAGCCAGGGCCCTAAATCCATGTACTCAATCTCCTCGCCAGATGTGCCGGAATTCTAGGGGATTTTTTCAGCCGAGTCCTTGAACACACATAAATGTGACCACACTGGCGCATGCGCATAACTGATTCAATACTAGCGCATTGTGCCTTGATTACCTTGCGCAGGCGTGTACTACGGAGGACACAGCATGAACTTCAACCCAATATTGCGGCAAGCATGCAGCCAGTGGGTAAAGAAAGGGTGAATCAAACACCCGAAAACCCCGCCCATCTGACCGCAAACCTGTCCCGCCAAATTCAGGTGACAGGTTCCCTTTAATGAACAGTCTTACTGGAGTATAATGTGCCTAATTTATTAAGAGGCAAACATCACTTTATGACTCGTACATGGGCGGCTGCTTCAAGGAATGGAATATATTTCTGCAGTAAGCTTGACTTAACATGCCATGTCCTGCCCATACTTTATCCATATTGGTGTAGCTGGCCAGAATTGGCATGTAAACAACAAAAGTCAAAATGTGTTTGAAAAAATATTGCGAGTTTGTTCCAACATAAACATGTCAGTGAAGTGGCCAAATTCTTTTTCTTCATACAAATATTATTCTCTATAATATACAGTAATTCAATATAAATACTCAAGCATTTGACAATCATTCTCTTTCCAATATACCAACCAAATCATGATTTATGCAAAACTTAAAGTGGAGATAAGAGTTTCCAAATATTCCACAAATCAAAGATATCCTGGACCTAAATATACATTTCCTTTTTAATTTCTTTCACATTTAAAATTAATGAAACATGATAGGTAAATCTAGAACCCATCAACTCTATTCACTCATTTCCAGATTTAATAAATATAGGAAGTTTTATGATTCTTCTCTAATATAAAAAATAACACATGCACTTTCAAGTTTCTTGTTCTTTGGCTTTCAAGTATTTTTTTTTTCATAAAAAGCTAGTCAAACATTTAAAAAGCCAATATGATGGGTGTACTTTTTTATTTGTCTTATTCTAATGTTATGCATTATTTTTAAAAAGAATCATAATGTTTATTTG